>NC_139997.1:40051583-40651583 GCF_964263955.1 Coregonus lavaretus | reverse complement strand
CAGAGGACTGATGGCTGCTGATAATGGGCCTCTGTACGCGTATGTAGATAATCCATAAAAAAATCAGCAGTTTCCAGCTACAATAGCCATTTACAACATTAACAATGTCTACACTGTATTTCTGATCAATTTGATGTTATTTTAATGGACAAAAAATTTGCTTTTCTTTCGAAAACAAGGACATTTCTAAGTGACCCCAAACTTTTTAATGGTAGTGTATATATATATATATATACTTAAAAAATATTTTTTGTTTTTATTTTTATTTATCAGGGGGTGCTGCAGCACCCTCAGCACCCCTACTTCCCGCAGCTGTGAATACAGCCAGGGAAGACCACAAGGGTAGGCAATGGCTAAGAGGTATCTCTTGCTCTCCTCTTCTGAAATAGAATGAAGTCACCCTGTCACCATGGACACACATTGAACTCATATCCTGTAAGGTTATAATGCAATGTAAACAAGGGTGATTCACCAAAGAGCAGTGATTTCCATAAAGGTTGTGCTATTATCAGATTTTCAAATCAATTCACTTCAGGTCAAAGCTGTTTTGGAGTGCAAGGACTCTTGAAATTACCACATTTTTAAGGGTTTTAATAGAGTTTATGTACAGCTTGCTTATAAAGCACTCAAAAATAATATTATATATTTTTGTATGAATGATGACTAAGCATGGAACTATATAAATGCCTAAAACCCACCCAGGGTAGAACATGTATTGCAAGCATTTTGGTTTGAAGTGAATGAAAATAGGTCAAAATAGCAAATAGGAGGGTTATACATGCACTATAAAATAGAGGGATTCTAACCCTTCTTGGGCCAGGGTGCTGGATGTGAACACAGCTCTCTGACCAAGACAAATGATTCAAGCAAGCAAAACAACAGTGATGTATTAAGAAAGTAAAGCTAGAATCCTTAAATGTAATAGTAACAAAGGGGTACACCCCGACTCTGTTTTGGTAAAAAGTTGAAGGATGGGCGTCAATTTATGGTGCTTTCAAGACATCTGGGAACTCAGAAAAATACTAGATCAAATCGTAACGTCAGTGATCTTCAAGTTGCCAAGTCGGAGCTCTAAAAAGAGGCCTGAATTCGAGAGTTGGAATTCCGAGTTGGATGACCGTTCAAAACGATGTATCCCCTCGGAGCTCGTTTTATTCCAATTTCCCAGTTGTCTTGAACGCACTGAAGTTAGAAGTCGGAGATTTCCGAGTTCCGAGTTCCCAGTTGTTTTGAACGAGGCATTAGAACTGAAACCAAAAAGGCTGCAGCACTGCACATGATGCATGCATAAATTGGAAACATAGCCAATGTGATACAAATGGGACGAGGTTGTCCTGCAGAAGCAGATGCCAGATGGCCTTGGTCATTACTACGAACGAATTGGCTGAATAGTGAATGTTGTCCATAATTTTAGGCGATTACATTGGCGGGCTACGCTTCTATGGAAATGAACTGAGGATATGCGCTCGTGCCGGACGCTCCTCCCCTCCCCAACTGTAGCGAATCTGGATACGACGCGCTTGGTTTGGTCACTCCCTGTAGCTCCTTTTAAGGTGCGACGATGGCTGATGATCTACATTTTGAGGTGTGTGGTTTGGAAAATGAACATCAGCAGAGAAAGCACTTCGAAGAATCTCATTGCATACAGAAACGGTGCCAGTTATATAACACTATTTCATGGTAGTCTAAAAGCCTTTTTGTATTTCTCGGATGGGATTTTCATATCGGAATCGTCGCCACGTTGCTGCTTTACATTAAGTAAGTTAATGCATTACTTTTACTCACAGCAAGTTCAAGCGTAACCTACATTGAGTGGAGTGAGTGACATCTGGCTAAACTTGATCGAAAGTTGATGTTCCACTGATATGCTGGTGCATGATAGTCTGTGGTTTTATAGTCGTGCATTTGACGGAAATGGGATCTTCCAGGTGATTTCATGGTTTTCTATTATATTACCTAATTTGACAGGCTAGACCAAGTGATGTATATTTGATTTTTCATCCAGTATTTAGGAATAAGGCTGCACCTTTTGGATGTGTTGAATAGCCTGTAGCCTACTTGGGAATACAGTAGGCTATCCATGCGAGCCAGACCAGTCGTGGAATTATAGTTTTGGTCCTATATAAAAGTGACTTAATTCTGAAAGGTTGATCGTGAGCACACTGTCAGGAGAGCAGTCCTTACAAAATCTAAGTTATGTAGGTTAATCACTAAAATAGACATTGTTATGTAACTCATGACTCATGAAGAAGCATGAGCCGGTTGCAGTGACGTCACGCCCCAGATGTATTTATTAAAGAAAGGAAACTAAACTAACCCGTGCTGCGCAGTTGTTCTGGGCGTCAGGAGAAAATAATTGCATCGAAAGCTGTTCATCCTTCTAAGAAAATGTAGGCCTATGATTACGTGGTATGATTGATGATGATGATGATGGGGACTCTTCTCCACACACATCCTCAATGTATATCAGACTCTCAGAAATAGTATTGACTTAGTTCAGATAATTGATATTATTCACAAATTCAATCTATGATGGCAAAACGTTAGTGGTCATCGTTGAATTACTTCAACACACACTGCAATCATGTGAGACATTATTTTGAAGACATTACATTATTCAAGTTTCCATTTGCCTTGATACTGACGATTTGATGATTTTTGGCTCGTAATGATCCTGATAAAGTGTTCCAGGAGCCTGGATTGGTAGCCTATGTTGATGGTTTTACTCTTGTTAATCTGGTCTGTGATGAGGCTGGTCCCATGTGGTCAGGCTTTTAGGAGCCACAGTGAGGTGAGGTGAAGTAATGGTGAAGTGAAGTAGCTAAGCTTATTTAACTGAGCCAACCCACTAATAGTTAGACTTTTAACTCAAGAGATACACTGTCTGCCCTCTACTGGCTGCCCTCTCCTTTTATTTTCCTTTTCCTCACTCATCTGCCCATTTTTATCTATCTCTCCATGAACCTTCCCATCTATAGATACTTCTTCCCTTTCACTCTCACTGTTTGCCTCTACTATAGAGTACCACAGTATGAGTTATAATACCAATAAAACCTAGCGGTCAAACAGGGAAATGGTTCCAATTGTTTTTCCACCATTCATTTTTCCCATAGGGGATTTTAGAAACACTTCAAATAAGGGCTGTGTTTTGTGTAGGCTTACCCTGGCATGACGTTTTGATAACCATGTAAATCTCTCAAGGACAAGGTGACTTTTATCAAAATATTCACCTGTATTTACCACCCCAAAAATGAAATGCTAATTAGGCTAATGTGGCTATCATAAAGAACTACAAATGCCATGATGATCTGGACGAGACTGCCGAATCGAGACAAAGGTAAGAATCTCAGAATTAACTATCTAATGTTAGCTAAATGTAGAAATTAATAAAGTGGCAAAAAAATATTACATTGACACAATACCTGTTAGCAAAGGTGTCAGCTAGAGATGACGTACAGGAGCTTGCAGGGATTTCTAATTTTGCATGATGTCTACTTTGATGCTAATTAGCATTTTCGAATCCGAGAGTAAATAGAGCCGAATCTATTGATTAAAGTCACCTTGTCCGAGAGATTTACATGGTTATCAAAAAGTCACGTCAGGATAAGTCTACACGAAACACAGCCCTTATTTTAAGTGTTTCTAAAATCCCCTATGGGAAAAATGAATGGTGGAAAAACGATTGGAACCATTTCCCTGTTTTACAGCTAGGTTTTATGACACCTCCACTGTGGGGCTCTATAAGGTCTTCCTAGCAAAGCTGTGTCATGGCAGTATAGAGGGTCAGTTCAAGCCTTGGTTATAAAGGTTGAAAATATACAAATGCTTTTTATGAGCCTTTAGAACAGATGCAGTGAGCTCTGTTAAAGAGGTGATGCTATAACCTTTACTTTCACAGAGCTCCTTGACAGGTTTTTTTTAAATCGGAAGGGTGTACAGAGAGGAAATGGGGGTCTCTGCCCCCTCCTTATGCTGTAGAGGGTTTTCACGTCTCTCTGCCTGAAAAGATGCTGTGTGAACGTTAGGTAACTGATGACACGCAGCCTCTGCTGTTACGGAGCCTGCTGGAGGGAAAGTAGGTTACTGGGCCATGTCCTGCAAGCTTAAACGGAATGCTAGTTGGAATATCGCTGGAGATGCTAAATGTGACTAGCCATGCACAAATGGAGCAGGTCCATGCAATAGCAAAGTCATTTTTTCCCCTGTGCTCTGTCCCTTTAAGAAAGACAGTGGCTCTCTTCAAAGCTTTGATGAATGTTCAACTCATGACGATTCATTTCAACAACACAATAAATGAGTGAAACATGACTTCAGGTTTTTTTTATAGGGGTTTGGAGATGAGCAGCGAATTCACTTTATTCTTAAGTCTAGCCGTGAGCAGTGAGGATCGATCGCACAGCACCATTTCCTGTTTCTATAATGTACCTGAGAATGCTTCATTATGTACTCTTTCAATGGAACTGACCTACTTGTAGTTTTTCATTGCATAAAGGCTAACCTGAGAAGAGTGTCTGTATCACTGAAGTGCTTTTATTATCGTGTTATTAGGTATTGTTGTTAAAGGGAAGCATCAAGCTCAACTCAAGTGTGCTGGCTGGAGTTTTTCTTTTTAAAGGGCAGTTTTATATCACCAAAAACTTAAATTTTTTGAAGCGACATGTTAGCATTGTGACACCCAGGTGAACTCCTCTATTCTGGGACATCAGTGAGGATTTAGCCTACTGCAGCGGTTCCCAACCTTTTCCGTTCTGAGGACCACCAAATCACTGTCAACAGCTCTCAAGGACCGGCATTCGCGTAGTCGCAGAATGTTTGTACATAAAATATTTTCCCAGTTAAATTTAGAGTCAATTTTATTAACTGCATATGAATATACAGCTCTCTGTCTCTTGCTTTGTTTGCCAATATTCTATTCACCAGACAATATTCTATTCACTGACACGGCCTCTAACTGTCTGACCTCTCACTTTGGGGTCACGAGGTCTCTACTTTTAGAGTTCACCGGCTAGGAGCATTCTGCTCAGCAGCAACTCAGGACACAATCCAATCAAACCTGCACTTCAGAAAAGTGGCTCTGCAGAGAAATAGCAATGCTCCTAATACAGTGTAAATGCAAGTGTTAGGTAATGAAACACATTCAGAGAATGATTCGGAATGGATTCAGACTTGATTAAATCAGACAGACTGTGGTCAGACAGAGACTGTGCCATGACCCTTTATGTCACGGACAGGTCAGGGCTAATCCGAGAAAAGGGTCTAACTCCAAAACTATGATGGTTTGATTTTGGGGTGCTAAATGCCTGGTAGCATTAGTCCTCAATTGCCTAGTGCGTTTGTATGGGAACAGGAGGTTTGGAAGATAGCAGATAGCAGGGGTTATCATAGCTTCACAGGCCAGTAGAAGTCAATAGTTAGTGATTTTGACTACATTTTAAACCTCCTTATACCTCTAGAATTTGATGTGAAAATAAAGGCAGCCACCCTGGCAGTGAACAGCTGTTGCACAGCAAGCATCTATTTACGGGCCCCTCTTCACTTGTTGTATCACCTAGTGGTTATAGTATGTTTCTTTGGGACACTGACAATGGCATGTCACATGAGTGTCAGCTGCACTGTTCCACATTAGATATCAACATAAACATGCCTCACATCACCAACATCATGCATTTGATAGTTGGTTTCCTGCCGCTTATGTCCTCAGGCAGTGACTGACATTAATGGACCTGGACACTGGGGGCTTGTTTCCTGGAAAGTCGTTGTGTAGCAAAATATTTGTTTCATTCATTTTTGAAGGGCATTGCTAAGCCCTACTTTTGGCACCTAATTGGAATGGATTTAAGAGCAGTAATTAACATTTAACTACTGTACTGAAGTGACAGTCAAGTGTGATGCATCTATCAACAGGATAAGAATATGACGTACTTATAATCACTCATGAGCAATTCCACGGTAACGGAATTACGCTTTGACTCACTTGGGGGTGCCAAATAAAAACCATTGATTTCAAAGTTTAACAAACCATACAAATCTATGCACACTGACTACTTTTAACAATTTCCACTGAAACATTTATAAAAACGTATTTAGTGGAAGAACTGTGCAGAGGAAAACTTTGGTAACGGAATTGTGGTAAAATCTCCCTCAGGTTTTTATGCGACCACTCTTAAATATCTGCTCCGTATTAAGATTCAAAGATGTCTGCAGAAAGAATGGGGTGTCAGCTATGACATGGCACCTTGAGTTTGAACAAATCTATTTTGGTTATTGAACTACAATAAGTGAAGTGGATTTACACCCAGTAACAGAATTACAGTAACAGAATTACATCATGGGTCCCTGATCTCTACTACACAGAAATGCATAATTATGGATATGAATGTCATTCTCCTCATGTTTCACAAGTGTGGACATCACAGTGTAGCACAGCAGAGTTGTACTGTGTTGTATTGTACTGCACTACTGTATTGTACTGTACTCTACTGTGCTCAACTCACTGTACAGTGCTGTACTGTACTGTTCTAACCAAACTTGTGAAACATACACTACCATTCAAAAGTTTGGACACACCTACTCATTCAACGGTTTTTCTTTATTTTTACTATTTTCTACATTGTAGAATAATAGTGAAGACATCAAAACTATGAAATAACACATATGGAATCAAAAAAGTGTTAAACAAATCAAAATCTATTTTATATTTGAAATTCTTCAAATAGCCACCCTTTGCCTTGATGACAGCTTTGTACACTCTTGGCATTCTCTCAACCTACATCTGATCAGTTATAATTAGGTCAGAATGTCAACACATCTGGAATAGATTATTAGCTCCTTTTTTGAGGTAGTGGGCCCAGGCTGCATCTGTCACCAGTGTGATGAGCGATTAAAATAACAGCTAGCATGAACTGGAGATCTTCTATGAAAGCTGCCTCTACTGGCAATTACTTGTAACTGGACTACGGCTGCCTCAGTTCATACTTTGTAGATTCCTTGAGTTGAATTTAGGTGAATTGATAGCTTGTATAAACCTCTTGAACAGTGATATATTATAGAGAGTAAAGTACCGTAGATGTACATCTTTCCCCTAGTCTTTTATGTCCCAATGCAGTTACATAGTGATAACATTTTGATGAAAAATAAATCATAACCAACCAAGCTTTTTTGGAAAGTCAGTCATGGCATCTCCACTTCTTTCAGCAGTGAGGAATATTCTTTGCATGTGTTTCACTTTTTAAAAATGAAGTGTAACAAAGATGAGATCAAGGTTCACGTGCTGATAATTACCCCAGTTGAATAGGCATGACAGACTAAACTACAGGCATGACACAACACAATCCTATCAAGCTATGGATTACATGACAGGTAAAAAAATAAAAAATAAAGGCTTTTCTGCTACTGTCAGATAACTCATATTCATCTAACAGATTAAACATATGGTGAAAATATAGCCATGCAAATCTAGAGGTAGAAAAGCTTGACATGATAACCTAAATACAGTGCATTCGGAAAGTATTCAGACCCCTTGACTTTTTCCACATTCTGTTACATTACAGCCTTATTCTAAAATTGATTAAATTGTTGTTTTCCCTCATAAATCTACATACAATACCCCATAATGACAAAGCAAAAACAGGTTTTTCGAAATTTTAGCAAATTTATAAAATAAAAAAAACGGAAATATCACATTTACATAAGTATTCAGACCCTTTACTCAGTACGTTGTTGAAGCACCTTTAGCAGCGATTACAGCCTTGAGTCTTCTTGGGTATGATGCTACAAGCTTGGAACACCTGTATTTTGGGAGTTTCTCCCATTCTTCTCTGCAGATCCTCTCAAGCTCTGTCAAGTTGGATGGGGAGTGTCGCTGCACAGCTATTTTCAGGTCTCTCCAGAGATGTTCGATCAGGTTCAAGTCTGGGCTCTAGATGGGCTACTCAAGGACATTCAGAGACTTGTCCCGAAGCCACTCCTGCGTTGTCTTGGCTGTGTGCTTAGGGTCGTTGTCCGGTTGTAAGGTGAACCTTCGCCCCAGTCTGAGGTCCTGAGCGCTCTTGAGCAGGTTTTCATCAAGGATCTCTCTGTACTTTGCTCCGTTCATCTTTACCTCGATCCTGACTAGTCTCCCAGTCACTGCCGCTGAAAAATATCCCCAAAGCATGATGCTGCCACCACCATGCATCACCGTAGGGATGGTGCCAGGTTTCCTCCAGACAATACGCTTGGCATTCAGGCGAAAGAGTTCAATCTTGGTTTCATCAGACCAGAGAATCTTGTTTCTCATGGTCTGATAGTCCTTTAGGTGCCTTTTGGCAAACTTCAAGCGGGCTGTCATGTGCCTTTTACTGAGGAGTGGCTTCCGTCTGGCCACTACCATAAAGGCTGATTGGTGGAGTGCTGCAGAGATGGTTGTCCTTCTGGAAAGTTCTCCCATCTCCACAGAGGAACTCTGGAGCTCTGTCAGAGTGACCATCAGGTTCTTGGTCACCTCCCTGACCAAGGCACTTCTCCCCCGATTGCTCAGTTTGGCCGGGCGGCCAGCTCTAGGAAGAGTCTTGGTGGTTCCAAACTTCTTCCATTTAAGAATGATGGAGGCCACTGTGTTCTTGGGGACCTTCAATACTGCAGGAATATTTTGGTACCCTTCCCCAGATCTGTGCCTCGACACAATCCTGTCTCGGATCTCTACGGACAATTCCTTCGACCTCATGGCTTGGTTTTTGCTCTGACATGCACTGTCAACTGTGGGACCATAGATAGACAGGTGTGTGCCTTTCCAAGTCATGTCCAATCAATTGAATTTTCCACAGGTGGACTCCAAGTTGTAGAAGCATCTCAAGGATGATCAATGGAAACAGGATGCACCCGAGCGCAATTTTTGAGTCTCATAGCAAAGGGTCTGAATAGTTATGTAAATAAGGTATTCTGTTTTTTATATTTAATACATTTGCAACATTTCTAAAAACCTGTTTTCGCTTTATCATTATGGGGTATTGTGTGTAAATTGATGAGGGAAAACATTTATTTAATCCATTTTAGAATAAGGCTGTAACGTAACAAAATGTGGAAAAAGTCAAGGGGTCTGAATACTTTCCGAATGCACTGAATGTCAGGTAGCTTGTGGTGCAGTATGTCAGTAAGCAGAACATCCTGGTGATCCTGTGTGCTGTAGTAGTACTGTAGCATTCCTTGGTGTACTTGTCGGTGGCTTCATTCGCCCAGTGGAACTATGTTGCACATGACTCTTGAGAGTATGTCTGGTATTCATGTCACCCTCTTTAACCTTCTTACTGTGACAGACGAAATGTTCAGCTCGGGTTATAACTGCCAGTACAGACGTCATCGCTCATCTCTGGTCCACAGCACACTGTCTTTGTACCCACTAGCTACAGGCAGAGACCTACCAGGGCATGATAAGACACTTCATTGCTTTACCTTTTATGTTCCTTTCTTCCGGTTGTTCAAATATGAGTAATGTTTTTTGTGTCAGCATGTAGCTTCAGAGGATCCATTCAAATGAGCTAGAAACATTATGCCATTTCCTCTAACGGCATTTGTTTTCCCATAGCACGGTAAGCTATGGGGGGGGGGGGGGGGGGGGGGGTTACTGTAAGTAGATGACCTGGAATCCTTAAACATACTGTGATCAGTGTAACTTGTTCATGGGATCATGGAAGAGATCTCCCACATAATGAGTCTAGTTAACTGAGAGGTGAAGATACTTTAATCTGGGTGTATTGTAATCCCCGACCGTGTGCAAGACAGGGATGCCTTCTATATATCTGGGCTATTCTGGCTCTCTTTTTTTCTGGAGTGTCTATTCTCATGTCCGGTTGTGATAATCCTGGCTGCTCTGGCTTTATCGGAGTCTCCCAAGGCAAAAGGTCACAGTCAAGGGTTGGGTGTGGCTACACTGGTGCTCTCAGAGGAAGACAGTTTGGTTTCACAATCTGAGCGGGCCCAGCCCTTCAGCTCTTGTGCTCAGGGTGTTGGTGTGCGTCTATTACTGACGTAATCATTTGTTTGTGTTACGGAATACTACAACATACACACTGTCCGTGGATTGTCTGAGGCGCCTCTCCCTGAATGTTTAACAAATTAGCAAATGTCTAAGTCACTGTACAGTAGAGCAGTGCTTCCCAAACGTTTTCACTCATGCCACCCCTGAAAGCCCCTACCTCTCTGCCAACCCCTGAAAGCCCCTACCTCTCTGCCAACCCCTGAAAGCCCCTACCTCTCTGCCAACCCCTTGTACCCCACAGTGTAGGAATCACTGCAGTAGAGTGTAGGTCTGACAACTCCCTGGTATGAACTAGAAAAAAGGTATTTATACATGTTCATACGTTTTAAAGGATCAGGAAACTGTAAAATTATTTTTTACAGATTATAAACTTTGACTCACGTGGGTTCAAATGTCAAAACTGTGCAAATTATATTGTAGAATAATCATATTTATTTGTGGCGGCTTTTCCTTTTCCCAGAGAGGAGAGTCTGTCAATAGATATATCCTCTGGCGTGTTGATGTTAATGTGTCGATGTTCTCCGTATCCATAGCCAGAATGATTTTGCAGTGCATGGTGATCTAACAGGTTTCCTGTTATATTCATCAGAGGTGTAGGGAGGGTGAAGTCTGTGAATCCAAAAAAAATGTAAGTATACAGATGATTAACAAAACATGCGCACAACAGAATTCATACCTTGGTGTTTGTGATGAATGTGAATGTAAAAAACTGTTTTGATCATGGTTTTCATACACATACCTTGTCCATAATGTAGAGGCCTATGGGATATTCATTGAAGAGGTAAGGGAGGAGGATGTAAATGTGATCAGCATAACATACCAATAGAAATTGACATACCTTTGTATGCCTACTCGTCTGAATACCTGCAGACACAGAAACAAAAGTGAGCAGTTCAATCATCTGCACCCAATACAGCTAGCCTTCAACATATTCTTACAGTGCCTTGCAAAAGTATTCATCCCCCTTGGCGTTTTTCCTATTTTGTTGCATTACAACCTGTCATTTAAATGGATTTTGATTTTGATTTCATGTAATGGACATACACAAAATAGTCCAAATTGGTGAAGTGAAATGAAAAAAATAACTTGTTTCAAAAAAATTTAAAAAATAAATAATGGAAAAGTGGTGCGTGCATATGTATTCAGCCCCTTTGCTATGAAGCCCCTAAATAAGATCTGGTGCAACCAATTACCTTCAGAAGTCACAGAATTTGTTAACCTGTGTGCAATCTAAGTGTCACATGATCTGTCACATGATCTCAGTATATATACACACCTGTTCTGAAAGGCCCCAGAGTCTGCAACACCACTAAGCAAGCGGCACCATGAAGACCAAGGAGCTCTCCAAACACGCTCAAGTTCTGTTTTTTTGCTTATTACTTGTTTGTTTCACAAGAGAAAATATTTAGCATCTTCAAAGTGGTAGGCATGTTGTGTAAATCAAATTATACAAACCCCCCCAAAATCAATTTTTATTCCAGGTTGTAAGGCAACAAAATAGGAAAAATGCCAAGGGGGGTGAATACTTTCGCAAGCCACTGTAATAGAGTCCCTGTACAAATGTTATAATTTATCAATTAACATCAGGTAAATCAATTAATCAAAGGGTTTCATTATGAACTGGGCCTAAAGGAAATGCCTGCAAATTTAATAAATGATCAATTACTTTAAAACTACCAGGGCATAAACATAAGTTAAATAATTAATACCAACATTCAATAGACTCTGCTTTATTGCATTTATTTAAAAAGTGACCGTTTTAATAATACTCAACTTAAAAACTATACATTATTATTGATGTAGCTTGGTAAAGATTTTTATTTTTTATTAAATACTTCTTCACCATTACACTACATAGATTTCAGACATTTATTACCGTTTAACAAACTGCTAAGCATACACCACAAAATAAATAAATCATCAGTCCTGTCATTGAACAGGCCTCTTATACCGTCCTGCTCAGGAGCAAAAGACATGATCTTTGCAGCCTACATTATGACAATTACCTAAAGCGGTGTGTGAGCGGATATGTAGGTCATGATTCTAGGGCACGGGTGGAAGGACCATGCAGCTCACTCTTTGTGCACACAAGCTCTGAGAGGAGGTTACATCTTGAATTAAATTATTGGCTGCAGAAAGGCCCTGATTATGTTACAATACCCTGAAGAGGCACTTTGGGCTGACAAAGTATCATCATCATTGTCACCATCATTATAATAAACCACATACATTTAAGAGGTGCAGCTGATACAGTTGGAAGCAAAGCACACTGGAACAGCTTTGAGAGTGAGAACAAACTATCCATGAAAAATATGATCCTATTTTTCATTCCTGTCAATTGCTACACTCTAAAAATGAGGGGTTCAACAAGGGTTCTTCTAAGATCCTCAAAGTTCTTCAAAGAACCTTGACACTGAAAATGGCCCACAAAAGGTTATTCCAAGAACCCCATAGGAGGTGGGGTTCATCGAGGAACCTCCTTAGTTGGTGGGGGTTCTTGCGGGAACCTAACTGCTCAACTGAAACATTTGGATTTGAATTTGAAAGGACAGCAGGTGCAGGCACTTAACTGAAATGTAAAGATCTCCTCAATTTAAGGTAAGGTTTGTCCCTTGTATGATCTAAATTGATATTGTTTTATGATGATACCATCTATCTTTTCATATTTGTGCAAATCATTCTAAAACAGAAAATGGACAGAATTCAATGGATATCAATCAACAAAGAGGTAAGAATATGTAGGCTATACAGTGGCTTGCGAAAGTATTCACCCCCTTGGCATTTTTCCTATTTTGTTGCCTTACAACCTGGAATTAAAATTGATTTTTTTTTTAGGTTTGTATCATTTGATTTACACAACATGCCTATCACTTTGAAGATGCAAAATATTTGTTCTTGTGAAACAAACAAGAAATAAGACAAAACAAACAGAACTTGAGTGTGCATTACTATTCACCCCCCCCAAAGTCAATACTTTGTAGAGCCACCATTTGCAGCAATTACAGCTGCAAGTCTCTTGGGGTATGTCTCTATAAGCTTGGCACATCTAGCCACTGGGATTTTTGCCCATTCTTCAAGTTGGATGGGTTCCGCTGGTGTACAGCAATCTTTAAGTCATACCACAGATTCTCAATTGGATTGAGGTCTGAGCTTTGACTAGGCCATTCCAAGACATTTAAATGTTTCCCCTTAAACCACTTGAGTGTTGCTAAAGCAGTATGCTTAGGGTCATTGTCCTGCTGGAAAGTGAACCTCCGTCCCAGTCTCAAATCTCTGGAAGACTGAAACAGGTTTCCCTCAAGAATTTCCCTGTATTTAGCGCCATCCATCATTCCGTCAATTCTGACCAGTTTCCCAATCCCTGCCGATGAAAAACATCCCCACAGCATGATGCTGCCACCACCATGCTTCACTGTGGCAATGATGTTCTCGGGGTGATGAGAGGTGTTGTGTTTACGCCAGACATAGCGTTTTCTTTGATGGCCAAAAAGCTCGATTTTAGTCTCATCTGACCAGAGTACCTTCTTCCATATGTTTGGGGAGTCTCCCACATGCCTTTCGGCGAACACCAAACGTGTTTGCTTATTTCTTTCTTTAAGCAATGGCTTTTTTTCTGGCCACTGTTCCATATAACCCAGCTCTGTGGAGTGTACGGCTTAAAGTGGTCCTATGGACAGATACTCCAATCTCCGCTGTGGAGCTTTTCAGCTCCTTCAGGGTTATCTTTGGTCTCTTTGTTGACTCTCTGATTAATGCCCTCCTTGCCTGGTCCGTGAGTTTTGGTGGGCGGCCCTTTCTTTCCATTTTTTAATAATGGATTTAATGGTGCGCCGTGGGATGTTCAAAGTTTGATATTTTTTTATAACCCAACCCTGATCTGTACTTCTCCACAACTTTGTCCCTGACCTGTTTGGAGAGCTCCTTGGTCTTCATGGTGCCGCTTACTTGGTGGTGCCCCTTGCTTAGTGGTGTTGCAGACTTTGGGGCCTTTCAGAACAGGTGTATATATACTGAGATCATGTGACACTTAGATTGCACACAGGTGGACTTTATTTAACTAATTATGTGACTTCTGAAGGTAATTGGTTGCACCAGATCTTATTTAGGGGCTTCATAGCAAAGGGGGTGAATACATATGCACGCACCACTTTTCCGTTATTTATTTTGTATAATTTTTTTAAACAAGTTATTTTTTTCATTTCACTTCACCAATTTTGACTATTTTGTGTATGTCCATTACATGAAATCCAAATAAAAATCCATTTAAATGACAGGTTGTAATGCAACAAAATAGGAAAAACGCTAAGGAGGATGAATACTTTTGCAAGGCACTGTAGCCCGCTCTCTGAATTATTGTTGAATCTGAACATGTCTTAATTGATTGAACCAGATTAGTACAATCAAACATTTCTGAAAAAGGTCTTCCTTAGAGTTATCTGAATTATCTAGGGCGGCAGGTAGCCTAGTGGTTAAGAGCGTTGGGCCAGTAACTGAAAGGCCGCTGTTTTGAATCCCCGAGCCGACTAGGTGAAACGTCTGTCGATGTGCCCTTGAGCAAGGCACTTAATCCTAATTGCTCCTGTAAGTCACTCTGGATAAGAGTGTCTACTAAAATCTAGGGTTTTGCTGTTACCAATAGATTATTTATGAATACTCACCTTTGGATGTGTATATTTTGTCACCTAATGATATCCATGTCACTCATCATTTTGAAGATAACAAATACATTGATTGCATGCTTTGTAGTCTGCTTGTGTATTTATTGTACGGTCCATTAGTGTCAAATGCAATTTATGCCTAAGCAAAGCATCCAGTTACTTTCTGTTAAGCTGCATGACACCCAACATGATAAGATCTGATATCCTTATCTTATCTCAACATGAATATATTAACATTCTGAACGTACTCAGTCCATGCATGCATGGCATGAAATGAATTCTGAGGTACAGTCAGGTTTTAATTTGGGATTTTTAGACCTGTCAGCTGCTCTCCACTCACATGATGCCTGCTGCCCCAGGGCTTCCAATGGTGTCTCATTTGGAAACATTGTCTACACAGTACATCTCAGACGGTCATAAGGACAGGATGACCTTTTGGCAGATGAGATGGGACATGGTGCGTTTCATTTTGCAAAGAAAGAAAAGCTATGATAAACAATGTTAAGCCTTGTGAATATTAAATATTTATCAACAATTGACTCTTAGTTTTGCCAACAATGATGTGGAGGCTGCATTTAAAAGGTTTAGGTTAGGATTGGATCAGGCTTTAGAAAGCCAGTACTCAGTAGAAAGCCAGTCCTCAGTCTTGCGAAAACAAGGCCATTCTGAGACTAACTTCCAATAATTTTTTACCTATGGTAGGACTCTGCTTTGAGTCAGTGAGTTGAGGGAAAGAACTGCGTTGGCTGATGGAAAAGAGAGGACCACATGCATTTCCACCGCACAATGTTTCCATGGGAACACAGAGAGAACCGAAGTACCACAGCCTGATTCATTTAATTTAATTTAACCTTTATTTTGACAGGGAGTCATGTAGATGAGCTCAGTAATTAATGACAGTCAGTGCTTCAAATGACGACTGTGATGACATCATGACACCGGCATCACAGATGCCTGCTAAAGGCAGTTTGGCTCAACATTTCATTGATAGCAATGTTAAAAGACCCTCTCTTTTTTCAAAGATCTGAGGGCAACAGCTGGGCTTTAGGTACAGGGGAGTGACACACGCTGCAGTCCCTCCATTTATTACGTAGAAGGGGACCGTTTATGAACACTGAGTGTCATCCCATTATCCAATCGCCTGACCTACATAACAGAGAGGAACTAATCTCTACGTAGGCGGATGGTGAATAATGCAGTAAAATGTGGGTGATCTTTATGAATCATATATGCCTCAGACTTCTTGGCCGCTGGCATAGGAACAGTTCTTTCAGTGTGATACAGCATCATCGTCCTGAAATCAGTTTACTCTGGGATCATCATGCAATAAGGGTACATTTTTGACAAGCACGAGTGAATGTTTTTTTTAGGTTTTACTCAGATAACCTTATTTCAATCAAAATTATGATCAATATACACTACATGGCCAAAAGGATGTGGATACCCCTTCAAATTAGTGGATTTGGCTATTTCAGCCACACCCGTTGCTGACAGGTGTAGAAAATCGACCACACATCCATGCAATCTCCATAGATAAACAATAGCAGTAGAATGTCCCGTACTGAAGAGCACAGTGACTTTAAACATGGCATCATCATAGGATGCCACCTTTCCAACAAGTCAGTTTGTCAAATTTCTGCCCTGCTAGAGCTGCCCCGGTCAACTGTAAGTGCTGTTATTGTGAAGTGGAAACGTCTAGGAACAACAACAGCTCAGCCGCGAAGTGGTAGGACACACAAGCTCACAGAACGGGACTGCCGAATGCTGAAGCGCGTAGTGCGTAAAAATCATCTGACCTAGGTTGCAACACTCACTACCGAGTTCCAAACTGCCTCTGGAAGCAACGTCAGCACAAAAACTGTTCGTCGGGAGCTTCATGAAATGGGTTTCCATGGCCGAGCAGTCGCACACAAGCCTAAGATCACCATGCGCGGATGAATTACAGTCAAAGATAAAAGTTAAAAATGAAGTTTAAAAAAATTAAAAATAATAATAATATGACACTGATGGGCAACGTTGTTACATCTAATGCCTGTTTGCCTGAGGCTGATGCCACGCAGGTGTTTGTACGCGTCTTCTGTTTTTGCATTGTTTTCTTTTTTTTGTCTGTTTTCTTTTTTTTCTTTTTGTTGGACCATTGGGGGACAGTGGCGTGGGGGTGGGGAATGGATAAAAAAAAAAAAAAAGCTCCTGGGGAACTGTGGAGGGGATCTTGGAGGGCTGGTGGTTGGGAGCTTGGGCCGGTGGCCGATAGGTCACTGGTTCGGGTCCCCTTTCTGACCTTGTGAGAGATCTGTCGACGTGCCCTTGGTTGCTTCTGTGGGTCGCTCTGGATGTTGAGCGGCTTCACTGCAAGTAGATTGTATGTTTTAATATTCAATAAAAATAAAAGATCACCATGTGCTATGCCAAACGTCGGCTGGAGAGGTGTAAAGCTCACCGCCATTGGACTCTGGAGCAGTGGAAACGCGTTCTCTGGAATGATGAATCACGCTTCACCATCTGGCAGTCCGACGGACAAATCTGGGTTTGGCGGATGCCAGGAGAACGCTACTTGCCCAAATGCATAGTGCCAACTGTAAAGTTTGGTGGAGGAGGAATAATGGTCTGGGTCTGTTTTTCATGGTTCGAGCTAGGCCCTTAGTTCCAGTGAAGGGAAATCTTAACGCTACAGCATACAATGACATTCTAAACGATTCTGTGCTTCCAACTTTGTGGCAACAGTTTTGGGGAAGGACCTTTCCTGTTTCAGCATGACAATGCCCCCATATACAAAGCGAGGTCCATACAGAAATAGTTTGTCGAGGTTGGTGTGGAAGAACTTGACTGAACTGCACAGAGCTCTGACCTAAACCCCATCGAATACTTTTGGGATGAATTGGAATGCTGACTGTGAGGCCTAAGTACCCAACATCAGTGCCCGACCTCACTAATGCTCTTGTGGCTGAATGGAAGCAAGTCCCCACAGCAATGTTCCAACATCTAGTGGAAACCATTGTTATAGTAGCAAAGGGGGGACCAACTCAATATTAATGATTTTGGAATGAGATGTTCGACGAGCAGGTGTCCACATACAGTGTATTTGAATAATGCTGATTCAAAAACTGTCCCCTTCAACACCAATACGGGTACATTTTTATATCCAATAAAATATATATCATTACAATGATGGTGTCATGGTCAATTGAAAGGTCAATAATTTTCCTAATCTAATGGATAACTATAAAGTAATCTTTGGATTCTAAGAGCCACGACCAAGAATATGGCATAGTTACCATAGCTTAGCATTAGCACAATTGCCTGCAAAATAGGAAGGGTAAAATAAGCAATATTATTTGCCATATGAGTAAATTAGTCTGTTATACTGTATGCAGATTAATGAAACCACATGCACAATAACTTTATAAAGGGTACTGTAATTAATGAAACATACTTGCAATTAACTATGTTCCCTTGATATTAATTAAGCATGGGACTCTGAAAATAGTTATATTTCTTTAATTATGCCTTTGAGCAGCGTTGTTTTCACAGACCTGTAACAACAGTGGTTAATGAGTCAACTGTCATTCATTATGTCACTACTCAGAGATTATATGGAAAGCAATTGCTGTAGCCGGTAATATAAATGCTCTTCACTGCCTGCAAGCCTCTGATTTAATTGAGCTGTCATTTGTGTTTTCCGTGTGATAAAAAAGTGTCAGAGTTAAATTCAAAACAGGTCACCTTAATTATACGCTCCCACATTGTTTAATTAGTTTGTGACTTTCCTCATCTCCTCTTATACAATAGACCCACATGTAAATGTTCATTTATCATGAGCTAGGCCTACTGTAGCTGACGGCTTTAATGAAAGAACATTAGTCTGATAATAAAGCAGAGGCAGATTAGTAGACAGAGAGAAGGAGAGAAAATTATAGGTTGTTCATAACTGTAGCCTTGCTTATTATGGTCTATGACGCAAGTGTGTAAATGCAAGTGCCATAAATATAGATTATATAAGGTGTACTAGGTTCTAAAAGTAAGGGCAAAATTCCTAATTTCAGGTTAGGATTTTCTCTTGAACTAGACAAATAGCTTGGGGGTGGTGTGTCTCTGACTGAATGACTGTTGAAGTGAAATCAGGCATCTAAAACCTGCCAGAATTTCTGCATCAACTTGCATTTTGTCTTCACGAGATTAAGAGTTATTATTTTGTTATTACGATATTACTACTGCAATAGACAAAGGTTAATCAAATATAATGAAATAGAATAAAACAGGTAATAGGAGAAATTATAGTGTCCACTGCATGGGGGGGATGGGAGTCGTGGACAGGTTGTCATGATTACTTAGATACACAGGACATGGCAATGGAGGACACAAAACGAAGGAGCTGATGGTGGACTTCAGGAAACAGCAGAGGGAGCACGCCCCTATCCACATCCACAGGACCGCAGTGGAGAAGGTGGAAAGCTTCAATTTCCTCGGCGTACACATCACTGACAATAAGAAATGGTTCACCCATGCAACAGTGCCTCTTCAACCTCAGGAGGCTGAAGAAATTCGGCTTGGCCCCTAAGACCCTCACAAACTTTTACAGATGCCCAATTGAGAGCATCTTGTCTGGCTGTATCACCGCCTGGTACGGCAACTGCACCGCCCGCAACTGCAGGGCTCTTCAGAGGGTGGTGCGGTCTGCCCAACACATCACCGGGGGCACACTGCCTGCCCTCCAGGACACCTACAGCACCCGATGTCACAGGAAGGCCAAACATATCATCAAGGACATCAACCACCCGAGCCACGGCTTGTTCACCCCGCTATCATCCAGAAGGCGAGGTCAGTACAGGTGTATCCAAGCTGGGACCGAGAGACTGAAAAAGCTTCTATCTCAAGGCAATCAGACTGTTAAATAGCCGTCACTAGCCGGCTACCACCCGGTTACTCAACCCTGCACCTTAGAGGCTGCTGCCCTATATACATAGACATGGAATAACTGGCCACTTTAATAATGGAACACTAGTCACTTTAATAATGTTTACATACTGCTTTACTCATCTCATATGTATATACTGTATTCTATTCTACTGTATTTTAGTCAATGCCACTTCGACATTGCTCGTCCTAATATTTATATATTTCTTAATTCCTTTCTTTTACTTTTAGATTTGTGTGTATCGTTGTGAATTGTTAGATACTACTGCACTGTTGGAGCTAGGAACACAAGCATTTCTCTACACACGTAATAACATCTGCTAAATATGTGTATGTGACCAATACATTTGATTTGATTACAGTAGAGAGAGCATGTCTTGCCATCAGTGAGTGAAGTAGTGACTCCCCTGGTGTGATTGTGAATGCGCATACTAAGTACTAAGGGACTTTTGAATCTTTTTTTTTTTTGCTGTATCGGTTTGACTATTGCTGGCATTGAAAACCAAGCCTTGTATTATCCAGCTTGTGCTCCACAGTATTTCCAAAGGTCACAAATGGAAAGAAACAGTCCTGTTTTGTATCCAGTTTGAGTTCGTAGACAGGTCTTGGAGCTGAAGCTTGTATAGAAATAACAAATGTCCACCCCTGAGACTTTAGCTGCAGACATTTTACATTTTTGTACAGGAAGCTTATGGCTGTAATTAGTTATTCATTTACTGACAAGTTTAAAGTTGTCCATATATGTGTACAGTAGCCTGCATTCTGTGTATGTGTACAGTAGCCTGCGTTTGATATTCATAAAACATTGAGTAACGTGTTTGTTAATAGATAAGAGCAGCTTCCAAACACATTTATTGATATATCAATATTTCCAGTGTAGCGGAAGTGATCAAGCGAGACTGGTTTGTGAGGGGACATATCATGCACAGGGTATTCATGGTACTGGACACTGACCTTACTGAATAATGTTTTTGTAATAAAAAATACAGGAGCGTATGTAGAATCTGAATCTGTGTGTCACCATGTGTGCACTGTAAATGTGGGTTTGTGTGTTGTGAAAGTCTATCAGATCTTGGCCTCTTTTATTATTTCCCATAACTGGGTTGTGTATATACAGTATCTCACCGGAGAAAGCAACCCGAGCGAGCGAAACAGCACCCCTCTGTCTCTGTATGTGTAGGCCATCTATCAGATGCGTCTGGTCATAAGGAGTATGACATTGTTGATGCCAGTAGCATTGAATGCAAGAGAAGCCAGCGAGCATTTGGTCTCCCTTGATTTTAAAAAAGTATAAAATAATAGCCAATCATCGTTGAGCTAAACTGAGTGAGCTCAACTGTGAATGGTCCTGGCGCACCACCAAAAAAGTGTTAAGGGAAGCCAGTTTGGATTTGACTTCACTCCTATCGCAGAGAAATATGTCATCGATAGAAACAACTTTAATTATTGCATCTCGTTGTGTTGTTGTCATCCTGTGGCTAGCTAAAATGGGCCTTTTCCTAAATTAGCCATGGATGTAGATAGGGATTTGGACTTGTGGTTTTACTAAATTCGCCTTACTAGCCAATGATTATAAAGGCGATTCTGATCCAAGCATAAAATACATTGTGCCCCTGGACTGAGAGGATGGAAGTTCAATATGTTGCTAGAAGTAGAAGGCTTATGTTAACTATCTAACGTTGCCCATTAAAGAAAGTTAGGCTAGCGAGCAAGCATTTTAGACAGGTAGCCTAGGACAACAAAAAATAAAAGCTTGTAGTGTATGACAGAGTCATAGACCTTTTCTTCAACATGAAAGGGAGGAGGATGGCATTGGCGTTTCTCTAGATGTAGGATGAGTCAACATGTTTTTTCTACTTGCACGAACACACACACACACGCACACACACACACACACACACACACACACACACACACACACAAATCAGAACCATGGACAGCAACATCATACTGTATTTAGCTTATGTTGATTGGACTAAATCGTTTTTGGTATCTTTTAGTTGTCACTGTAGTAGACTAAGCATAGGTGATTTGATGATGTTGAAATGTTGACGTTGAAATGGTGCTGGAATAGTGGAGGCAGCTCCTGTTTTCTTTGCAACTTGCAGTAACTCTCCGTGGTTCTAAATCAATAGTTGTTTAGTAGTCTGAAAATGTCGGAAACATGAACCTTCTTGACCATGCTGTAGGTCATGTAACTCTTTGTTACATGCAATATGCTTTGTGGACTTCACCGGACAGAGGTTGCTCTCCGGTTTTGTGATGAAACAAAGATGTGGTTGAATTTATTCTGCCACTGGGTCTTCATATTGTCTCGGCCGTAGGCCTTTATATCACGGTGGCAAGGCATATGAACTAACAGGTTATAGAGCAAACAACGCAATTATGACAACATGTTGTAATATGGCTTTTTTTCCTGGTTTGGCTTCCCCAGTGATTTTACCCACGCAGCGCTACTGCAGTGAGGGCAAGATATTTTCTTAGAATAGGCATTCATAAAAATAAAAAAATAAAATGTCACCTTGTACAGTATGTTGGCCTACTACAAATACTTTGGTCAAATGTCACTCATCTTGATCTCTGAACTTTTCATGATCAAATTGTAATTACAATATTTGATAGACAACCTAACCTAATTTGTCATCACGTCATGAATTGCCAGCCTGTAGGCTACATGAAACAGGTAACATGAAGGTGAGGCCTCCATCGTATACGTCATTGGCAACATTATTAAAACGTTATTAGTGATTGGGAGCCAACCCATTGACAGCAAACCTAGAACCTATCCGAGATATTATATGCCCCGCTCTCTACCCCCTGATGTTGGCTACAACGTTTCAATTCACATTGAATAAACTCGGCACTGAAATTAATACAAAACGTTCGAATTCAGAATAATGTGACCTAAATGGCATTCAAGTGTTAGTATTATCCGAGCTATTATTTTTCTCACTATGTATACTCCTAGTCGTGTGATGTACAGCCGGTTGCTAATGATGTCCTTAGCTAAGTATTGAGCTACCGACTGACCTACTTTCCCTGTTTGCAGCGGCTCAGTCCTGTTTACAAGGGACTGCCAACAGAGGTTGAGTGGTAGGGGAAAAGGGACTGAGCATAGACCTGAAAACGATTACTCCCGAAATCTTGTACAGTGTTTGTACCGAATAGGGATTGTTACTTGAATTGTGTTTCGAATAATACTTAGGCAGCGTATGTATGCAATAATTTATGGTATTTTCGCGATGCGTTTGTGGAGAGTCAAGCTTAGGATAGCCTACATGGCTCAGTGAATTGCACAGTAGGCTATGTTGGAAAATGAGTACCGAGAAAAGTAAAGTATGGATCTTTATGTCAACTAAAGTCCAGTTTTCAAGGTATGTCAAATGTTTATGTCCTTTGCATTTTTTGTCACTCTAGTCTTGTGATAATGAAAACGTTTACCGGTTGGTTTTGCTACCATTTTGGAGATCTGTAGGCTACTGTTTCTGACGGTGTCAAAATACAAATAAAGTAGGCTAACTATTATACAATGTTAATTTATATGCATTATATGTCGTTTTCATAGAGAAGTGTTATATATTCTTTGTGTATTCCCCAACGTAGTTAATCATTTTCTTAAAAGGCTCCATGACAGTTCAGCTCACTGGTAGCCTATAGATTTACAAGTAGAGTGTGTCCTTGCAAGTGTATGAGTTGTCTTTTTTGAGAAACATCGTTTTAAAACCATGTTTACCTTGATTAGAACAAAGTGCTTTTGGCACTTGCATGGTCACTGATTGGTTGAGGAGGCTTAGTGCCTTGTCAAATCATGTCTGGTCAATTCATCAAGTGAGGAATCTTGAAATTATTTAAATGGTGTATTTTGGGAACATATAAATCTTCCAGTAAGGCATTTGGCAAGCTCAGGATCTAGTTCAATGCCTTGGTCAGTGACTTATCATCTGAGAAGGAGTCTGTAATATAGACTTGCCTACAATTTACTCTTCAATTATGGAATACCCAAATATTGCTGTTCAATACTTCATGTAAATGTTGCATTTGCAAAGTTTTCAATTTTGATACATTTTCACATCATGATTTCAAAGGTTTGAGATCTGTCATTTGACATTTCAATATAATAATTTGGTTTCTTCTGTCAGCAGCCTGAGTAGATGGGTAGCTAAGTAGGCCTAGTTTATGAAACCATATGAATTAATTATCTGCCAATGTAATTTTTTCCCCAGCTTAGTCATGGGACATGATGCAATTATTTCTTCACCTCAGTGGATGTTGGTTGGAGTAGGTCACTGAGTGCGTGAGATGTCCCTCCCATTGTTTGGCTTAGGGAGCCAATGGAGGTGAAGCTCTCTGTTGTTTCCTTTTCACTCAAGACAGGGGTTAGTTAGTCGGCTAGTTTAATCATGGAGAAGCACATTGATCCAGGAAGTAAAGTCAAAGATTAATCCTCTTCCCAAATTGATGGTTGTCACTAGTTACCACAGTCACAAAGTCAACGGCTTTGGAAACACGTATCTTCCTCTATCTTTTTTACTACAAAACATAGAAATGTGCCATTTTCACATATGTTGATGTTGGGGTGGTTATGGAGATTATGAATATGAAGTTGAAAAATTGTGAAGTTTCCCTTTAAGGAAACAACCTGAAATACAGAGTTATTGATACATTCTTTGACACAGGCATGAGGTAAAGTTGAGACTTGATTGAAAAACCCCTCAACAACAAAAGGGAAGATTAAAGCTGAAGTAGGTATCAATTGTGCCTAAAATATCATCTTTGAGTTAAGCGAACCCTCGGAGTAATGAAGGGAGCCATAGTAAAGATTTATTGTGCATAATCTTATTGGGCATGGTGACAAGCAGCAGGCACCATCAAGAAACAATTTTCATGTTAATGAAAATGAAAATGTCATAAATACCATAAAGTGTTTTGGTTAATTTGTTGAGCTTTGAAATGTATTATGAGATTTTTTTGTACGTTTTTTTATGGCACATAATTTTATCACATTTCAGTTTTCCTCGCCTGAGCACATGGATTTCATTTAGATGAATAAAGCTATGTGAAATGTAATATCCATGTTGGCCCCTTCTCAGGCCGCTTCTGTATGTCAGTCAGTGGACGTATGGAGTAAGAACTGGGTCTCGGCCCAATGGAAACGGGCACATAGTCACCATTCTCAGACATACTGAACCGCAATGAACGGAAAATGGCCACCAATTGTCATAATTACACAGACACAATATATATATATATTTTTTTTATATTTCCAGCCCACAGACCTCTATTCTTTTTAATTGGAGTAAAGGAAAAAATTATTTGTTGTTCCCCCACGCTAGATTATTGGAAAGATTTTTGCATGGAATACTAGCTTGGTGTAAGAGTAGATGCATTTGTGTTGTATTTTACAATCAACAGAATACTTTTGTATGCAGTTATTGTTGTTGTTTTTCACAAGCATAGCTTTAGCTCCAATGAAAGCTCTAGAGGAAGCATTAAAAAGTACACCTGTTCAGAATAGAATTGGAAATAGGATGACTTTCAAGTAGGTTTGGGGACTTGCTTGAGTGTGAATAAGAGAATACTGAGGGGCAGCACTGTTGCTGGGCATAATACAGCTATGACACTTGAATGAAACTGCTGCAAATTAATTAAAATATAGTAATTATCGCATTTGATCTTGGTTAACTTTGATTTGATCGAAAAGATTGGTAAGGGGCTTATTACTGTGTAGTTTACTACATCTGACGGTGGAAGATGGAAAAGGTACACCTGTTCAGAATTTCAAAGAAAGGAAAGGGGGATACTAGTCAGTTGTACAACTGAATGCATTCAACAGAAATGTGTCTTCTGCATTTAACCCAACCCCTCTGAATCAGAGAGGTGCAGGGGGCTGTCTTAATCAACATCCATGTCAGCAGGTGTTGTTGGGGGGTTAACTGCCTTGCTCAAGGGCAGAACAGCAGATTTTTCCACCTTGCCAGATCAGGGATTTGAACCAGTGAGCTCTAGATTACTGGCCCAATGCTCTTTACCTATAGGCTATGGTTCAGACACTGCAGACATTAAGCTAAGATGAAAGGGGTTCAATCATGGGGCTTAATGGTACATGGCTAATTAACTCTTTCATCTGACCTCAACATATCAATCACATTCCTCTTGTTTAAACACATGGTTAATGGTTCTTCCTCAGTTGTATTTGATTTCATGGCTGGCTGTGAAAAACAATGTTTGCTTGTTATGTAACCGGCTTCTGATTTACTTTTCTATTAGGGATACATTTGCAAATGGACAAAGGCTGTTTGAGTTCCCAGAGGTGTTTGCTCAAGTTTTTCTTTATATTTTGTGATGGGTTGAATGAGGTAACTCTTCCACTCTCTTTGTTAACAAAAGAGGTGTCTCTGCCTCTGGTATTTTTCTAGGTCAGTAGAGCTCCTCCCGCACGTAATGCTGCGTCCTCAATGTTGAATTGCTGTATCCAGGTGGTAATTGATGTTTAACACACTTCCTTTAATACATGCTGTTCACTGTTGGAAAATCATGGCTAATGAATCACAATTAATAATTATGTTTTTTTCTGGTAATGTGTTCAATCACTGAGATATGCACAGGATCTGGGTTGATAAATAATAATTATCCTTGAGGTAGTCTATTGTATTTTACAATAAACAGAATACTTTTGTATGCATTTATTGTTGTTGTTTTACACAAGCATAGCTTTAGCTCCAATGAAAGCTCTAGAGGAAGCATTATAAAGTACACCTATTCAGAATAGAATTGGAGCTAAAGGTTTGGGGACCTGCTTGAGTGTGAATAAGAGAATACTGAGGGGCAGCACTGTTGCTAGGCATAATACCGCTATGACACTTGAATGAAACTGCTGCAGATTAATTAAAATACAGTAATTATCGGATGTATGAGTAATTGACATAGATATGCCATAACTACAGTAGACTTCCCTTCCCTTTACTCAAGCCCACTTTCTTTCTTATTATCCTCCCCAGGTTTTTGTATTTCTGTGGCGGACTCCAGGAGGAGGAGGTGGGCAGCAGCAGGTGATCACTAGATTCTTCCTGGGAGTTTCAGCGCAGCTAGCGCGAATGGGATACATCAGACTTCAGATAGGGCCTGGCTGGGCGAAGGAGTGAGAATGGACAACCTTTCCGACTTTGGGTCCCTATGTCCGTCTAGCCGGAGGGAATGGGAGTAAGTATCTCGGCTACTTTTATTTTCTTTCTTGTGTTTCCTGTCACTGCTAAATACATGTGTTTGTATGGAGAAATACACTATATATACGAACGTATGTGGACACCCCTTCAAATGAGTGTATTCGGCTATTTCAGCCACACCCGTTGCTGACAGGTGTATAAAATCGAGCACACATGCAATCTCCATAGACACACAGTGGCAGTAGAAGGGCCTTACTGAAGAGCTCAGTGACTTTTAACATGGACTTTAGGATGACTTTAGTGACTTTAGGATGCCACCTTTCCAACAAGTCAGTTCGTCAAATTTCTGCCCTGCTAGAGCTGCCCCGGTCAACTGTAAGTGCTGTTATTGTGAAGTGGAAACCTCTAGGAACCTCTGGGTTTGGCGGATGCCAGGAGAACGCTACCTGCCCCAATGCATAGTGCCAACTGTAAAGTTTGGTGGAGGAGGAATAACGGTCTGGGGCTGTTTTTCATGGTTCGTGCTAGGCCCCTTAGTTCCAGTGAAGGGAAATCTTAACGCCACAGCACACAATTAAATTCTAGACGATTCTGTGCTTCCAACTTTGTGGCAACCGTTTGGGGAAGGCCCTTTCCTGTTCCAGCATGACAATGCCCCCGTGCACAAAGCGAGGTCCATACAGAAATGGTTTGTCGAGGTCGGTGTGGAAGAACTTGACTGGCCTGCACAGAGCCCTGACCTCAACCCCATCAAACACCTTTGGGATGAATTGGAACGCTGACTGCGAGCCAGGCCTAATCGCCCAACATCAGTGCCCAACCTCACTAATGCTCTTGTGGCTGAATGGAAGTAAGTCCCCAGAGCAATGTTCCAACATCTAGTGGAAAGCCTTCCCAGAAGAGTGGAGGCTGTTATAGCAGCAAAGGGGGGACCAACTCCATATTAATGCGTATAATTTTGGAATGAGATGTTCGACGAGCAGGAGTCCACATACTTTTGGTCATGTAGTGTATGACTTACCGAGTTACCCTACATTCTAACAATATACAGTGCTTTCAGAAAGTATTCACACCCGTATACTTTTTCCACATTTTGTTGTGTTACAGCCTGAATTTAAAATGTATTAAATTGAGATTGTGTCACTGGCCTACACACAATACCCCATAAAGTGAAAGTGGAATTATGTTTGTAGAAATGTTTACAAATTAATTAAAAATGAACAGCTGAAATGTCGTTAGTCAATAAGTATTCAACCCCTTTGTTATGGCAAGCCTAAATAAGTTCAGGAGTAAAAATGTGCTTATCAAGTCACATAATAAGTTGCATGGACTCAATCTGTGTGCAATAATATTATTTAAAAAAAAAACAATTACTACCTCATCTGTACCCCACACATACAATTACCTGTAAGGTCCCTCAATCGAGCAGTGAATTTCAAACACAGATTCAACCACAAAGACCAGGGAGGTTTTCCAATGCCTCGCAAAGAAGAAATAAAAAAAGCAGACATTGAATATCCCTTTCAGCATGGTGAAGTTATTAATTACACTTTGGATGGTGTATCAATACACCCATTAACTACAAAGATACAGGCGTCCTTCCTAACTCAGTTGACGGAGAGGAAGGAAACCACTCAGGGATTTCACCATGAGGCCAATGGTGACTTTAAACAGTTACAGAGTTTAATGGCTGTGATGGGGGAAAACTGAGGATGGTAGTTACTCCACAATACTAACTTAAATGACTGAGTGAAAAGAAGGAAGCCTGTACAGGATAAAAATATTCCAAAACATGCATCCTGTTTCCAATAAGGCACTAAAGTAAAACTGCTAAAAATGTGGCAAATAAATGAACTTTATCACTGAGTACCACTCTTCATACAGTATTTTCAAGAATGGGTATGCTTGTCATCGGCAAGGACTAGGGAGTTTTTAGGATACACTGGGAGACAAATTCACCTTTCAGCAGGACAATAACCTAAACCACAAGGCCAAATCTACACTGGAATTGCGTACCAAGATGACATTGAATGTTCCTGAGTGGCCTAGTTACAGTTTATTTAAATTGGCTTAAATCTATGGCAAGACATGAAAATGTCTAACAATGATCAACAACCAACTTGACAGAGCGTGAAGAATTTTCTAAATAATAATGTGCAAATATTGTACAATCCAGGTGTGCAAAGCTCTTAGACTTTTTATTTAATTTTTTATTTAACCTTTATTTATACAGGTTTTTATCATTGAGATCAAATCTATTTTTCGAGAGAGACCTAGTCAAACAGCAGCAGGGGGAACAAAGTTTCAGACAAAACCACTTACATACACTAACACAACATTGAACAAAACTAGAGACACACATACAGTACAACGATTACATATTACGTAAAGAAACACGAATGTCAAGACTCACAGCTGTAATCGCTGCTAGAGGTGATTCAAACATGACTCAGGGGTGTGAATAGTTATGTAAATGAGATATTTCTGTATTTCATTTTCAATACATTAGCAAACATTTCTAAAAACATGTTTTCACTTTGTCATTACAGGTATTGTGTGTAGATGAGAAGAAGAAAAAAAATATATATATCATTTTTGATTTCGGCCTGTAACACAACAAAATGTGGAATAAGTCAAGGGGAATGAATACTTTCTGAATGCACTGTATACAGGGCTATACTTGGTCAACTACTGTACTATGTGAACGCCCTAGAATAAAGCATCTAGGCACAAGTCAGTTTCTTTAGGACCATAGTTGGAGACTGCTGTTGTATAAGATGTAGATTAATTAATTTTTAAGAATGGTTTCCACTCCAAGGGTGTCTATCTCTGTTCATAATGTTGTAGGGTAAAGGGGGATTCGAATCCACCTGCTTTGTATCTGTCCGTTGATGACATTGGTGTTAATTCAGAGAAACAGCATTCCAACTGGTTTTCCCCTCCCCCTCCCTCTAGCACCAGCAGCTGTGTGGACCATTTGATGGATGAAGATGAAAAAGACAGGGCAAAAAGGTATTCCACTACTGCATGTCTGTGTGTGTAATGGTTGTGTGTAATGGTTGTGTGTAATGGTTGTGTGTAATGGTTGTGTGTAATGGTTGTGTGTAATGGTTGTGTGTGAGTGTTTGTGTTTCTATGAGAGATAGACGGTTGAGAGTGAGGACGAGAGATGAAGCAGACAGAGACAAGTGGAAGTTGCCTCCTTCAGCTTGTATGTTAATGAAAGGTCGTCTTTAGCATGGCCCTACTTTGACATTACATCTATGAAGGTGTCTGTTTTCCTGATGTGAAGACTCTTCACACTTTCAGCTCTAGAAATCACTTTTCACCTCAACACCTTCAGCACAAAGACAAGTGTTTTGAAAGGCTTCTGTGCCTAGACAGTTTACAAAAAAGTCATAGGAAGGTGTTAAGGAGAGGGTCCCTCCATATATTCAACAAGGTCAAGACATTTTTTGCTTTCCAGTAATGATGCACACAAGCCTGACTGAAAGTAGACTTTTAAATCATTAGTCAGTATACGTTTTCAGGTGGGTTCAGCTGGGGTCAGATTCATCAAAAGTTTGTGTGGGGAGAATGGCAGCAAAAACTACAAGCACATAAAAATTATGTTTTTTTGTTTTAATGGTGGATTTTGTGCATGCTATGCTGTTGATATCAGAGTTTTTCCCATCTAAATAAGTCCATATGGGATGAATCTTCAGAAACGTTTGCTTGTGCTATCAGAAGGGATATTGTTTGGTTTCACTAGACTATCATCCTTCTCTTAGCATCCTGCAAGCTGTTTTATGGTGGCTGATGAATGAGTGAATTGTGATGGTGGTTATTTATTAGCAGTGGTCACTTCTTAGCATGAGTGTGTTTAATAAATAAGAAGCTGTAGGTAGAATTGTTGAGCTCGCAACTTCCACCGCATCTCTTGCTCATTAGCTACTGTCCTCAAATGCACTTCTTTATAAATAAATGTATAATGTGTATATGTTCAAAGTTTTAATGTACAATGAGTGTACAAAACATTCCATGATGGACTGACCAGGTGAAAGCTATGATCCCTTATTGGTGTCACCTGTTAAATCCACTTCAATCAGTGTAGATGAAGGGAAGGAGACAGGTTAAAGAAGGATTTTATGCCTTGAGACAATTGAGACATGGATTGTGTATGTGCCATTCAGAGGGTGAATGGGCAAGACAAAATATTTAAGTGCCTTTGAACGGGGTATGGTAGTAGATGCCAGGCGCACCGGTTTGAGTGTGTCAAGAACTGCAACGCTGCTGGGTTTTTCACGCTCAACAGTTTCCCGTGTGTATCAAGAATGGTCCACCACCAAAGGACATCCAGCCAACTTGACACAACTGTGGGAAGCATTGGAGTCAACATGGGCCAGCATCCCTGTGGAACGCTTTCGACAACTTGCCCAACGAATTTAGGCTGTTCTGAGGGAAAAAGGGGCTGCAACTCAACAGTAGGAAGGTGTTCCTAATGTTTTGTACACTCAGTGTAAATGGTAAGAAATGTAATCCTGTACATTTATAATGTTTTCTATTAAAGGGCATCTCGTAACAAATCGGAAAAGAAACGAAGAGACCAATTCAATGTGCTCATCAAGGAGCTGTGCACCATGCTGCAGGGCCAAGGCCATCCGCGCAAGATGGACAAATCCACCATACTGCAGAGAACAATCAACTTCCTGCAGACACAGAAAGGTAGGAATGTGTAATGTAGTGGGCTGCGTCATTCATCACATTGACGTTGGCCTCCTGCTGACCTGTGTGTGTGTATGGCGTTTAAAAAACACACACAAAAAAACACTTGCGCTTGTCTTTTCCTAAAAGCGCTGACTTTGCTGATAACTACACTACCAGTCAAAAGTTTGGACACACCTACTCATTCAAGGGTTTTTCTTTATTTTTACTATTTTTTACATTGTAGAATAATAGTGAAGACATCAAAACTATGAAATAACACATATGGAATCATGTTGTAACCACAAAAGTGTTATACAAATCAAAATATATTTTATATTTGAGATTCTTCAAATAGCCACCCTTTGCCTTGATGACAGCTTTGCACACTCTTGGCATTCTCTCAACCAGCTTCATGAGGTAGTCACCTGGAATGCATTTCAATTAACAGGTGTGTTCTTCTTAATGCGTTTGAGCCAATCAGTTGTGTTGTGACAAGGTAGGGTTGGTATACAGAAGATAGCCCTATTTGGTAAAAGACCAAGTCCATATTATGGCAATAACAGCTCAAATAAGCAAAGAGAAATGATAGTCCATCATTACTTTAAGATATGAAGGTCAGTCAATCTGGAAAACTTCAAGAACTTTGAATGTTTCTTCAAGTGCAGTCGCAAAAACCATCAAGCGCTATGATGAAACTGGCTCACATGAGGACCGCCACAGGAAAGGAAGACCCAGAGTTACCTCTGCTGCAGAGGATAAGTTCATTAGAGTTACCAGCCTCAGATATTTCAGCCCAAATAAATGCTTCACAGAGTTCAAGTAACAGACACATCTCAACATCAACTGTTCCGAGGGGACTGTGTGAAACAGGCCTTCATGGTCGAATTGCTGCAGAGAAACCACTACTAAAGGACACCAATAATAACAAGAGACCTGCTTGGGCAAGGAACTCAAGCAATGGACATTAGACCGGTGGAAATTTGTCCTTTGGTCTGGAGTCCAAATTTGAGATTTTTGGTTCCAACCGCCGTGTCTTTGTGAGACGCGATGTGGGTAAACGGATGATCTCCGCATGTGTATTTCCCACCATAAAGCATGGAGGAGGAGGTGTTATGGTGTGGGGGTGCTTTGCTGGTGACATTGTCTGTGATTTATTTAGAATTCAAGGCACACTTAACCAGCATGGCTACCACAGCATTCTGCAGCGATACGCCATCCCATCTGGTTTGCGCTTAGTGGGACTATCATTTGTTTTTCAACAGGACAATGACCCAAAACACACCTCCAGGCTGTGTAAGGGATATTTGACCAAGAAGGAGAGTGATGGAGTGCTGCATCAGATGACCTGGCCTCTACAATCCCCCGACCTCAACCCAACTGAGATGGTTTGGGATGAGTCGGACGGCAGAGTGAAGGAAAAGCAGCCAACAAGTGCTCAGCATATGTGGGAACACCTTCAAGACTGTTGGAAAAGCATTCCAGGTGAAGCTGGTTGAGAGAATGCCAAGAGTGTACAAAGCTGTCATCAAGGCAAAGGGTGGCTATTTGAAGAATCTCAAATATAAAATGTATTTTGATTTGTTTAACACTTTTTTGGTTACTACATGATTCCATATGTGTAATTTCATAGTTTTGATGTCTTCACTATTATTCTACAATGTAAAGAATAGTAAAAATAAAGAAAAACCCTTGAATGAGTAGGTGTGTCCAAACTTTTGACTGGTACTGTATTTTATTATGGAAACATGTACTGTACTTTATTAAGGAAACATGTACTTACTATGACTGTGAAATGTGGTTGTCTCACCTATCTTAAGATGAATGCACTAACTGTAAGTTGCTCTGGATAAGAGCATCTCTCTTCTAAATACAGTGGGGGAAAAAAGTATTTAGTCAGCCACCAATTGTGCAAGTTCTCCCACTTAAAAAGATGAGAGAGGTCTGTAATTTTCATCATAGGTACAGGTCAACTATGACAGACAAATTGAGATTTTTTTTTCCAAAAAATCACATTGTAGGATTTTTTATGAATTTATTTGCAAATTATGGTGGAAAATAAGTATTTGGTCACCTACAAACAAGCAAGATTTCTGGCTCTCACAGACCTGTAACTTCTTTTTTAAGAGGCTCCTCTGTCCTCCACTCGTTACCTGTATTAATGGCACCTGTTTGAACTTGTTATCAGTATAAAAGACACCTGTCCACAACCTCAAACAGTCACACTCCAAACTCCACTATGGCCAAGACCAAAGAGCTGTCAAAGGACACCAGAAACAAAATTGTAGACCTGCACCAGGCTGGGAAGACTGAATCTGCAATAGGTAAGCAGCTTGGTTTGAAGAAATCAACTGTGGGAGCAATTATTAGGAAATGGAAGACATACAAGACCACTGATAATCTCCCTCGATCTGGGGCTCCACGCAAAAATCCCAGAACCACACGGGGGGACCTAGTGAATGACCTGCAGAGAGCTGGGACCAAAGTAACAAAGTCTACCATCAGTAACACACTACGCCGCCAGGGACTCAAATCCTGCAGTGCCAGACGTGTCCCCCTGCTTAAGCCAGTACATGTCCAGGCCCGTCTGAAGTTTGCTAGAGTGCATTTGGATGATCCAGAAGAGGATTGGGAGAATGTCATATGGTCAGATGAAACCAAAATAGAACTTTTTGGTAAAAACTCAACTCGTCGTGTTTGGAGGACAAAGAATGCTGAGTTGCATCCAAAGAACACCATACCTACTGTGAAGCATGGGGGTGGAAACATCATGCTTTGGGGCTGTTTTTCTGCAAAGGGACCAGGACGACTGATCTGTGTAAAGGAAAGAATGAATGGGGCCATGTATCGTGAGATTTTGAGTGAAAACCTCCTTCCATCAGCAAGGGCATTGAATATGAAACGTGGCTGGGTCTTTCAGCATGACAATGATCCCAAACACACCGCCCAGGCAACGAAGGAGTGGCTTCGTAAGAAGCATTTCAAGGTCCTGGAGTGGCCTAGCCAGTCTCCAGATCTCAACCCCATAGAAAATCTTTGGAGGGAGTTGAAAGTCCGTGTTGCCCAGCGACAGCCCCAAAACATCACTGCTCTAGAGGAGATCTGCATGGAGGAATGGGCCAAAATACCAGCAACAGTGTGTGAAAACCTTGTGAAGACTTACAGAAAACGTTTCACCTGTGTCATTGCCAACAAAGGGTATATAACAAAGTATTGAGAAACTTTTGTTATTGACCAAATACTTATTTTCCACCATAATTTGCAAATAAATTCATTAAAAATCCTACAATGTGATTTTCTGGATTTTTTTTCCTAATTTTGTCTGTCATAGTTGATGTGTACCTATGATGAAAATTACAGGCCTCTCCCATCTTTTTAAGTGGGAGAACTTGCACAATTGGTGGCTGACTAAATACTTATTTTCCCCACTGTACGTGTGTGTGTGTGTGTGCGTGCGTGTGTTTGTGTGCGTGTGCATGTGGCGCTTGCGTCCTGCCCTACATAAAGAACATCACTGCTCCCAGAACAGGTGGGAAAAGAAGGAAGGAACTAGGAGGGTGGATGACATTAGCTGTCTAGTATAGTATTTGTTCGGACAGGAACATAGAGAAAAGAGAGGAGTTCTCCACTTCCCTACCAAGCTTGGCCCAGACAGACAGAACCTCAACTCAGTCTAGGTCACAGCTGTCAGTGTTTACGAGATGGCTTTTAGACAGAAACCGTCCCGATCTGGGATATTTCTTAACCTCTCTTCCTCTTCTGTTTTGCGTCTCCTATTTTGTCTGAAAGCTTGACCAGTTTGGTCTATTCAGAGGTATTAATCAGGATCCTTCCACTACTAGCGATTTGGCAGCGATGGCCCCCTGGATGTTGGAGTGTAGTGTAGGTCTGACCCCATTTAGTCGATTGTTTGGTCGGTAGGCTTTTGGTCGACCAAGATTTCTTTAGTCGAGCAGTAGCAAATAAAAAAAATGGTGTACAAGACACCGGAGTTAGGAGACGAGAAAACAGCCCTTGCCTTAATTGTCTAAGAAAAGTGAGGAGAGAAGAAACCCCAACTTAATTAGGTCTATAATCAATAGCCTAACTGTTAAATGTGCCTGGCTTTATAAATCATCCATATACAGTGCATTCGGAAAGTATTCAGACCCGTTGACTTTTTCCACATAATTCTTACTCTACAGCCTTATTCTAAAATTGATTAAATCATTTTTCAATCGACACACAATACACCATAAGGACAAAGCGAAAACAGGTTTAAAAAAAATGTGTGCAAGACCCTTTGCTATGAGACTCGAAATTGCGCTCAGGTGCATCCTGTTTCCATTGATCATCCTTGAGATGTTTCTACAACTTGATTGGAGTCCACCTGTGGTAAATTAAATTTATTGGAAAGGCAGACACCTGTCTATATAAGGTCCCACAGTTGACAGTGCATGTCAGAGCAAAAACCAAGCCATGAGGTCGAAGGAATTGTCCGTAGAGATCCGTGACAAGATTGTGTCGAGGCACAGATCTGGGGAACGGTAGCAAAACATTTCTGCAGCATTGAAGGTCCCCAAGAACACGGTGGCCTCCATCATTCTTAAATGGAAGAAGTTTGGAACCACCAAGACTCTTCCTAGAGCTGGCCACCTGGCCAAACTGAGCAATCGGGGGAGAAGGGCCTTGATCAGGGAGGTGACCAAGAACCCAAAAGTCACTCTGACAGAGCTCCGGAGTTCCTCTGTGGAGATGGGAGAACCTTCCAGAAGGACAACCATCTCTGCAGCACTCCACCAATCAGGCCTTTATGGTAGAGTGGCCAGACGGAAGCCACTCCTCAGTAAAAGGCACATGACAGCCCGCTTGGAGTTTGCCAAAAGGCACCTAAAGGACTCTCAGACCATGAGAAACAAGATTCTCTGGTCTGATGAAACCAAGATTGAACTCTTTGGCCTGAATGCCAAGCGTCACGTCTGGAGGAAACCTGGCACCATCTCTACGGTGAAGCATGGTGGTGGCAGCATCATGCTGTGGGGATGTTTTTCAGCGGCAGTGACTGGGAGACTAGTCAGGATTGAGGGAAAGATCAACGGAGCAAAGTACAGAGAGATCCTTGATGAAAACCTGCTCCAGAGCACCCAGGACCTCAGACTGAGGCGAAGGTTCACCTTCCAACAGGACAACAACCCTAAGCACACAGCCAAGACAACGCAGGAGTGGCTTCGGGACAAGTCTCTGAATGTCCTTGAGTGGCCCAGGCAGAGCTCGGACTTGAACCTGATCGAACATCTCTGGAGAGACCTGAAAATAGCTGTGCAGCAACGCTCCCTATCCAACCTGACAGAGCTTGAGAGGATCTGCAGAGAAGAATGAGAGAAACTCCCCAAATACCGGTGTGCCAAGCTTGTAGCGTCATACCCAAGAAGACTCAAGGCTGTAATCGCTGCCAAAGGTGCTTCAACAAAGTACTGAGTAAAGGGTCTGAATACTTATGTAAATGTAATATTTCAGTGATAAACCGGTTTTTGCTTTGTCATTATGGGGTATTGTGTGTAGATTGATGAGGGGAAAAAACAATTGAATCAATTTTAGAATAAGGCTATAACGTAACAAAATGCGGAAAAAGTCAAGGGTTCTGAATACTTTCCAAATGCAAATAAGACAGATCCTGCTTCTGTTGCCTGTTTGAGTGTTTGTTTAATAGCCTACTGATCATCAAGGCTCAAGCAACCACAACATGTCGGATAAACAATTTCACAAATTCTGCAGTTTTTTATTTATTTTATGCTGTAATAAAGGCTTTATATTTATAATAATAACCCTAGTTTTTCCTTGATCTCCTTCTTGTTATTATTACTGTTATTATTATGATCATCATTATTATAATAATAAGTAATGTCATTATCATTAGCAGGCTTAGTATAGCAGCCTTGTATAACCACCATCGAGCTGTAGGCCTAAGAGCGCATCCTGTTTAGTCTTAATACTGTAACTTACTTAGGCCCATATTTCAATACTTATATAGGCTACTGTATCAATCAATGTAATTGTTAATGTCATCAAACAGTATAGGAGTCATTCATGATATGAAATGCAATCAAGCGTTTTAGTTTTAAAATAAAATAAGAAAGTGACCATTGAATAATTAGCGTAAACAATAAACAGGCCTAAACCGTTCCATTTCGGAAATTGCATTCATGAATGAATGTGACTGTTTTTAGTCTTTGCTGTAATAAAGGCTTTACAAAAAAAACGTTACAACAGACTCTCTGGTACGCTTATAATTTATTCAGTGTTGTTTACATTGTTCCAAACAGTCAGAAAGATTATGTTGTAATCTAACAGATACTGTTTGGTACACATAATATGCACGCAGCGCTTGCTCCTTACTTTCTTTTTCTTGATCGCCAGTGTTTTCCACAACTAGTCAAATGTATTCCACACATCTGACTTCCCCTTTGTTTCCTGAGCAACCAGTAAACATTCCCCCGTTTCGAGTTTATTTGTCACGTTCTCTACATCCATTTTGTTGTCACGTGTTACGGTGTTCAGAGTTTGTTATTACCAATTTATTGATGTGATTATGATATGCTATAGGTCAGGCCCCATTGGTCACGTGCATGCCATGCATACATATGTCATGTAAAGAGAGCAAGGGTTGAGGGAATAGGGAATGTTTTTCCTAAACAAATGAGGACATCCTGATGAACCTTTTTTTTTACCTAGCGCAGAAAGTCTGAGCCAGGCCCAGCACATTCAAATCAATTGCTGTCAAACTCCGTCTAGTCATTTTTGTTTCTTAATTATTTCATCAAACAGTTTGCTTAAAGCATCAGACAAACACAGTGCATATAGTTGATTTTATTAAAACACACAGCATGTGTCTATATATGGAAAAATACCTGTTTTAAAATGTTGACAAATCGATTGGTTGAAAGAACAGATGACTCTTGGTCAACCAAGATTTTTTTTTGTCGGAGACAGTGCTAATGTAGTGCTAACAGATCTATCTAACCCCTATTCCTGGCCTTTACCTCTCTTATCCTCTGTTTCAGAAATCACAGCACAGACCGAGTCGTGTGAGATCAGGCAGGACTGGAAGCCTTCGTTCCTCAGTAATGAGGAGTTCACCCAGTTGATGCTGGAGGTAAAATCAGTTTAGCACCACGTTAATCTCCTCTGATATTAAATAAAGCCAAAGGACATCGTTCACTAGTACTGGAAGGAATACTGTATTTTGACATCCTGATTAACCTCTTTAGGCCAGCACCAGCATGATGCACCTCTGAAACAAATGTAACACACAACAATTATAGTAGCCGGCATAATAATAATCACTTTGTTTTCCTTCCACAGGCTTTAGACGGTTTCCTCATAGCACTAACTACAGATGGAAACATTATATATGTGTCCGACAGCGTGTCTTCACTCATTGGCCATTTACCGGTAAGTGAGAGTCAGGCTGATCTAGCTTGTAACAGCATTATGTCTTTGCACATGGTTATGAAAAAAAGTTTTGATTCCATTATTGTCCTTTGTAACTTCATATTAATGTATATAAGAATAGCTGCACAGTAAACAAGGATATAGATTCAATCTTGCAACCACCATGTTCCTGATTATATCATGCGTTAAACGTTAAGCTTCCACTTATGATCTCAATACACTCATTCAAATCAATGTATACTTTATTGCAATTGGGACACTGACTATGATATGTAATACCGTACCTGATAATATGACCGTGATATGACATGTGCATGGACAATGATGGGCCATAGACACTGACGCTCCCACCTTTTATCCTTTTGTATCAGTCAGATATGGTGGACCAAAATATCTTGAACTTTCTCCCTGAGCATGAGCATGGGGAGGTCTATAAGCTGCTATCATCCCACATGCTGATGACTGACCCCGTCTCTGCTGACTTCCTGGACAGTGAGTATTTAGTCCTCCTCTTCACTCCCTCAGTACTGAACCCATCTTTCCTCTTCACTCAGTACTGAACCCATTTTCCTCTTCACTCCCTCAGTACTGAACCCATATTTCCTCTTCACTCCCTCAGTACTGAACCCATATTTCCTCTTCACTCCCTCAGTACTGAACCCATCTTTCCTCTTCACTCCCTCAGTACTGAACCCATCTTTCCTCTTCACTTCCTCAGGACTGAACCCATCTTTTCTCTTCACTCCCTCAGTACTGAACCATATTTCCTCTTTACTCCCTCAGTACTGAACCCATCTTTCCTTCTCAGTCAATCAGTACTGGGTCCATCTCCAGCCCTGGCACCACCAGGGATGCTTAGCTTAGGAGATGTCTGGATAGAGAAGATTAGTAATGCTTTGTTTTTCTTATTGGCATTATGTTGCAGAACAAGTATTCATAAGCATTTGTACCAGCCTCCTATTTTGTCCTGTACTAGTGCTTTGTTTTGCTTCATTTAATGCACTACAGCAATGAACAGGGCTGTGGTGACCTTTTTATTTCTTTTGATGTTGGCTATTTCACTTTTATGAGCGATATCCCCATGAATTATATGAGCGATATCCCCATGAATTATACATCAAACCATGCAGTGGCCCAGCAGTCACACGCCACAGCCTCCAAAACAAACAGTGATTTTATGCCAGCAGTGGGGAAAATTCTGTTTGACAAAGTGTTAAATCTCTCCTGTAGGCATCCATCCAGTTCTATTGTATTTACATGACTATTGCCTCTGTGTGTTAGGAATTCACACTGTACTGTACTGAACCTCAGACCACCTCTGCTCTGCAGTCCTGATACTGAACTGACCGTGAATATAGAGCAGGTTGCCGTGTTTGGCTCTGCCAGTTTATTGGATTGCTGGACAGTGTGGTCCTATGATTAGTCCTTTAGCTAATAATAGTAGTTAGCCTAGCAGCGTGGTTAGGAGTTTTAATCACTGTAGCTTCAGTAATCCTGTATCTAGGGCTCGAGACACTGAGCTTAATCCCATGCTACAATTGTGCTCTTCTGAGAAAGAGACTGATGTGGAATCATCTAAGTCTATGTTTAGAACTACAGGAATACAAAGCATAGAAAACTACTGTAGACGCTACTGTGTCTGGAATAATCATTTTCTCCTAGCCTCATTAACAGGCAATTCCTGCATTTAGCTTTCATCTCCTTTCTTTCATAAAAAAAAATACTGCTTCTCCTGCTCAACACACGAATTGCTTAGGAAGTCAGCGATCTTCTTGGTTAATTTGTTACTGTCATTTCGTTGAAGTATAGCAATGGGAATGTGTGTTGCTCTGAGTTGAGTGTTCATCACTAATACATACATTATGTGCACTGCACTCCCACCTGAGGACAAAGGAGCTCTCAGGTCCTTATGAACGTCTAGCTGCTCTTGGATAAGTGAACTCAATACTTGACTCAGAGCTTACGGTACCACAGAGGAAGCATTTTATTTAATTGAATCCAGGTAGATATGTGTAACAATGGAGTGATGATATCATTCTTGGTTTAATAAGGAACCTTTTTTCCTTTGCACTTTAAATCCCAAATGTGTGTGTCATTCTGTGCAGATGTTTGCAAATGTATTAAAAATACAAATCTGAAATATCACATTTGACATAAGTATTCAGACCCTTTACTCAGTACTTTGTTGAAGCACCTTTGGCAGCAATTACAGCCTCAAGTCTTCTTGGGTATGACTCTACAAGCTTGGCACACTTGTATTTGGGGAGTTTCTCCCATTCTTCTCAGCAGATCCTCTCAAGCTATGTCAGGTTGGATGGGGAGCGTCGCTGCACAGCTATTTTCAGGTCTCTCCAGAGATGTTGGATCGGGTTCAAGTCCGGGCTCTGGCTGCGCCACTCAAAGACATTCAGAGACTTGTCCCAAAGCCACTCCTGCGTTGTCTTGGCTGTGTGCTTAAGGTCGTTGTACTGTTGGAAGGTGAACCTTCGCCCCAGTGTGAGGTCCTGGTTTTCATCAAGGATCTCTCTGTACTTTGCTCCGTTCATATTTCCCTTGATCCTGACTAGTCTCCCAGTCCCTGCCGCTGAAAAACATCCCCACAGCATGATGCTGCCACCACCATGCTTCACCGTAGGGATGGTGCCAGGTTTCCTTCAGACATGATGCTTGGCATTCAGGCCAAAGAGTTTAATCTTGGTTTCATCAGACCAGAGAATCTTGGTTCTCATGGTCTGAGAGTACTTTAGGTGCCATTTGGAAACCTCCAAGCGGGCTGTCATGTGCCTTTTACTGAGGAGTGGCTTCCGTCTGGCCACTCTACCATAAAGGCCTGATTTGGTGGAGTGCTGCAGAGATGGTTGTCCTTCTGCAAGGTTCTCCCATCTCCACAGAGGAACTCTGGAGCTCTGTCAGGGTAACCATCAGGTTCTTGGTCACCTCCCTGACCAAGGCCCTTCTCCCCCGATTGCTCAGTTTGGCCGGGCGGCCAGCTCTAGGAAGAGTCTTGGTGGTCCCAATCTTCTTCCATTTAAGAATGATGGAGGCCACCGTGTTCTGGGTAAAATACTTGCTGGGTAAAAGACTTGCTGGCACGAAGATAGGCATGAATGATCAGTTCCCGAGGGAGATTGCAGAACGGCGCAAAGTTCTGTACCCAATCTTCAAGTAGACTAGATTAAAAGGGAAGTGTGTAGCTCTCGTAGTCGATAAACTGTATATTGACAACCAAATGTTCAGAGACACAAAGACTACTCCATGGCTATTCTAAAAATTATAAAGTTCTCATAGAGGAGTCGAATAATGGAACACCCAATACTAGCCATGGTAGGGATTGTAATAATAAAAAAATATATAAATAGAAAAGCAATAAAATAAAACAATTGTTAAATAAATATAGTACAACTACACTGTACCTTTCAAGATAGGGAATTATGTAAAATAATTAGCATCCCAGAGTCGCCTCTTCACTGTTGACGTTGAGACTGGTGTTTTGCGGGTACTATTTAATGAAGCTGCCCGTTGAGGACCTGTGAGGCGCCTGTTTCTCAAACTAGACACTCTAATGTATTTGTCCTCTTGCTCAGTTGTGCACCGGGCCTTCCACTCCTCTTTCTATTCTGGTTAGAGCCAGTTTGCGCTGTTCTGTGAAGGGAGTAGTACACAGCGTTGTACGAGATCTTCAGTTTCTTGGCAATTTCTCGCATGGAATAGCCTTCATTTCTCAGAACAAGAATAGACTGACGAGTTTCAGAAGAAAGTGATTTGTTTCTGGCCATTTTGAGCCTGTAATGGAACCCACAATAGCTGATGCTCCAGATACTCAACTAGTCTCAAGAAGGGCAGTTTTATTGCTTCTTTAAATCAGCACAACAAAATCAGCACAACAGTTTTAAGCTATTCTAACATAATTGCAAAAGGGTTTTCTAATGATCAATTAGCCTTTTAAAATGATAAACTTGGATTAGAAAACACAACATGCCATTGGAACACAGGACTGATGGTTGCTGATAATGGGCTTCTGTACGCCTATGTAGATATTCCATTAAAAATCAGCCGTTTCCAGCTACAATAGCCATTTACAACATGAACAATGTCTACACTGTATTTCTGATCAATTTGATGTTATTTTAATGGACAAAATAATTGATTTTCTTTCGAAAACAAGGACATTTCTAAGTGACCCCAAACCTTTGAATGATGGTGTATATAGTATGTATAAGCTGGAGGTAGAGGCCTAAGCGTTGTTGTTCAGTTGTTTACTCCAATTAGGGGAGGGGTGGTAGGGTTAGAAAGTAATAAAGGAAAATATATATAATTTTTAAAGGATATGTACATGTATTTATATGTGTATGTTTATATGTATACATATATATTTGTAAAAAATATATGGGGGATTGGAAGTGATGCAGACAATTACATTGATGGAAGCTACAATCTATTTGCAATATTAAAGCTGATCTACCCCCTAAAAAAATTTACAAATAAAAAGAATGTTTCTTCTGAAAAACAGTTTTCACTTTGTTATTATGGAGTATTGTGTGTAAATTGATGAGGAATTTTTTTTATGTAATCCATTTTAGATTAAGGCTGTAACGTAACAAAATGTGGAGAAAGAAATGTGGAGAAAGAAATGTGGAGGAAAGGGTCTGAATACTTTCCGAATGCACTGTATATATTATATTATAACAAATGTGTGTATATATATGTATGTACAGTACCAGTCAAAAGTTTTACAACACCTACTCATTCAAGGGTTTTTCTTTATTTTTACTATTTTCTACATTGTAAAATAATAGTGAAGACATCAAAACCTATGAAATAACACATATGGAATCATGTAGTAACCAAAAAATATTTTATATTTGAGATTATTCAAAGTAGCCACCCTTTGCCTTGATGACAGCTTTGCAGACTCTTGGCATTCTCTCAACCAGCTTCACCTGGAATGCTTTTCCAACATTCTTGAAGGAGTTCCCACATATGCTGAGCACTTGTTGGCTGCTTTTCCTTCACTCTGCGGTCAAACTAATCCCAAACCATCTCAATTGGTTTGAGGTCGGGTGATTGTGGAGGCCAGGTCATCTGATGATGCAGCACTCCATCACTCTCCTTCTTGGTCAAATAGCCCTTACACAGCCTGGAGGTGTGTTGGGTCATTATCCTGTTGAAAAACAAATGATAGTACCACTAAGCCCAAACCAGATGTGATGGCGTATCGCTGCAGAATGCTGTGGTAGCCATGCTGGTTAAGTGTGCCTTGAATTCTAAATAAATCACAGACAGTGTCACCAGCAAAGCACCCCCACACCATCACACCTCCTCCTCCATGCTTCACGGTGGGAACCACACATGCAGAGATCATCTGTTCACCTACTCTGCGTCTCACAGAGACACAGCAGTTGGAACCAAAAATCTCAAATTTGGACTCATCAGACCAAAGGACAGATTTTCACCGGTCTAATGTCCATTGCTCGTGTTTCTTGGCCCAAGCAGGTCTCCTCTTTTTATTGGTGTCCTTTAGTAGTGGTTTCTTTGCAGCAATTAGACCATGAAGGCCTGATTCACGCAGTCTCCTCTGAACAGTTGATGTTGAGATGTGTCTGTTACTTGAACTCTGTGAAGCATTTATTTGGGCTGAAATTTCTGAGGCTGGTAACTCTAATGAACTTATCCTCTGCTGCAGAGGTAACTCTGGGTCTTCCTTTCCTGTGGCGGTCCTCATGAGAGCCAGTTTCATCATAGAGCTTGATGGTTTTTGCGACTGCACTTAAAGAAACTTTCAAAGTTCTTGAAATTTTCCGGATTGACTGATCTTCATGTCTTAAAGTAACAATGAACTGTCGTTTCTCTTTGCTTATTTGAGCTGTTCTTGCCATAATATGGACTTGGTCTTTTACCAAATAGGGCTATCTTCTGTAAACCAACTGATTGGCTCAAACACATTAAGAAGGAAAGAAATTCCACAAATTAACTTTTAACAAGGCACACCTGTTAATTGAAATGCATTCCAGGTGACTACCTCATGAAGCTGGTTGAGAGAATGCCAAGAGTGTGCAAAGCTGTCATCAAGGCAAAGGGTGGCTACTTTAAAGAATCTCAAATATAAAATATATTTTGATTTGTATAACACTTTTTTGGTTACTACATGATTCCATATGTGTTATTTCATAGTTTTGATGTCTTCACTATTATTCTACAATGTAGAAAATAGTCTAAATAAAGAAAAACCCTTGAATGAGTAGGTGTGTCCAAACTTTTGGCTGGTACTCTCTCTCTATATATATATATATATATCAGTTTGAATGGCACAGGGCCACTGGTATTCCCAGCCTCCTGACAATGCCACAATGCTCTATTTTTAGTCTACTGAAGAGCAACACATTGGCTTTGGAGGCTTAGTAGAACATTAACACAGTGAGTCCCCTCAGTGTGTACAGTATGTCTGAGCTAGTGCTCTGACATAAGTCAGTGGAGGCATTCTCTTGAGCAAAGGTAACCCGTTTAAACGGAACCGTGGACTCTGTAGAAAATGGTATGACTGTATTCAGACATTCTGTGTTACTGTGACATTGTGTCTGGATGAGGAGTATTTAGAACATCATCAGTGCACAGTTTTAGTGTTTCGATGGCACAGTTACATACTCCCCCGCATCCTCTCCCCCCGCTGGTCTCATTCCCCTGCCAAGTGAAGCCTCGTCTGTATGAACAACACTGCTGAGCCGTCCCATGACAACTGAGACAAACTATGTTTGGTTCAATGCCATTTACTGGGAGCAGTGTGCTGATTTTCAGCCATGAGAGAAAGGCCAAAATGTCTGAGCGGTCAGCAGTTGTGAGGAGCAGAAGTTGTAATGGCAAAATAATTATTGTCATCATTCTTTTCACTGAGATTTACCAACTCTGTCAGAGTTTCATCCAAGGCTCTCACATAAACTATTTTCAAATAGGTTGATATTTTATCATGTTGTACCATGAAGACTTCAAGATGATTTATATTAGAAAGAAGAGCCAATAGAGTATCTGTAAATACACACTGTAAATGGGTTATTCGCTTTTGCAGTAAATATTTTTCTCACTTTATTTTTCTTCATGATGATGGAAAAAGCATTGTGTTTTGTTGAGGACACTCCACCTAACTCCCATTTGGTATTTTTTACAGGTAAGACACACATTGAGTTCTGCTGTCATTTAGCCAGAGGAAACATCGACCCAAAGGAACCCCCTACATATGAGTATGTGAAATTTGTAGGAGATTTCAAGTTTCATAACAATGGTGAGTGTTCTGTTTTTCTACCCCCAGCTCACTTGACATTTTAAAGTTGTGCAATACTTTGCAATGTTTTAGTTCCCAAATCTTTGTTTCCTTGACATACTCGCATAACAACAGAAATTACTTTCTCTTTCAACTGCCAGCACTATTGTTCTATTATCATATGTATTTTATGTGCCATTTCATCTACAGCTGCTGACCGAGCTACAACCTGATGAATGGGCAGTAAACCATCTAGTTATATTTATAAGGCCAACCTCTGCATTCTATTGAGTATTAGAATGAAGATGTTATGTCATGAAAACTTACTCAAAACATGAAACAGACAGACAATCAAAGAGGTTATATAACCGTTTCAGAACTGCATATCTCATTGTGGATCACTATTCAAATACCTGGCTAATTGACTGGAAAATTAGACGTATGAGGAAATGTTTCCCTCTCGTCTGAAATTACACTTCTGACTTTTTGATATTTCCATACTCATTTAAAGTTTTGGACTTCCAGTCGTTTGAATAGCATAATGCCGTAGTATGTTCACCAGAGTGTGGTGAGATGGAAAGGTTATGTAAAGGTATTTGGCACTCGTAGAATAACTCCAGTCACAGCTAATCAAATATGTATTGCCTGATTTGCCATTACCCCCGACCCACAGCTGGGGATCACTATTGCAGTCTTCAGGGGCCACAGTCCTGCTGATTTTCCTTTCTCAAATGAGTGTGTGATTAAAGGGGCAATGACAAAACCCCCAGCGCACACTGCTGTGGCTGGGAAACACAGTTGGACTTTGATTCACAGTTCCTACGTCCTGTTGTAACATATATACCTGTGTGGGGTTGATGATAATCATTCCTAGTGACTATACTATACTGTTGTAATGCACCAAATGGATTGTTGCTGTTGATTTATACTTGCTATGCCAACATCCATCCTCTGGGGAGGTATTTGAGTGACTGTTGTTTCTGACTCGTAGTGCCTACATCCTCTTGTAACGGATTTGAGTTGACATTACCAAGAACCCTGCAGTCATCACTGGAAGAGCAGGTCTGCCTTGTTGCCACTGTACGATTAGTCACTCCGCAGTTTTTAAAGGTAAGATCATGTTTCTTTTGCTAAATCTTTGCTGATTCCATTTGACGACATACAGATGTTTTATGTATGTGGATATTAATTTATAAAGAACAGTGAAAAAGTGTTGACAAGGAAGAAGAAAATAATATATTTAGAAAATCTTTTTAAGGCCTGTCTTAGTTTTTTTTGCATTGTGAATCTTCATATTATTCTTTTGCCATTTGTTTTTTTACCAGACCTTGGAATAATTATATTTGTCATTTTGGTAAAAAAAATTAGTTATTCACATAGTTGCTCTTTAGATGATCCTTCACATGTGGAATACATACATTGCACCCCCCCCCACCCCCCCCCCAAGTCTCAAGTCACAAGGTCTGAGTCTCAAGTTGAGTCCCAAGTAGAACGGGTCAAGACTCGCATCAAGTCCAAGTCGTGCATTCCAAGAGCAAGTCAAGTCGAGTCACAAGTTTTCAAGTCAAGTAACAAAAAAATATATACATGCAACAACTAGTTCAACTACAAATCTTTGTCTATTTATTGAGACAGCCCTTTTCATTATTTTGTCTACAACACATTTTGATAAGCCTTTGTAATTGTAAAATAGGGACCTTGTAGCAGTCATAAGGGCATGAAATCAGCAGAAGGCAAGGAAGGTTGATGTGCTCAGAGTGTAGATTTATTTACAGGTCTTGGTGATCCAATGGTGAGACCACCATATCATACAAAATATACATGTAGATTTACCAAATATACACAGGCAATAGCCCAAAAGAAATAGCCTCTGTATCAGGCTTAACCTGTCCTATCTGAATGGACACAGGTAGAGGGCAAGACTGTACAGCCTCCCCTTGAGAAACCAAAGCGGTCTAACAGGAGCTCAAACAGGTATGCCTACATAATATAAGCACTTGGTCCCCAGGACCATACAATTACCCAATTGGCAATTACAACTAATTAACTGGTTCTACCATTTAAAAGGCAATTTCCACATCCATTGTTACATTCGTCTTAATCAGACTTAATGATTATTAATGATATTTCAACACCATGCATACATGGAACAATACTGTTCTCTTATTCAACGTTCTGACTCCAAAGCGTGGAGCGCAGGTCACGTAGCCTATTTCTATGTGCACTGAGGCGCTTGCCCTGATATTAAGCACAACCAGAATGACAGAGACATAGGACACAGACACACGGAACTCCGACATAACCTGGGCAATATGAACAAAGGAAACCATATATTTAATTAAATAAACAGACCTTCGACCTCATGAGTTGTGAACATTCATGTGCACAATAAAAATCGAGCCCACTCAGAGGGTAATAAATGGTTGGCTAAATGAAAATATATCGTAGGCCTATCAAACATGTAACAGAAATGTCTATGTGTTGCAATAAACGGTACGGGGATGGAATGATGAAACGCTAGTAATTATTGTAGTAATAGATGGAATATAGATTTACCACATAAGGCCTATGCATTTAAACATGTGAAAGCAAGAGCAAACATTTCAACAAGAGAAAAAAAGTACTCTCTACTGGCGGGTGTTTGGAGAGCGCAAGTGAAGAGCCACGCCTATGGTGCATCTTCGCCATAGTAATAATGAATTTTAAACAAATTCCAAATGCAAGCTTCATAAGTAAATGATCAATTTCAAGCAATTGTTACATACAAAAATAGCGGTAGGCCTATGCTAGTAATTGATGCCCCATTGCTTGCAAAGTAAACAGTTAATATTCTTGATCACTAAACAATTTTTTGAGCTGCATATTTATTTATTATGGCAATCCTCTCTTCCGATAATTTGACAAAATCACTATTTTAGTAGTTCCTCAATGTAAATAAGGCATACTTTTATGATTGCTGAATACCAACTATCAATCACTTAGATCATGTTTTTAAAGGCTCGCGAAGCAACTGCTTTCTATCCCTCTCGATCGCCTGTTCTCTCTTCTCTTAGTCTTCATGTCTGCTCTGCACAGACCGGACAAATGTAAGCGGGTGCGTAATGGATTATGTGCATATGTAGAATATTGGCCTGTTGGAAACGACAACTCCCTACTACATCGCACAGTTCAGGCCTCATCTGATTTATCTCTACAGAAACTGCACATAGAGCTCACAACGAAATGGAATTCAAATAATTAAACCGACGTAGGTCAATTAGTTGTTTAAAAAACAAAAAATAACCAACATTTCGGTTAATCGCTCAGCACTTTCGCAGATAAAACCTTTTGATTTCAAGTCCTTGATTATTCAAATCATAGGTTATGGCATTCTTTTGCAATTATTTCGTTTTTTTGTGCAATTTTTGCAGAAGAATGGCCAAAATATCTGCTCTTTATGGCAAAAAAATAATAAATAAATACAGGTACCTTGGAGCATGTTTAAGGCTTACTGGTGAGGCATACTGTGCCTTCAGACAGTAATCATACCCCTTGACTTAATCCACATTATGTTGTGTTACAGCCTGAATTCTAAATGGATTAAATATATTTTTTCCCCCACCCATCTACACACAATACCCCATAATGACAAAGTGAAAACATGTTTTTAGAAATGTTTGCTAATTTATTGAAAATGAAATACAGAAATCTTGATTACATAAGTATTCACACCCTGAGTCAATACATGTTAGAATCACCAACTTGACAGAGTTTGAAGATTTGTTTTAAGAATAATTAGCAAATATTGTGCAATCCAGGTGTGCAAAGCTCATAGAGACTTACCCAGAAAGACTCACAGCTGTAATCGCTGCCAAAGGCGATAACATATATTGACTCAGGGGGTTGAATACTTATCTAATCAAGATACAGTGGGGAGAACAAGTATTTGATACACTGCCGATTTTGCAGGTTTTCCTACTTACAAAGCATTTAGAGGTCTGTAATTTCTATCATAGGAACACTTCAACTGTGAGAGACGGAATCTAAAACAAAAATCCAGAAAATCACAGTGTATGATTTTTAAGTAATTAATTTGCATTTTATTGCATGACATAAGTATTTGATACATCAGAAAAGCAGAACTTAATATTTGGTTCAGAAACCTTTGTTTGCAATTACAGAGATCATACGTTTCCTGTAGGTCTTGACCAGGTTTGCACACACTGCAGCAGGGATTTTGGCCCACTCCTCCATACAGACCTTCTCCAGATCCTTCAGGTTTCGGGGCTGTCGCTGGGCAATACGGACTTTCAGCTCCCTCCAAAGATTTTCTATTGGGTTCAGGTCTGGAGACTGGCTAGGCCACTCCAGGACCTTGAGATGCTTCTTACGGAGCCACTCCTTAGTTGCCCTGGCTGTGTGTTTCGGGTCATTGTCATGCTGGAAGACCCAGCCACGACCCGTCTTCAATGCTCTTACTGAGGGAAGGAGGATGTTGGCCAAGATCTCGCGATACATGGCCCCATCCATCCTCCCCTCAATACGGTGCAGTCGTCCTGTCCCCTTTGCAGAAAAGCATCCCCAAAGAATGATGTTTCCACCTCCATGCTTCACGGTTGGGATGGTGTTCTTGGGGTTGTACTCATCCTTCTTCCTCCAAACACGGCGAGTGGAGTTTAGATCAAAAAGCTCTATTTTTGTCTCATCAGACCACATGACCTTCTCCCATTCCTCCTCTGGATCCTCCAGATGGTCATTGGCAAACTTCAGACGGGCCTGGACATGCGCTGGCTTGAGCAGGGGGACCTTGCGTGCGCTGCAGGATTTTAATCCATGACGGCGTAGTGTGTTACTAATGGTTTTCTTTGAGACTGTGGTCCCAGCTCTCTTCAGGTCATTGACCAGGTCCTGCCGTGTAGTTCTGGGCTGATCCCTCACCTTCCTCATGATCATTGATGCCCCACGAGGTGAGATCTTGCATGGAGCCCCAGACCGAGGGTGATTGACTGTCATTTTGAACTTCTTCCATTTTGTAATAATTGCGCCAACAGTTGTGCCTTCTCACCAAGCTGCTTGCCTATTGTCCTGTAGCCCATCCCAGCCTTGTGCAGGTCTACAATTTTATCCCTGATGTCCTTACACAGCTCTCTGGTCTTGGCCATTGTGGAGAGGTTGGAGTCTGTTTGATTGAGTGTGTGGACAGGTGTCTTTTATACAGGTAACAAGTTCAAACAGGTGCAGTTAATACAGGTAATGAGTGGAGAACAGGAGGACTTCTTAAAGAAAAACTAACAGGTCTGTGAGAGCCGGAATTCTTACTGGTTGGTAGGTGATCAAATACTTATGTCATGCAATAAAATGCAAATTAATTACTTAAAAATCATACAATGTGATTTTCTGGATTTTTGTTTTAGATTCCGTCTCTCACAGTTGAAGTGTACCTATGATAAAAATTACAGACCTCTACATGCTTTGTAAGTAGGAAAACCTGCAAAATCGGCAGTGTATCAAATACTTGTTCTCCCCACTGTATATTAGTGTTTTATTTTCCATTATTTTTTAAAATTCTTTTTTTTTTTACAGAAAATCCATTTTAATACCACTTTGTAACAAAATAAAATGTGGAAAAAGTCAAGGGGTGTGTACTTTCTGAAAGCACTGTAGGGTAGTTGTCATTTCAGTGAACTATTGCTTTAAAATCAAATCAAATCAAATTGTATTGGTCACATACACATATTTAGCAGATGTTATTGCGGGTGTAGCGAAATGCTTGTGTTCCTAGCTCCAACAGTAAAATAGTATCTAACAATTCACAACAATACACACAAATCAAAAAGTAAAATAATGGAATGAAGAAATATATAAATATTAGGACGAGCAATGTCGGAGTGGCATTGACTAAAATACAGTAGAATCGAATATAGTATATACAGTGGGGAAAAAATGTATTTAGTCAGCCACCAATTGTGCAAGTTCTCCCACTTAAAAAGATGAGAGAGGCCTGTAATTTCCATCATAGGTACACGTCAACTATGACAGACAAATTGAGGAAGAAAATCCAGAAAATCACATTGTAGGATTTTTAATGAATTTATTTGCAAATTATGGTGGAAAATAAGTATTTGGTCACCTACAAACAAGCAAGATTTCTGGCTCTCACAGACCTGTAACTTCTTCTTTAAGAGGCTCCTCTGTCCTCCACTCGTTACCTGTATTAATGGCACCTGTTTGAACTTATCAGTATAAAAGACACCTGTCCACAACCTCAAACAGTCACACTCCAAACTCCACTATGGCCAAGACCAAAGAGCTGTCAAAGGACACCAGAAACAAAATTGTAGACCTGCACCAGGCTGGGAAGACTGAATCTGCAATAGGTAAGCAGCTTGGTTTGAAGAAATCAACTGTGGGAGCAATTATTAGGAAATGGAAGACATACAAGACCACTGATAATCTCCCTCGATCTGGGGCTCCACGCAAGATCTCACCCCGTGGGGTCAAAATGATCACAAGAATGGTGAGCAAAAATCCCAGAACCACACGGGGGGACCTAGTGAATGACCTGCAGAGAGCTGGGACCAAAGTAACAAAGCCTACCATCAGTAGCACACTACACCGCCAGGGACTCAAATCCTGCAGTGCCAGACGTGTCCCCCTGCTTAAGCCAGTACATGTCCAGGCCCGTCTGAAGTTTGCTAGAGTGCATTTGGATGATCCAGAAGAGGATTGGGAGAATGTCATATAGTCAGATGAAACCAAAATAGAACTTTTTGGTAAAAACTCAACTCGTCGTGTTTGGAGGACAAAGAATGCTGAGTTGCATCCAAAGAACACCATACCTACAGTGAAGCATGGGGGTGGAAACATCATGCTTTGGGGCTGTTTTTCTGCAAAGGGACCAGGACGACTGATCCGTGTAAAGGAAAGAATGAATGGGGCCATGTATCGTGAGATTTTGAGTGAAAACCTCCTTCCATCAGCAAGGGCATTGAAGATGAAATGTGGCTGGGTCTTTCAGCATGACAATGATCCCAAACACACCGCCCGGGCAACCAAGGAATGGCTTCGTAAGAAGCATTTCAAGGTCCTGGAGTGGCCTAGCCAGTCTCCAGATCTCAACCCCATAGAAAATATTTGGAGGGAGTTGAAAGTCCGTGTTGCCCAGCGACAGCCCCAAAACATCACTGCTCTAGAGGAGATCTGCATGGAGGAATGGGCCAAAATACCAGCAACAGTGTGTGAAAACCTTGTGAAGACTTACAGAAAACGTTTGACCTGTGTCATTGCCAACAAAGGGTATATAACAAAGTATTGAGAAACTTTTGTTATTGACCAAATACTTCTTTTCCACCATAATTTGCAAATAAATTCATTAAAAATCCTACAATGTGATTTTCTGGATTTTTTTTCCTCATTTTGTCTGTCATAGTTGACGTGTACCTATGATGAAAATTACATGCCTCTCTCATCTTTTTAAGTGGGAGAACTTGCACAATTGGTGGCTGACTAAATACTTTTTTTCCCCACTGTACATATATGAAATGAGTAAAGCAGTATGTAAACATTATTAAAGTGACTAGTGTTCCATTATTAAAGTGACCAGTGATTCCATGTCTAAGGTGCAGGGTTAACAATCTGATGGCCTTGAGATAGAAGCTGTTTTTCAGTGTCTCGTCCCAGCTTTGATACAAGGACAAGTGTTTGGTGATTATGAATTGATGTTGAATATGGATTGATGTATTTCATGATGTGGTTTGAAGAAAGGAAGGCTATTCTGTTCATTTAATCATTAAATGGCTTTACTTTTCTATTAACATTGAAATAATCGTATCATTAAGTGCCAGAAATAACCTTTTTACGCAACACAGATCCACTTTTGAGACTTACAAGGTTACAATTACAACACCCCCCTAAAAAACAAATTTACAAAACTCCCAGGATTTTGATACTCTGCACTTTAAGTACCTTTAAGGTGAGGGACTTGATTAGTTATGAACGAGGAATTCTCTACAAAACAGTTCTGAGATATGACGTGAAAACTTTGATGCTCAATAACTCAGATCTAGACTTATCATAGATAGAACCAAGGTCACAATAGATTTTATAGGATTAAAGGATTGGCTCTAGTGCCTTATGTATTTTTGTTACCTTTACCAGGATTTGTGTAATGTGGAAGATCCCTGTGATGAATTCACATCCAGACACAGCCTTGAATGGAAGTTCCTGTTCTTAGATCACAGGTAAGAGGAGCTAAGAAACATGTACATTTTGTCCTCCATCTGTTATCAGTCTTTAATTTAGTAGTTTCATAGCCTGATGGAAAGCTACACTATCATCGGTGCCCATCAACTGACATCCTCTGGGCTGCACATCTTTAGCGCTACAGTAACACATAGATTTAAGAGGACAACTGCTGTTCTCTCCTGTCCCTATTTTGGCAGTAACATGATATTGTTGTTTGTAAACTATGTCTACTGGCATGCCATACTGCCCCGCTGTGTCCCTTGGTTATGTTCCATCTGATTGGCTTTGGGTGATCAGGCTCAGTGATCAGCAGACTGCTGGTGCTAGTGGCGTGACTGACTGATTGTGCTAGTTTCCACTGTGTGGCCTGGCGTCCTCACTAAGTAAGGCATTTAAATCTGCTGCCATGCCCTGGATTGTGAGAGTGAGCCACAAGATTAGTCTGCAACGTCAGAAGTGATAAAGGACCAGTGAGAAACAGCCCAGACTGCTACATTCTATCATTCATGACACCAGAGGTGCAGTATCAAATCAAATCAATTAGCACCTGCTAATCAAACACCCTTGTGAATTCAGAGCATGGAGGATGGCAACCTCCCCGAGACTATTAGATAACTGTGCGAAGAAGGTAAAACCAAGGGAGGAAATTGCACGTCCTGTTCTCTGCTGAGCCATAATTGGACATTCACAGCTCCTTGCCAAACTGCTGTGCTCTGCGCTGGGTCTCAAGAATGGCTCCCTCTATAATGTGACCTGCATGCCATTCTGAATTTGGCTTATGGGGGCCTAGGCTAAGTGGATTTAACTGAGCATTGATGAATGAAATGCACCAAGTGAGCCAAAATCATGTCATAATCATAGCTGTGATTATATGACATTGCCATGTTTACACATTTTTGAGGCATTAGCAACATCACACTCGCTCAGCCCTAGCCTATTTAGAGAGGTGATATTCTGTCAATGTGTCATAACTGTATGGATCATATGAAGTTCTATTGCCCTGTGTGCTTGAGGCAATACAGACTTAGGTTTATTTAATCATAATGTTTATGCATTTTTCAATGTACTTGTCAAGGTAATTATGGCATTATCAATCAAGTTATTCTCTCCAGGCTGCAAAATAGTACATTCCGACAAAATAAATAGTTAATGTCCCAGTTTAACCAGTCTGTTGTTGTTATAAAACATAGTTGTCTAATATTTTGATTATTCTCTCTTTCCAGAGCTTCACCAATCATCGGCTACTTGCCCTTTGAGGTTCTTGGAACGTCTGGCTATGATTACTATCATGTGGATGACTTGGAGCTTATAGCGCAGTGTCATAAGCAATGTAAGCAACTCTCTCCACCATCTCTTTCATCCCCCCTCCCCTCCCCTACCCTCTCCCTCTCTCCCGCTCTCTCACTACCACAGGATCCAGGCAGTCATTTCACAAAAATAGGTCATCCCGCTGTAGTTACATTTCTATTTCCACTTCACCAATGTGCATAAAAAGCCTGGACCTATGAGACTTCTTAGAGCTTGGTACCTCTACCCTGATGTTTTAGGATTTCGGGAACAAGGGCAGTGTAGTGATTTGTGTATGCCTGACTGCTCTGTTGAAAATATCCATGTGTTGTTTTGTCTTTACAGTAATGCAGTTTGGGAAGGGTAAATCCTGCTACTATCGGTTTCTGACCAAGGGTCAGCAGTGGATCTGGCTCCAGACACACTACTACATTACATACCACCAGTGGAACTCCAAGCCAGAGTTCATAGTGTGCACTCACACAGTCGTCAGGTAAACCTAATTCCTCTGTCTCTCTCTGTCATGTTTGGTAAAGTATACTCTGACGCTACCCCCCTAGAGTTCAACAGGATCAGTCTATTGTAGACCTATTGAACCTGATCTACTGCATTAGGGGTCTGTGGTATCTGTCTGTCATTAGATATTGTAAATTGAGGATGAATATCTGAACGTCTTGAAGAACGATCTGGCCTTAATGGCCATGTACTCTTATCTCCACCAAGCACAGCCAGAAGAGGACTGGCCACCCCTCAGAGCCTGGTTCCTCTCTAGGTTTCTTCCTAGATTCCAGCCTTTCTAGGGAGTTTTTCCTAGCCACTGTGCTTCTGCATCTGCATTGCTTGCTCTTTGGGGTTTTAGGCTGGGTGTCTGTAAAAAGTGCTTTATAAAACAAATTTGATTGATTGATAGATAGATAGGAAAGCTAGGCTTATGGGCAAATAATTTGACATTTGATCTTTCTTTCTATCACACTCTGTCACGGACTTGTAGTTATGCGGAGGTGCGAGCGGAGAGGAGGAGAGAGTTTGGCTTGGAGGAGACGTCACCTGAGATGGCCACTTCGTCCTCCATAAAGGTATGAAGAAGAGACACTGGGATCAAATATAAATAATGAATCATAAAGAATGTTACAATAACATCCTGTATTCAAGTTTCATAATGCACAGCCATTTTACCAGGTCCAATTGTTACAATCATGTACAGTAGTGCTCTACTTCCCAATCCTGTGTCAGTGTTCAGAACTGAGTGGGATGGTGAAATGCCATGCAACTACGGCGCTTTCCAGTGTCAGCCATTGTTGTGTGTATTCTGAGTGGGTAAAAGCAAATATGTCCCAGATCTTATTGGCACTGTCAGTACTTGATGCTCCTCTGTCTATCCTGTGTTCCAGGCTCAGGAGGTGTCCCTGGACATCTGTCCCAATCTGGACCCTCCCGGACGGGACAGGATGAGCGGGGCACGCTCAGTGTCCTCCCACAGCTCCCGGAAATCCTCCCACACGGCCCTGTCCGACTCGGCATGTGAGTCCCCCTGCTGCTCTCTTTGTCCAGCTAACCCAAATACTGAATTTGTCAGTTTAGACTTAAACCCTGTACCATACAACACCACTCTCACCATAATCCAAACTCTGTACCACCATACACTCACTTACTGTATACTATTTTGGATTTAGATGGTTAATTAGGAAGTATGCATAACCTTCTACCTATTGAATCATTTTCCCCACCAGCCAACTCGTCTTTGCGGTTCACAGACGCTTGCACACCATCACGGCAGTCTGCATCCATCGCAGGGACAGAGAAGAATTCGTCCAGACTCGTACCCAGTAGTGCAAAGGTCAGTTCACCTCATTATGAACTAGCCAGTGGAAAAACCAATATCTGTAGAAAAACATTAGCCTGGAATCCTGCTCAACTCACCATCTCTGTTTTTGTTGTCCTTCTCCTTATAGAATTTGATACAGAGGCAAAACTCTTTTGACCTCCTTCCCCAACTGAGCCTCCCCCTTTCTCCTACCTGCAGCCAGCACTCCGCAATGGTTGGTATTTAGTCTAATCTCTCCTGTCTGTCTGTCTCCTGCCTGCTCACTGTTTGTGTAGTAGTCTACCAGAATTATGACAGCTTGCTCTTGTCTGTTGGTTTATATCCTTATATCCTCATTCATTTGTGTGAAATGCCTCCACTCCTACTTGATTTTAGACCACAGCAATGTAATTTGGGATGATCATATTATAGATGCAAATGTAGATGACGATTATATTCTAGATGTAAAACTACTATTCTCAAGTATGTTTAAATAGTCTCATGATGATCACTTCACCTCATGTTAAATGAGGCCCACTAAAAGCATCTCCTACATCTGCATGAAAACAAGAAGAGCTGGAAGTGCTAATCAAGCTATATGATTGTGGAGATGATTTCTGTGGACCTCAAGTGCTCGAGTGCTGTATCGAGTGCTGTATTTCTGAACTACTGCAGAGCCCTCCTTGGCTCTGAAAATGTGTGTAGGCAGCTGTGAAGGCTTGTGCCAGAGCATGGCCCATGCATGGTACTGTGATGTGAACCGCCTTTATCATGATGGCTGTGTATCCTATTCTTTCAATCGCAGCAACAACAACAACAACAGCAGCAGCAGTCCATGTACCAACAGCAGCCCCAAGAGCCTCAGCTAGGTGTGATGAACCAGCTCAAGGACCAGCTGGAGGAGAGGACACGCATCCTGCAGATGGACATCAAGACTCAGCAGCAGGAGCTGCATGACATCAAGGAGAAGCTTCAGCTGGCTAACCTCCAGGTAACCCTGCTTACCGCTAGTCAGACGCCCTGCCTAAAGCAATCCCTTAAACTCTGTCCTCTGTTTTTTGCCCTAACACTACACAGCTGATTCAAATAATCAACTCATCATCAAGCTTTTATAATTTGTTATGGCAAAAACCAAATGCACCCCTTGGGATCCTGAGGACCGAGTTTGGGAAATGTCCTAAGCCAATTGTCATAGAGTGGATACAGTAGCAAAGCCCTCCTGTGTTTGTCTGTGTAGATGTTGTTACAGCAGCCCATCCACAGTGACTTTGGCCAGGTCCAACAGCAGCAGCCCCTGCAGCAGGGTCCAGGGAGGCCGGTCCAGCAGCAGCCCCAGTCTGGGGTGATCAGGCAGGCCTCGGGCCACTCCAAACAGCCTCTCCATGGAGCCCACGACTCGTCCCCTCACTCTCTCCTCAGAGAGCACAGCACACCCTCCCCTCAGGTACCCCAGCTCTCTCTCTGTACTCTTATCCCAATATATTTAGACTTTTACTTTGTATAGAGTTAGCAGGGAAATAATCAGTTAAAATATACAATTGAAGTCGGAAGTTTACATACACCTTAGCCAAATACATTTAAACCACCACTTTATTTTAAGAATGTGAAATGTCAGAATAATAGTATTATTTCAGCTTTTATTTCTTTCATCACATTCCCAGTGGGTCAGAAGTTTACATACACGCAATTAGTATTTGGTAGCATTGCCTTTAAATTGTTTAACTTGGGTCAAACGTTTCAGGTAGCCTTCCACAAGCTTCCCACAATAAGTTGGGTGAATTTTGGCCCATTCCTCCTGACAGAGCTGGTGTAACTGAGTCAGGTTTGTAGGCCTCCTTGCTCGCACACGCCTTTTCAGTTCTGCTGAATTTTCTATAGGATTGAGGTCAGGGATTTGTGATGGCCACTCCAATACCTTGACTTTGTTGTCCTTAAGCCATTTTGCCACAACTTTGGAAGTATGCTTGGGGTCATTGTCCATTTGGAAGACCCATTTGCGACCAAGCTTTAACTTCCTGACTGATGTCTTGAGATGTTGCTTCAATATATCCACATCATTTTCCTTCCTCATGATGCCATCTATTTTGTGAAGTGCACCAGTCCCTCCTGCAGCAAAGCACCCCCACAGGATGATGCTGCCACCCCCATACTTCACGGTTGGGATGGTGTTCTTCGGCTTGCAAGCAACCCCCTTTTTCCTCCAAACATAACGATGGTCATTATGGCCAAACAGTTATATTTTTGTTTCATCAGACCAGAGGACATTTCTCCAAAAAGTATGATCTTTGTCCCCATGTGCAGTTGCAAACCGTAGTCTGTCTTTTTTATGGCGGTTTTGGAGCAGTGGCTTCTTCCTTGCTGAAGGTTATGTCGATATAGGACTCGTTTTACTGTGGATATAGATACTTTTGTACCTGTTTCCTCCAGCATCTTCACAAGGTCCTTTGCTGTTGTTATGTGATTGATTTGCACTTTTCGCACCAAAGTACGTTCATCTCTAGGAGACAGAACGCGTCTCCTTCCTGAGCGGTATGACGGCTGCGTGGTCCCATGGTGTTTATACTTGCGTACTATTGTTTGTACAGATGAACGTGGTACCTTCAGGCGTTTGGAAATTGCTCCCAAGGATGAACCAGACTTGTGGAGGTCTACAATTTTTTTTCTGAGGTCTTGGCTGATTTCTCTTGATTTTCCCATGATGTCAAGCAAAGAGGCACTGAGTTTGAAGGTAGGCCTTGAAATACATCCACAGGTACACCTCCAATTGACTCAAATTATGTCAATTAGCCTATCAGAAGCTTCTACAGCCATGACATAATTTCCTGGAATTTTCCAAGCTGTTTAAAAGGCACAGTCAACTTAGTGTATGTAAACTTCTGAACCATTGGAATTGTGATACAGTCAATTATAAGTGAAATAATCTGTCTGTAAACAATTGTTGGAAAAATTACTTACGAAGTAGATGTCCTAACCGACTTGCCAAAACTATAGTTTGTTAACAGAAGAATTGTGGAGTGGTTGAAAAACGAGTTTTAATGACTCCAACCTAAGTGTATGTAAACTTCCGACTTCAACTGTACAAGGACATGTTTTGTACATGCCTGTAGTCAACCTGGTGTTAATGTCCCTGTTGTTGCTTTAGGTGCAGCAGAGGTTGATAAGGAGTGCAGGCGGGCAGATGCAGGCGGTCAGTCTCCCGGTGCAGACCCACACCAGCCTGACCATGCCCTTCTACAGCAACCCCATGATGTTCTCTCAACAGACGAACACACGACCACTGCAGGACTCAAACCAAAGACACTCAGACACTGAGTTCAGCCAAGAGGAACAGTTACGGTGAGCCCTACAGACAGTAAAACACTGATTTCTTGTTGCAGAATTCCTTTCAAGAACATGTTGTTGAAAGTCTGCTCTTCATGGTCAGTGTAACTCAGCCTTTAGTTTGGTCTGAATCGAAGCAACTTGTAACTGAATACATTTTGGGAAACATTGACATGGCAAGCTGTATATTATCGAAACAAAGCTTTGAGTTTGTTAATCATAGCTATGTTGTATGAATTCTGAATGAAATAACACCTGCTTAACACCTGCTTACCTTGAAGTGGAAGTAACTTCACATGAAAGTCTTGTCCTTCAGTTAATTTAATCAAAAATAAAAGTAGGTTTGAGTTCATCAGATTGAAATCAAATGGTTAGAAGAAAAAGGTTAGGGTGACATTGGAGAGGGAATAGTCTCCTTGAGTCACAAAACCTTTTGTCCTGTCCATTGGACTCACACTGTATTTGGGAGATGGATAAGTATGTCAAGGGTGAAAAATACCAGCTTTGCAATCTCAGCCCTCATGGCCCAGGAGTCATTTTTAGAACGGTTGGAGTTCCAGCTTTGACAATGACATAGACCGTTCTTTCTGGCAGCATGCTGCTCAACCAGCCAATGCAGACCCTCTTACCTGATAACAGTGTGAGCTCCCAGGCTTCCCAGTGCAACACAGCCATCCAGCAAACCAAGTAAGTGTGTGTTTGAGTTTGTGTATATCTCTTTACACAGTCTGTTATTTGACCCATATGTAGTACATGCAGTGAAATATGAGAACATTTATCATTGATATGACCTGATTGTACTTAAAAGACATGATATATACTTATTGGCAAAGAATCAGACCATACACAAATCTGAGTGTTAAAGAAAAACATTCTAGTTTCTACTGGTAGTTCAACCAGCATGTTTTACCTTATGTTCCAAATAAACATATTCTGTTACTATGAACACAGTAAACGTAGTTTGATTGCGCCCATCCCTCCCCAGATACACCCTGGAGCAGCAGATGATGACCCCGTCGTTCCCCATGCAGCAGGTGAACTGCAACGCTGTCCTGGTCCCCTCCCCTGTATTCACGTCCCCCATCATGATCCCTCACAACAGCTTTATCACGCACCAGGCCCAGCCCGCCTACCACCCTCAGCAGCAGGCCAACCATCACTCTCTACAGCTGCAGCAGTCCCAGCAGTTCTTTCAGGTACAGTAGTAGTCCTACTACTTGCAGTAGTGTGATAGCAGGCCTTGGGCTGGGGGGGGTTTGTCTCACTCTGTAGAATAACTAGTATCACCTCACTTACGCCCTGATCCCTTTCTGGTGATAGATGCAGCCCCAAGGACTCTTACACAGTGGACCCACTCAGGCGTTCTTCCACACCACTAATGTCCCACAGCAAGGGACTGTGGGTTATATTCAACAACAACAACAGCAGCAACAGCAACCACAACAACAGCAGCAACAACACCACCATTCCCAAAACCAGACTGGCAGTCTTTCAGAATTCCGAAATGTGCTCACTCGGTAGCACCGAAGACTCAGAGTTGTGAGATATCCCCTGAAACGTATTGTCACAGGTTCAGTGGCAGAATTCTATGGGATGCATAGAAGAGACAGAGGCTATTTGTCACCATGCTGTACAGTGTTCTTCGCTGTTTAAGAAGCAGAAGAGGCTATGTTTCCACAGCAAACAAAACGTGAAAATATGCCTGTGGTGACCTTACTTCTGACAAGGACCACCATTTTCAGACAAAGCGGTTTTTGTACCCCATGCTGGGGTGAACCACAGGCAGAGGCTGCTTGGACCAGGGGCGGCCCCCAATGTGACAGCTCTCCCGGAAATGGTAAAAGAGTCTGTGTGCTGAAGGTCTGCGCTTCACTGCACCACCAGCATCTCTGTCCCACTCCACAGAGCTACTGGGACCATGCTTACACGTCATATTTCATCATGACACTGCTGGATGGAGAAAACGATGAAAGTAATCAACAGGAAAACAGTGCTGCTATGTGTTTTTATGCAGATGTGTTTTCAACAAAAAGAGAGGTTGTTGTTAGGTGAGTCTTGTTCATAGCATCTGTCCTGATGTTTCCAGAGAGTAAACACAAGCAGTGAGCATTTACTCCTTCAAAGTTGCATCTTCATTTCACATGAAAAACACTTACGTGTCTGTGAGTTATGTTTTTTTTGTGCAGTTGTTGCATACTTTTTTGTTATGAAACAGCAGTTTTACAAACTTATAAAACAATAATATTTTCCCCAGAAGGAAATGTAAAGGGTTAATTTTGATGTTGGACATCAGTCATTATTTCATCAAACATTCAAATCAGTCATCCTAGATACAGTATACTGTAGTTGATATCGTTATTAAACACTATAGTATGTTCAACACTATTAGTCCATGTTTGAAAAAATATATTGTTTAATGACTGACAAAGCAACTGGAACAATATCCTCATACAAGTATAACCCTATTATGTTCACTATAGAATCAGATATTTAGACATTTTATTTTCTAAGAACAGTACCAATTACTAATGCCATTTTCATTCAATAATTCATAAAAATCAGGCTTCATATTTTTTATCCACACTTTAATGGACGGAGCAAACCTTATTAGTAGACTACCATAGCATGTTTGTTCATTCACCATATATTTCAAAACAAGAGTAAGCAGGCAGCCATTATTGTTATGTCTTGCTGTTCTACCATTTTTATTCGGGCATTTAAAGATAAAACAATACCCACTGGGCACACCATGTCATTTTAATGTGGAAATGTGAGTAATATTTGGTTGAGACGTTGATCAATGAGATTTCAACATTTATTCACCCACTCAAAAAGACAGCCAGAAGTTTGTTGAATTCCCAATGTGTTATCACTATGCTTTCAACCATCTAAAAGCACAGACAAATTCCAATGGGAAAAACAATGTCTGATTTTTGGTTTAGTTGTCATCTAAATGTGTTATCACTACGCTTTCAACCATTTAAAAAGCACAACAAAGTTAAAATGGGAATAGAATGTCAGATCATTTGTATTTATACAACAACTTAATGTGTTATAACTGTGCTGCATCTAATAGCACAACCCCAATGACCTGGATTGCAGTTGAGGTTACATTTAAAAGTACATAGTGCAAGTGATCAATTCTGTTCAAGATTCTGCACAGATTATTATAGCAATCTCTACAGACCTGCGACCTTTGCATGCTGTCTTGAACATGCACGCTTTCTAAGATTACATAAGAAGAAATGTATAGTTACAGTAGGCTAATCTCAAAATGTGGCCATGGATGCGTTACTCATTTAGGTTGAATAAATACGGTTACATTAGTTTGTAAAATAGCCAAAAATGAAGGCTATTTACTGTATTACAAAAGTAATATTGAATTGTGTTTGGTTGACAACAACCAAATATCAACATGTAAAGGATATCTAATGCTTGGATAGTTTAATCTGAGCCACTGGCTTAATCCTATTACATTTTTTATTTTTGGTTAAATTGTCGACAAGTTAATAGGCTATTTACTCTATTGCAAAAGTTATATTGAATTGTGTTTGGTTGTGTAGGAGATGTACTGTATCTTTGGTGCCACTGACTTAGTCTGGCTTTATTTTCAGTATGTCTACAAATTAATATGTTGGATTCACATCTCCATCTCAACCAAGAGGCAAAGTTAAAGAATAGACTAAATCAAATCAAACTTTATTTAAAGTGCATTTAAAGTTTTTGATTTGATTTAGTCCTATTCTTTAACTTAGATTTTTGGTTGAGATGGAGACGTGAATCCAACATATTAATGATTAACATGAAGATTACAATTTAAAATCAACCAAAGTTTGAAACCCTAGGCCTATATGTATTGTCCATTTTTTGTTTAACCCTGGGTTGAATTGAAACAATAGCTGTTGATGAGTTTGCAAATGCTATATAGGCCTAAATAGTATCATTTATGATATACTGTATGACTTGTAAAGTATGGTTACATTTAATTTGCTCTGTTAAACCTACCCATTGGAATGACTTCGATAGCAACAGTGAATATATTTAGTTATTAAGAGGTCTCTCAATAATCATTCTCACGATAGCACATTGGTAGTAGTCAGTGACAAATATCAAAGCTGGGCTTGGTTAAAACCCTGAATGGGAGACCAAATGAATAGCTGGACTGTAGATGGAGCAACTCTCCAGCAGGAGTTGCTGCCCAGCCCATTGTTGTTGTTTTTTATAGTGGATATAACATTGAAGATCTGACATTGTTTCAAAGGTACATATTCAACATTTTATACAAGGTTTATATGTTGAATTGGTTACAATGGTGACATAATCCTGGGGTTGACGTTTCAGCCTCAAAACAGTTTGACTTTTTTCAAATCCAATGTTATTTCCATGTAGATTCCACATTACAATACGTTGACAAATTACGTTGAAACAATGTTGATTCAACCAGTTTGTGCCCAGTGGGTAGGGTCTTAATGCCTTAAATGGCTCACAACCATAAACTACTAACCAAGGACTATTTAGAGTTCACTTATTGTTTTGTATCAAGTGTAACAGATGCTGCAATGATTAAGAAGATGTCACTAATATATGGTAATTGTCATACATTGATTATGTATGCTTTCATAACGTATTTTTTTCTCAGGTTATTTGTGGAAATAACCACAAATTATTAATAATTACACATTTATTCTCAGTATTACATTAACAACTTGTACTTTTCATAATATTCTGGTTACATGGTTTATATCTGTTAGGTCAGATAATCTTTTTTTCTTTTTTTTTGTAAGAGAGAGTCTATTAGTGGATTTATCTATCTATGAGTTATTGTGTCCATACACTCTGGTGATTTCAGGAATACTGTGTAATAACAAAATACTAACCAGAGACAAATTACCTGCTAATGTAAATGACAATCAAACTGACCACTTCAAATAATACTACATATTTCCTCTTATTTAAGTTACATTAGCTTTCCCCAAATAACTACAATAGTAGGTATCTGATTTGAGTTACCCCACGTCCATTAGATATTGTAATATTTGAATGGGAAAGTTATTCTGTGAAACATCCTGTCAAACAAACAGGTCTATGTATGCCTCAATCCCTTTACACTACATGGCTAAGTCACTAGCCATAACAAAATGGAACAATATATTGGAATTCTAATCAAACTAAATGTGCCCTTTGACATGAAGTGAATGTTGAAATGCATTGTGGAGTGATAAGAATCTTTAATTGTACAACGTTTATGACAATCCTAGCAATCTCTGCTGTGTACATTGAGTCGCTATCACTTAATCTGTCACAGTCACTCTCATGAAGACTGGTGCTGTTCATTTAGGTTGAAGAGATGCTTAAAGAAAGTTGTAGAATGCTTAAAGTATGTGCTGTTTTACCCTTTACTATGTGCAATGTTAATTTTGGAGAGAAAGGCAGGTATGTACTCATGTAAAAAATATATTCCTTCAACCATAAATATAACCAGTATCTTTACTGCGGTACATCTTGTATCTGGATTAGTCATTGTAACAAAGTCGAGCACACAAAAGACTCAGGTCAACTGGTCTGAGAGTGACGCTGGCATGAGGGAAAAGGGGGCCATTCTATTTTTCAGACCTCCACTCAACCTTATCATTCAGAAAAAAACTGTTGTTGGTTCAGTGTGCTCAATGCCCAATCATAAGGTAAACTACCTTTTGACGCTGGTTGAAGGAACATGTAGTGTATGTTTAATTATCAAGCTCATAGGATAACAGTAAACCATGTTCTCACATGTGTCCAGTGTACTCTCTAGCTAACCCTTGTATGTAAAGAATTTGCTTTAGTTGCCCCCATGACACCAGAGGCAGTTATTCATTTCCATTAACCCAGTCCACAGATGATTTCCTACATTTTAAGGTCATGCTGAGAGCCATTGTGTGTTTGTGTATTGCTTCAGTTTATATAAATGTTCATGTTTATTGATATTTGTTTGTTAATTGTGATTGCTACGCTAGATCAAATGGTACTGCCTCACTCTTTGATTCTGTTTAATCTGTCTCCCCCCAGCAGTAGATGCACTTTTTGTTTCACCGTTTGACTATATTTTTATGTTCATGGATTCTTCATCAAATGTCATTCTTTTTTCAAGGCAACATGTGACTTTGATTTTTGCATTTGTGACCTTTAGAGTGGACTGTGCATCCTTGCAGTATATGGGGTGGAGGGTCAATCAATGCATACTGTCAAGCATTTGCCAGGAAAAAGTAAAACAAACAGAACCTGGTACATACATGTAACAGCCATTGCATTGCAGAAAACTCATTGAAAATATTGTATTATAGAATGTACAAAACATGTTTAGATTATATAGTTGTTTATTTTATAAGATTTCAAATAGATTGAATATATGTTACATGATTTTAAAGTAAAACAAACAGAAGTATTTTGTAACAGATTATTGAAGTGTCTTATTTGGGGAGGTGAGGTTATTATTTTCTTCAGTTCAGCAGGTTGGTGTAATGGTGTTTCACAGTCTGATATTGTATGGCTTGTTTTTTTCTGTCTGTATATACCATCAAAAATAAGCTTTAACATATTGTTAATATTGTTTTTAAATAAATTAATAAGAAGTTTACATTCTGAAACAGCTTGGATAATAATTATGTGAAAGTGATATTGAATTCTTGATAATGTGGTATCTTTGAAAATAAACATTTTTAAAAACATAGGCATTTGGTGCACTTTATTCTGCGTGTTTTCATTCATGTGTAACTGAAATGTATTTTCTCTGATGTAAGTCCAGTCCTGTGAAAATACACTATATATACAAAAGTATGTGGACACATACATTCAAATTAATGGGATTTGGCTATTTCAGCCACACCCGTTGCGGACAGGTGTATAAAATCGAGCACACAGCCATGCAATCTCCATAGACAAACATTGGCAGTAGAAGAGCTCAGTGACTTTCACCGTCATAGGATGCCACCTTTCCAACAAGTCAGTTCGTCAAATTTCTGCCCTGCTAGAGCTGCCTTGGTCAACTGTAAGTGCTATTATTGTGAAGTGGAAACGTCTATGAGCAACAACGGCTCAGCCACGAAGTGGCAGGCCACACAAGCTCACAGAACGGGACCGCCAAGTGCTGAAGCGCGTAAAAATTGTCTGCCCTCGGTTGCAACACTCTACCGAGTTCCAAACTGCCTCTGGAAGCAACATCCGCACAATAACTGTTCGTCGGGACATTCATGAAATTGGTTTCCATGGCCGAGCAGCCACACACAAGCCTAAGATCACCATGCACAATGTCAAGCATCGGCTGGAGTGGTGTAAAGCTCGCCGCCATTGGACTCTGTGGAGCAGTGGAAACGCGTTCTTTGGAGTGATGAATCACGCTTCACCATCTGGCAGTCCAATGGATAAATCTGGGTTTGGCGGATGCCAGGAGAACGCTACCTGCCCTAATGCATAGTGCCAACTGTAAAGTTTGGTGGAGGAGGAATAATGGTCTGGGGCTGTTTTTCATGGTTCAGGCTAGGCCCCTTAGTTCCAGTGAAGGGAAATCTTAACGATACAGCATACAATGACATTCTAGACGATTCTGTGTTTCCAACTCCATATTAATGCCCATGATTTTGGAATGAGGTGTCACATACTTTTGGTCATGTAGTAGGCTACATCAGTAGTGCTGCAGCGTTGATGTGTGGAATTTACATTTTAGTCATTTAGCAGACGCTCTTATCCAGAGCGACTTACAGTTAGTGAGTGCATACATTTTCATACTGGCCCCCCGTGGGAAACGAACCCACAACCCCGGCGTTGCAAGCGCCATGCTCTACCAACTGAGCTACAGGGGACTATGGAATGATGGCTTCCTATATTCAAATCCACTGGAGCCGAAGCAAAAGCTGAGTTCTCTGATCAATTCGGCCTATCAGACGTTATACTGTAGCTACAATGTTTCCAACCAACTTGTCGTGATTTTCGTATCCTTCGTAAGTCAAAAAAGTAGCCAACGTTAGCTAGCTAGTCATAAACCGGAAGCACGGATACCATATCAGTAACATTAGCATGCTAGCTAGCTGGCTGGCTAACAGCTGATTTAGCTACGTAGCTAAAGTTAACTACAACAGTAGCGTTTTTGTGCAAGATATAGCTAGCTAACAAGATATATTCTAGAATTTGGCAAGACAGATACAGCTAGCACTGGGTTGATGGTTAACGGTAACCCTTGTTTGCGTGGTCAACTAGTCAGCAAACGGCTGTTTAAAAACTTTGTTTACATAGCTACTTTTTTTTTTGTGCCAGCTATGCTAACGTTAGCTAGCTAGTTGTAAACAACCCCATCTCCCCCAGTGCATGGTCTGTTATGCACATTAATTAACCATGCCTGAAGAAGTTTAAAACACATCGGCTTTGAAGTCTTTCTTACATTCTACTTTGGAACAGTTCTTTACTGCAAAAACTCATACACTTCAAATTGACAAAACGGATGCAGTTATTTGACATCAGAGATATTTGACAAAACAACATCCTGAACAACAACAACCTTACAGCTATGTCATGACAGTAACTGATGGAGTGAGTCTGGCAGGCCAAGTGCATTCTTGTCGTAGTTTAAATCATCTGGTCCACAAAAACCTTCTTAGCAGTATAATTTATAATAACATTACCCAGTGCTCATTTGTTTACAATGAGAAATGATTTGGTCAGGGTTGTGTTTGCATTGAGAAGACTGAACATGGTTCAAAGGAGTCTAATGTTTTGCGCAATATTAAGGACTTGAATTCCCTCCCCATGGTTTCCAAGGATGGCTTTGGAAACATTGTGTCATTGCAACGTGTTGCACCGCAAACATTACCTGTCTCTTTGGAATAATGATGGTCCTGAAGGCAGAGTATGGGTTCCAGATGACGTGGCTTCATGGTTCACACCACAATTGCAACATTTCACTTTTGTATCACTTTTATAACACATTAAATGTTAATTTTCCACAACTTGGATATCTCGGTTTCTCCCTTCTGCAAACCCTTGACACATGACCAAAAACTTTACAGTGATCACACTGCATTGGTCTTGGAATAAATGCTCTGACTTTGTAGTTTATATACCCCAACTGCACTTGAGTAGGGAGACTCCATATCAAAAAACAAAAGAACAGATAAACTCTTCACTTTTTCATCATTCACCACTAGATCCATCCGACGTGCATCAATCACTCCAGGAATATTTTTAATCTCTTTAACATCGACTTCCCACAAGACGCCAGATATTACCCCCTTAAGGGGTGCCCTGTTCCGAAGAGACACACACGACACGTCAAACTTTTCAAATCGGGAGAGCCGCAACACACGTTCCTTCTGATCCGCAGAAGTACAAAAAATCTAAACAAACCCGCTCTCGTGATGCTCACATCCTTCACTTTACCCATCACTCCACCAGTTTGGATAGATCAAATGGATTCTTCAAGATGGGTATTTCGATAAGTATTTCAGAGCAAATAACTACTCGATCTGGTTTGACTTCCTCCACCCACTGCAAGGCCAACAGTATGGCTATCCTCTCTGCCGTATATACAGCCAGATGATCTGTAATATGTTTCCTGACTTCCACCCCACATTGCTGCACTACAAATGCTGACTGTATATAGATTTTCTATTGTGTTATTGACTGTACGTTTTGTTTATTCCATATGTCACTCTGTGTTTGTTGTATTTATCTCCCTGCTGTAAATGAGAACTTGTTCTCAACTGGCTTACCTGGTTAAATAAAGGTGAAATAAAATACATTTTTAAAAAATGCTGACCCAGTACATCCTGTCCTTGGATCTTTTGAAGCATCTGTGTAAATGTCCACAAAATCCTGAAACACAGTATCCAGACGTCTCTTTAAAAAATCTGATGGATCAACACTCTCCCTATCTTTCTGTAGACTCTCCAAACACTTCTAGATCAACTACTGGAGGCGGGAGTAGCCATGTTGGATTTACAGGAATAGCTACCATTGGACTAATCTCCCTTCCATACAGTCCCATCTCCTTCGCCTGGGTATTACCCACCCACCCAAAGCTCGTGTTCTGTCTTCGCTCATGTTCCCAGCGTGCCTGTAAAATCCCTTTCACAGGATGAGACACCCCATGTCCTTGTAGGTTGACCCAATAATTCATTGTCAGCTGCTGTCTCCTAATCCGCAATGGCATATCCCCTACCTCCACCTGTAATGCAGCCACTGGGGACGTCCGAAACGCCCCACTACATATTCTGAGTCCTTACACCCCTGTATGACATCTAGCCTTTCCAATGAGGTCCGGGCTGCCGAACCATATGCTATACTGCCATAGTTTATTACAGATCGGATCAATGCAACATACATGGTCCTCAGTGAGGAACACCCAGCCCCCCACTCCTTCCCCGTCAGACAGTGCATCACATTTAGCACCTACTTACACTTTCCCACCACTCTCTCAATGTGTTCTGCCCAGGTCAGTCTAGTATCAAAGTATACTCCAAGGAACCTGCCCATTAGCTAACAGGCTTCGAGCATTCCACTGTAGTACTACCACCATAACTAAGATCCAGTAATACATGACTCCACCCTCGGCTGATTGAGGTCATCTCGAACCTCTTCCCATGTCAACCCTGTCATACTCAGATGTCTCCCAGCAGCTTTCACTATTAGCTTAATCCTCTCTGTTTTAGACTCTACTTTATCAGTGCTATTGAAAGCTCCTGCTATGAACGTCACCAGCTTTCTCTGTTCTTTGTATACCATACCGTTGCACACCTGCCTCGTAATCCCCGGTCTAGATGCTCCTACCCATCTCTCCCTTGAACCTACAGTTGAAGTCGGAAGTTTACATACACCTTAGCCAAATACATTTAAACTCAGTTTTTCACAATTCCTGACATTTAATCCTAGTAAAAATTCCCTGTCTTAGGTCAGTTAGGATCACCACTTTATTTTAAGAATGTGAAATATCAGAATAATAGCAGAGATAATGATTTATTTCAGCTTTTATTTCTTTCATCACATTCCCAGTGGGTCAGAAGTTTATATACACACAATTAGTATTTGGTAGCATTGCCTTTCAATTGTTTAACTTGGGTCAAATGTTCCGGGTAGCCTTCCACAAGCTAACCACAACAAGTTGGGTGAATTTTGGCCCATTCTGTCAGCGGGTGCTGTAGGTGGGTGTGGTGTGGGAATCAGGCGCAGGACGCAGAAGATAAGTCCAAAAGACTTTAGTAATGCACACTCAAAACACGATCCAACAGCCCGGAGGCGAGAAAATGCTCACACAGGCGTAAACAAAAGGGCGCACTAAACATGTGCGAAAAATACTCTCCTACACAAAGGAGGCAAGCTACAATAGCGCACTGAAAATAGTAGCGCACCAACACGACAGCGAAAACAATCACACACAACACCTGACAAACACAACGAGAACTTATAGGACACTAATGACGCTAAACGACAACAGGTGTACATAATCCAGACAAAACCAAACGAACATAGAAACATACAACAGTGGCAGCTAGTATTCCGGAGACGACGAACGCCGAAGCCTGCCCGAGCAAGGAAGAGAGGCAGCCTCGGCCGAAACCGTGACAGTACCCCCCCCTTGACGCGCGGCTCCAGACGTGCGCCGACTCCGGCCTCGGGGACGACCAGGAGGACGCGGAGCAGGGTGCGTCGGGTGACTACGGTGGAATTCTGTCAGGAGAGACGGGTCCAAAATGTCTCTCCTCGGCACCCAGCACCGTTCCTCCGGGCCGTACCCCTCCCACTCCACCAGATATTGGAGACCCCCCATCCGATGTCTCGAATCCAAGATGGACCGCACGGAGTACGCCGGTGCCCCCTCGATGTCCAATGGGGGCGGAGGAGTCTACCACCGGCCTGAGAAGAGACACATGGAACGAGGGGTTAATACTTTTATACTCAATAGGTAGTTGTAATCTGTAACACACCTCGTTCAATCTTCTCAGGACTTTAAACGGCCCCACAAACCGCCGACCCAGTTTCCGACAGGGCAGGCGGAGGGGCAGGTTTCTGGTAGAGAGCCAGACTCGATCACCAGGTGCGTACACCGGTCCCTCACTGCGGTGGAGATCGGCGCTCGCCTTTTGACGACGGAGGGCCCGCTGCAGGTGGACGTGTGCAGCGTTCCACGTCTCCTCCGAGCGCCGCACCCACTCATCCACCGCAGGAGCCTCGATCTGGCTCTGCTGCCAAGGTGCCAGAATCGGCTGGTAACCTAACACACATTGGAAAGGGGTTAGGTTAGTGGAGGAATGGCGTAGGGAATTCTGGGCCATTTCTGCCCAGGGAACGTACCGTGCCCACTCCTCCGGCCGGTCCTGGCAGTATGATCTAAGAAACCTACCCACATCCTGGTTCACACGTTCCACCTGCCCATTACTCTCCGGATGGTAACCCGAGGTGAGGCTCACCGAGACCCCCAACCGCTCCATAAAGGCTCTCCAGACTCTGGAGGTGAATTGGGGACCTCGATCAGACACAATATCCTCGGGTACCCCGTAGTGCCGGAAAACATGGGTCTGTACGGCGGTCTGTAGGGCAGTAGGAAGGCCCGGCATAGGGAGCAAACGACAGGCCTTAGAGAACCGGTCCACAACGACCAGTATAGTAGTATTCCCCTGTGAGGGAGGAAGGTCAGTGATGAAGTCCACCGAGAGGTGAGACCATGGTCGTTGTGGAACGGGCAGGGGTAGTAACTTACCCCTAGGCAGATGTCTAGGCGCCTTACACTGGGCGCACACCGAGCAGGAGGAGACATAAACCCTCACATCCCTCGCCAACGTGGGCCACCAGTACTTAGCACTAAGGCAGTGCACTGTCCGGCCCATACCAGGATGTCCAGAGGAGGGTGACGTGTGAGCCCAATAGATCAATCGATCCCGAACCTCGAGCGGAACGTACGTCCGACCCTCCGGGCATTGAGGAGGACTAGGGTCGGTGCGCAACGCCCGCTCGAGTTCAGCATCGACCTCCCTACCGGTGCCACCAGACAAGACTCCGGCAGTATGGGAGTGGGCTCCACGGACCTCTCCTCCGTGTCATACCGCCGAGACAGTGCGTCTGCCTTACCGTTCTGTGACCCAGGGATGTACGTGATCTTAAATACGAACCGGGTCAAAAACATATTCCACCGCGCCTGGCGAGGGTTCAGTCTCCTAGCTGCCCGGATGTACTCCAGGTTACGGTGGTCAGTCAAAATGAGGAAAGGGTGTTGAGCCCCCTCAAGCCAGTGCCTCCACACCTTTAGGGCCTGTACCACGGCTAACAGCTCCCTGTCCCCTACGTCATAATTTCGCTCCGCCGGACTGAGCTTTTTGGAATAAAAAGCACAGGGGCGGAGTTTAGGTGGCGTGCCGGACCGTTGCGAAAGCACGGCTCCTATACCGGCCTCTGACGCGTCCACCTCTACCTGAAATGGTAAAGAGGGATCCGGATGCGCCAGCACCGGAGCCGAGGTAAACAGGTCCTTCAGCCTTCCAAAAGCCCTGTCCGCCTCGGCTGACCACTGCAAACGCACCGGACCCCCCTTCAAAAGAGACGTTATGGGAGCTGCCACCTGTCCAAAACCCCGGATAAACCTCCGGTAGTAATTCGCAAATCCCAAAAACTGCTGCACCTCCTTCACAGTGGTTGGCGTTTGCCAATTACGCACGGCTGACACCCGGTCAACCTCCATCTTCACCCCTGACGCAGACAACTGATAACCCAAAAAGGAGATCGACTCCTGGAAAAACAGACACTTCTCTGCCTTGACATACAGGTCGTGCTCCAACAGCCTCCCCAACACTCGGTGCACCAGAGCCACATGCTCGACTCGGGTGGACGAGTACACGAGAATGTCATCTATGTACACGACCACCCCCTGCCCCTGCATGTCCCTGAATATCTCATCCACGAATGATTGGAAAACTGAAAGAGCGTTCATCAACCCGTATGGCATGACAAGATACTTGTAATGACCCGAGGTGGTACTAAAGGCTGTCTTCCATTCATCGCCCTCCCTAATGCGCACCAAGTTGTACGCGCTCCTGAGATCTAATTTAGTGAAAAAACGCGCCCCGTGCAATGACTCCGTCATGGTCGCAATCAGAGGAAGTGGATAACTGTACTTCACCGTGATCTGATTGAGACTACGGTAATCAATGCACGGGCGTAACCCTCCATCCTTTTTCTTCACAAAAAAGAAACTCGAGGACGCAGGGGAAGTGGATGGCCGTATGTATCCTTGTCTCAGAGATTCGTCTATGTAAGTCTCCATAGCTCTCTTCTCCTCCTGAGACAGAGGATACACATGGCTCCGTGGGAGCGCAGCTCCTGCCTGGAGGTCTATCGCACAATCTCCCTGCCTATGGGGAGGCAACTGCGTCGCCCTCGACTTACTGAACACAATAGCCAAATCCTCATACTCAGGGGGAACGTGCAATGCGGGCACCTGGTTTGGACTCTCCACCGAGGTAGCCCCTACGGAAACGCCTAAACATCGACCCACACACTGGGCAGACCACTCCATCAGAGCCCTCTCCTGCCACAAAATAGACGGGTTATGGATACTCAACCAGGGCATGCCCAGCACCACCGGATACGCAGGTGAGTCGATCAGAAATAGCTGGATCATCTCCTGATGACCCCCCTGCGCACACATCCTAAGTGGCGCCGTGACCTCCCTGATCAAGCCCGATCCCAACGGACGGCTATCTAGGGCATGAACGGGGAATGGGACGTCAACAGGAAGAAGGGGAATCCCTAATTCTAAACAAAATTTCCTATCAACAAAATTCCCAGCCGCGCCTGAATCTACCAGCGCCTTATGCTGGGAATGAGGTGCTACCTGTGGAAAACGCAATGGTATACAGAAGTGCGCAACAGAGAGCTCTGGGTGAGTGGGGCGCCTACTCACCTGGAAGGACTCCCCAGTGCGGGGCCTGTCGTCTTCTCCCCTAGGAGGCCATCCCCAGCACCTAGCCGCGGTGTGTCCTCCACGGCCACAGTTGGTGCAGGAGACGGGCCCCCTCGTACTCCGACCCCTCCTCTCTCTAGCGCCAGCGCCCCCAAGCTCCATAGGGCTCGGCTCGGAGGCGCTGGAGGGTGAAATGGACGGACCCCCCTCGGAACGTCCGCGGGTAGCCAGCAGGGTGTCCAGCCTGATGGACATGTCGACTAACTGGTCGAAAGAGAGACTGGTGTCCCTACAGGCCAGCTCCCGACGGACGTCCTCTCGTAGACTACAGCGGTAGTGATCGATGAGGGCCCGCTCATTCCACCCTGCATCCGCCGCTAGAGTACGGAATTCTAACGCGAACTCCTGGACGCTCCTCCTCCCCTGCCGGAGGCAGAACAGACGCTCCCCCGCCGCTTTCCCCTCCGGTGGATGGTCAAACACCGCCCTGAAGCGGCGGGAGAACTCAGCGTATGTGATGGTGGTAGCGTCTATCCTCCTCCACTCGGCGTTGGCCCATTCCAACGCCTTGCCGGTAAGGCAGGAGATGAGGGCGGACACGCTCTCGTGTCCCGAGGGCGCCGGGTGCACGGTGGCCAGGTATAGCTCCACCTGGAGAAGGAAGCCCTGACACCCGGCAGCGGTCCCATCGTAGGCCCTCGGGAGCGAGAGTCGAATTCCCCTGGGTTCCGGAGCGGGAATGGGCTGACTGGCTGATGGTGATGGCAGGGGAGGTGGAGTTGGGGGTGTCCCTCGGGTCTCCCAGCGTTGAAGTGTGTTAATAACATCCTGCAGGGCGGTCCCGATCCGAAGGATCTGGTCATTCTGCTCCCGGACCCGATCCTCCAAAGTCTCCTGTGCTGCTGCGGCTCCTGCTGATTCCATTCTGAATGGTGTGTGATTCTGTCAGCGGGTGCTGTAGGTGGGTGTGGTGTGGGAATCAGGCGCAGGACGCAGAAGATAAGTCCAAAAGACTTTAGTAATGCACACTCAAAACACGATCCAACAGCCCGGAGGCGAGAAAATGCGCACACAGGCGTAAACAAAAGGGCGCACTAAACATGTGCGAAAAATACTCTCCTACACAAAGGAGGCAAGCTACAATAGCGCACTGAAAATAGTAGCGCACCAACACGACAGCGAAAACAATCACACACAACACCTGACAAACACAACGAGAACTTATAGGACACTAATGACGCTAAACGACAACAGGTGTACATAATCCAGACAAAACCAAACGAACATAGAAACATACAACGGTGGCAGCTAGTATTCCGGAGACGACGAATGCCGAAGCCTGCCCGAGCAAGGAAGAGAGGCAGCCTCGGCCGAAACCGTGACACATTCCTCCTGACAGAGCTGGTGTAACTGAGTCAGGTTTGTAGGCCTCCTTGCTCGCACACGCTTTTTCAGTTCCGCCCACAAATGTTCTATAGGATTGAGGTCAGGGCTTTGTGATGGCCACTCCAATACCTTGACATTGTTGTCCTTAAGCCATTTTGCCACAACTTTGGAAGTATGCTTGGGGTCATTGTCCATTTGGAAGACCCATTTGCGACCAAGCTTTAACTTCCTGACTGATGTCTTGAGATGTTGCTTCAATATATCCACATCATTTTCCTTCCTCATGATGGCAAAAAAAAATGTTTCACCTTTATTTAACCAGGTAAGCCAGTTGAGAACAAGTTCTCATTTACAACTGTGACCTGGCCAAGATAAAGCAAAGCAGTGTGATAAAAACAACAACACAGAGTTACATATGGGGTGAAACAAAACATAAAGTCAAAAATACAACAGAAAATATATATACAGTGTGTTCAAATGTAGCAAGTTATGGAGGTAAGGCAATAAATAGGCCATAGTGCAAAATAATTACAATTAGTATTAACACTGGAATGATAGATGTGCAAGAGATGATGTGCAAATAGAGATACTGGGGTGCAAATGAGCAAAATAAATAACAATATGGGGATGAGGTAGTTGGGTGGGCTAATTTCAGATGGGCTGTGTACAGGTGCAGTGATCGGTAAGGTGCTCTGACAACTGCTGCTTAAAGTTAGTGAGGGAGATAAGAGTCTCCAGCTTCAGAGATTTTTGCAATTCGTTTGCAAATCAATCTGAAGCTGGAAGAAAAAAACGAATCATGTTGGAAAAAAGATGTAAGCAACATCGGCGAGTAGGCACACTCATGGGTTAACTTGTTTTGCAATGCAGCAGGCGACGACATGCAGAGTTGATCCAATCCTCATCAGTTTGGGCAAATCCAAAGGTCCTAAAGTGCAAACCCCAACCTCCAGGAGCCTGTCACTTGCAAAACAGTCATCCACTCAGTAGCACTTTGCCCAAGCATGTCCGAAATCGCACAATCATGTCCGACATCGCTCTACCACCACCTCCTGATGAGGACGAACACCCTTGGCTGTATCTAAAATAAATGTTTTCTACCCGATGAAATGTCTGTTATGATTACCAAAAGTTCAGGAAATACTAGCGTTCAAGAACTCTCCTTCTAACCTAAAAAAACCACATTGAGGTAAGCCTACTGTTAGCTTGCTAGCTAGAATAACGTTAGCGCATGCTAGCTAACATTAGTTAACCTAGCTAGCCCCCATTTGCTAATGCAACAAGCAGTGTTAGTTGATGCTAGCTAATCCTATATACCTAAATAGTTCACTAGCTAGTAGTTACCTACTTTAGCTGGCTAAAATGTGCCCAGATTCAGAAGCGTTGTTAGCTAATGTTGTTCACAGCTTTAAAATAAGGATCCTATACCTTAAGTATTTGGTGATGGTTGTTATGTAGCTAAGTAACTGTCTTTCTCTTTTCCTTTTCTTCTTATTTCAGAGAAAGCATGTACACCATCTTAAGAAGTATGGAGAACTGACGGCAAACACACTGAAGAGAGAACATGCACCTAAGACTCCCTCCACCATCAAGCAGAGCACATTACTGAAGACAGTGTCTCAAAAATCCATCGACAAAGCTGTGGTGAAGTATGTGGTCCAAGGGCTCCAACCATTCGCTGTTGTAGAACAAGAACCATTCAGAGAGTTTGTCCAGGATCTGCAGCCTAACTCAAAGATCTTATCAAGGCCCACACTGTGCTCCAGGATTGATGAAGCCTCCATGGAAACGAAGAAGAAGGTGACTGAGGCCATGAGAGGAGTTGACCACATCGCCACCACCACCGACTGCTGGTCTGCAAGAAGACGGAGCTTCATTGGTGTTACAGCCCACTGGATAGACCCTGACAGTCTCAACAGATGCTCTGCAGCCCTGGCCTGTAAACGGTTGAGAGGATCGCACACCTTTGATGTGTTGGCAGGCTCCCTAAATGACATCCATTCTGAGTTTGAAATCCAGGGTAAGATTGTGAGAACAACAACAGACAACGGCTCTAACTTCTTGAAAGCTTTTCAAGTGTTTGGAGAAGATGAAAACAACGAGGCAGTGGAAGCAGTGGGTTGTGAAGCAGCTCAGCCAGGACAGGAAGATGGTGAAGAAGAACAAGAGGAGAGTGAAGAAGTGGAGTTTGTTGATATGGCAACGATCCTGAATGAAGATGATGGTTTTGAGTACCAGCTGCCGAAGCACCAGCGCTGTGCTTGCCACCTACTCAACTTAGTATCTACAGTCGATGCCCTGAAAGCAACATCCAGTGAGGCTTACAAAAAAGTGTCCCGTTCAACATTTGGCAAGTGCCAAGCACTTTGGAACAAATGCGGAAGATCCACACTTGCAGCCGAAACGGTTGAAGATGCTTGCGACCTCCAGCTGCTGCGCCCGAATGCTACAAGGTGGAACTCCTGGTTCATGGCTGTAGAAAGACTCCTGGGGATTGACAAAGGAGAGGCGGCCGTCAGAGTTCTCTGCACAGACTTCGAGGTTCCAATGTAAGTAAGGATTATGTATTATTTTGTCATAATTTAAGGTCTTGAATGTTGTCTAAATCTGTTTTTAGTGTTTCCTGACCCTTTGTTTGGGGACTAATAACAGTTTCACATGTTGTAGCCATACACTATCATTGATCCATTTAGTCAACTACTCATCCAGCCATTGATTACTGTAGTTAAATCAGGTGAAATTGTTAGTGGTCACATTTGTATAGGGTTAGGAAACAGTGTTATTTTTTTCATAGGTTCAATCCAGCTGAACTCGCCTTCCTCACAGAGTATGCTGCCACCATGAGCCCAGTCGCAAAGGCCATCAACATCCTGCAGGCTGAAACCAATGTCCAGATGGGGTGGCTACTTCCAACTATCAACCTGCTGATCACAAAACTTGACCGAATCAAGTTGTCCCTGAAGTACTGTAAGCCTCTGGTGGATGCGCTACAACTGGGACTGAAGAAGCGCTTCAGCCACATATTTCACGACTCTGAGCTGATCGCAGCTGCAATCCTTCTCCCCAAATTCAAAACAACGTGGACTAAGGATGACGCCACCATCAGAATGGGTAAAACAATGTGGTTAATTAACAGTATTTTATTATTCATAAACAACTGTGTATAGTGTACATTTTGACACTTCATAGATTTGAGAACCACCCATTTAAACTACAATCCTGACTTTGTGGTTTCGTCCAATGGGTAGCCTACTTAGCCCTGTTGCTTGGTTTATATAGATGGGGGATGGGGATGGATTAATGTACTTTTTATTTTTTATTTTTTTGCCTCATAACGGCATGATTTCTATTGTCATCTTCCTTGTATTTCAGGAATGGACTACAGCAAGGACCACCTGGAAGAACCCTTGCTGCAGCTAGGTGATGGCACCAGTTCATCAGATGAGGAGGACTTCTTCTCTGCCATAAAGACGTCTTAAGCACAAGAAAGCTCCAAACAGCTGGACGGAAACCGTGCCTGTTCAGCTGATCATATGGAGTTGCTCAAGTCCTTCCCGGCAGTCTGTAAGCTGTCTCTGAGGCTAAACACACCCTTACCTGCATCAGCTGCATGTGAAAGGGTGTTCAGCATTGCAGGACTTGTTTTCAGCCCCAGGAGAGCAAGGCTGGATTCCAGAAACTTTGAAAACCAGCTTTTACTGAAGATTAACTGTAAATTCTTCAACTTCAAATAATGACAGCTTAACGCTAGCAAGCCCAAGGACACGGATGCCTTATGCATTTTGTTAATTTATGTTTAAAATTCACACGTAATAGGTGTCCTTTGACACACTGATTTCTAATACAGTTTTATCAGTGGTGATGTCCTCATATTCCTACAGTGAGGTTGTGTGCAGTTCTGTACATGTACTTTTGATAAGCTCATCAACATTTTCTTTTTTATGTATAGGGTTCTATTTAATATCAGGTACTTTAAGACGTTTACTCAAGTAGTATTCTAATGGGTGACTTTCACTTTTACTTTAGTCATTTTCCAGTAAGGTGTCACAAGCATTTCGCTACACCGGCAATAACGTCTGCTAAACACGTGTATGTGACCAATAAAATTGGATTTGATTTGGATGGTAAGATGATAATTTCAGTATTTAAATATTGTGAGAATTACTATTGTGATTACCCAAACCAGGTGAGTAGTATTTATATCATAGTAACACTTAACAAATAAACTATTTCTTCTCTACTCAACCCTGAAAATATAATTAACTTCTCTTTGAATGTTGTTGTCAGTATTCTGTATGAAGTGTCTCATCAGGATTGGCCCTCTCTTTGTTTATTTCTCCATGCTCCAGACCTACTTTGAGGTCGCAGACCAAAGTGTCACCATGTCCTTGTCCTGTGGAATGAGCTGTGTCCAGAGTGGTACCAGAGACTGAATGTTGGAACTATGCTCTAGCAGTCTAGCTCCAAAACTACACCCTCAAGCAGAGTAATCCAAACAGGTCTCGACCTGACATAGACAACCACAGAATGAAGAGCTTTCACTCTTAGGTACTGAACCTAACCTAGTGATTCACAACTCAGTAAATCAACATACAGTACCGGTATGTTGCCAGGCAGACACTCCTGATTGGTCATTTTGAAACAATATTCTGTCTGATTCTGAGTACTGTATACTGATATTGAATACTGTGAAACTGTTCATTTTTACTGTGCATTTTTACTTTGCATGGCCTTGTAGAAATCTTTGTGAATCCTCTGAATCCCACTGCACTCCTTACTGTGGTTCCAGCCAAGTGTGCCATCTCAATGGGGCTTGCCTAATGTTTCCTACCAGTTAATTTAGATTGTATGTAAAAACAAAGGCCTTTCCCTGGGTAACATTTACAACATTGCTAAGCAGTCTTTATCATCTGCCTGAACTACTCATTCCTAGCTTTTTATTCAAGATCAGAATTGGAGCGCATGGCCAACTATTCTGCATGTGATGTCATTGGCTTGGTAACTTTTGTGGGTCGGGTGGAAAGAATCAAGAGTAAGGGGAACACAGGTCAGAGGTGTTCATTAGACTTGAACTAGTCATTTATTGTGAAAATGTAACACACATGTCCATGATTTATTTCCCTCTTTAGCAGACCCAGAAGAATACTGGACTTACCGCTGGGTCCATGCATCCAATATTCCTTTCATTTTGGAGATTTTTTACTATAGTACTAGCTATAACAGTTAGTAGCTGTAATGCAAACAATTCCATAGGTAAACAGCAACAGAACTCTCCTAATTGTACTTATTTTCTTCCCACTCTGCACCCTCCCCTCTTCCCATTGCAGTAACATACTTGGTGTGCACTCCGATGAGAAAGTGTCAAGAGCAAGACTCACTGCCTTACCTCATCAGCAGCTGCGGGACACATATATTTACTACGGATAAGTGCAGCTGTCATTTTCAAAGAAACAAAGAAAATATAAACAGTAAAACGGTTCTATTTAAAAAGTAATATATGGACACACTGCAACATTATGTTAGTATAATCTAGTATGTAATTGTTTTACTTGATCAGATGTAGTTTTCCTTAAGTGTCGGACCCCAGGGTCAAGAACTTCATCCAGTGGACCAAGACTGAAGGACAGCATCATGCTGAAGAAGACTGTTGTTGGTGGCCATTATTGCTTCCCTCAGATATTCACACAGTCAGTGGCAGATGGCTCAGGTGTGTGAGGTGAACCTTTTCAAGAAGGAAAGATGTATGCCTGTCTGTAATATGTTTGTTGTTTTTTAACCACAGCAGAAATCACCATTTAATCATTATCCTCTAGTTGCTGCAAATTACCTAAAGAGGGAGATGGAGGTTCTGCATTATCGTTAGCACAAGCGGCTGGCAATCCAAGGTCAGATCATGGCTGTGCAATATGTGGAATGGCCAAAGGAGGCACTGTCAGACCAGGTAGGCGTTATAGATTGCTTCACTGTGAGTTATACAATGAAATTAAGGATTATCTTTTTTTTTGTCAGCTGTCCAGCCAAAATCTAAATTTTAAATGTTTGTCTTGATGAAAATAACCAATTATGTGACATGTCTGTGCCAAAGCCTGCCACCTTATCCTCCAATTTTTATAAGTGCCTAGTTGTCCTTTTATCCACTGTACTTTGTTTTGTTTTGTTTATACATACATGTGTATATATGATGTAATGCATTATAGATGACACCTGTACCATGTTTGCCTATGATTGTTTTTAGTGTTTCAAAACTCAATTTGAGTGTTCTACAATGTGGTTTAAAACCACAATGTGGTAAAAAACAAAATCTGTATTATAGTATCATTGTGAGCCAATCACGGCGCAACTAGAGAACATTACCGACACCTATGCTCCATATTTTCCGCTGGCTGCCCCATCACCACAGAAAGCACTGAGCTAGGCTGAAACACCTGCATTTTGGAGCTGCCTTACTCATGAAAGCAAAAAATAGATTATAATTATTAGAGTTTTTATTTTTTACATTGTTTTTTAACTGATATGTGACACGTATTAATGCCAAATTAACATGCAAAAACATAGCTAAAAATGTGGGGCAACGACCTGGGGAATAGTTACAGGGGAGATGAATGAGCCAATTGGAAGCTGGGGATGAGTTGGTGGCCATGATGGTATGGGGACCACATTGGGAATTTAGCCAGGACACTGGGGTTAACGTCCCTACTCTTACAATAAGTGCCATGGGATCTTTAGTGACCACAGAGAGTCAGGACACCCGTTTAACGTCCCATCCTAAAGACTGCAGGGTGGTATGCTGTGTATGTGTGCCATTCAGAGGTTGAATGGGCAAGACAAAACATTTAAGTCCTTTGAACTGGGTATGGTAGTAGGTGCCAGGCGCACCGGTTTGTGTCAAGAACTGCAACGCTGCTGGGTTTTTCACGCTCAACCGTTTCTCGTGTTTATCAAGAATTGTCCACTACCTAAAGGACATCCAGCCAACTTAACACAACTGTGGGAAGCATTGGAGTCAACATGGGCCAACATCCCTGTGGAACGGTTTCGACACCTTGTGGAGTCCATACCCCGATGAATTGAGGCTGTTCTGAGGGCAGAACAGGTGTTCCTAATGTTTGGTATACTCAATGTGTATAACACACTTCATGTTATTTTAACACACTAATTATATTTTTCTAAAGTCGATGTGTTGTTGTTTTTTACAAGAAAAATAACAGGACAGGATACATTGCAAGACAAAAAAACAACAGTTACCTGGACATTACTTTATAGGAATGATTTGCCATTGGTAAGTAAAGTTTAGAATACGGTTCAGTCTGTGGGTGAGACTGGTGTGGCTGTACCTGACCCACCCAGTGATCAGAAGACTGTAGAAATAACCGAAACACAGATAAACAGCGAAACATCGCCCTCTGGTGTGCAGAGCTCACCCAGCAGACGGGGGGAACAACACGGCCCAAGAAGAGTTTGAATCCCTAAACCACAGGTAGGCTATAAAACATTACTAAACATTTCAATTTCTACTTCTACCTCCCCTTTACTACGGCATTTGAAATTGTATTAGTATATTTTACATTGTCATGATGACGTCACTCGCATGTTTTAGAATTATTTTATTTTGTCTTTTAGAGTGATGAAGCGATGCAACATCACTCGTGCCAGGATGCAAGAGAAAGGGTAATGAATCAACTTCTATGCTCCGCCATTCCAGGTAACTGTAATAATTTCTCTATGCCCATCAGGAACCCACCCAGTAGCTCAGGTTATGATGAGAGCTTTGTCTGTTCACAGAGAAGCTAGCCATGGCTTTACAGAATAGGAGCTAGTGGAGCAGGAAGAGGAGAGTGATTCTGAATCCGAGGAAGAGGAAGGAGTTGGTCCACTAGAAAGAAACATTAACATTTTAGTCATTTAGCAGACGCTCTTATCCAGAGCGACTTACAGTTAGTGAGTGCATACATTTCCCCGTGGGAATCGAACCCACAACCCTGACGTTGCAAACGCCATGCTGTACCAACTGAGCTATACGGGAAACCCAGACCAAACCAGAGCCAGTGGACAACAAGGGCCATCAGGTATATGAGTGCTGTGCCACATGAACATACTTTCTCACCACTTATCTGTGGCCTAACTTCTATTCCTCTCTTTATGGACTAAGCATGGCTAGCCTGAGAAATTAACTACGCTGTCTCAGTCTGGAACCATGGAAACTGCTTGCCATTGCATCATTAATGAGGGGTGTTACAACAAGGCTAGGGACACTGATACACCTATTGTATTTTGTTTCTAAGATATTCCACATAGTGAAGGCGCTCTTGGCGAGAGTGGTTACAGACTGTGATAGATCATCGTGGGAAAGCAGCTCATGGCTGAAGCAGAGATGAGAAGTGTCCGAAAATTTGGGCCAATGACGAATAAGGTTTTAAAAAGGGAAAAATATAAATTTTGAAACTCATTTTATGTTCCCTTGAGTGTTACCTATGCACTTTCAGGATTTGTCACAACAAAAAAATGTGTACAAAAATTGTCTTTTTATGCAACTGTTAAATTTACCTCCTAAAAAAAGTAATTCTGTGCGACCATTAATTTGTTATATAAAAAATTTAAACCATATAGAATTTTACAAAAATGAATGTTTCTCTTATAGACTGAGCTTCTCTCTGCATTTTTAGACAGTAAAATAATGTTCTTATTTTTTTACATTAAAAACACTGGTATTACCGAATGATCATTGCTGGTTTCACCGAACAGTGTCATTTTTTAGGCAGATCTCTCTCTCTTTCCCTCTTACTCAAACACACAAATTAAACAGTAAGTATGGTTTCTTATTCAACAACAATGATGCCTTTAATGCTTAATAAATTACAAAAAATGTGACTCAAATGATTATCACGCAGAAACATTTCATCATGAACATGGCAATGAACTTCTAAAAACAGGATTAAAATGATGCATTATGATTAATTTTTCAAACAATGTTTAAAACAGTTTTAAGAATCAATATAAAACATAAATAGTAAAGTTCTTGAAATACAGTAATGACATTCAAACATTAAAATCCAAAACATATAAGAAACAGTGTTCTTCTACATTACATCAATTACAGATTTAATTAAAAACAAATGAAATTGCTCTGTGCAATATCTTGTAAAAATATTCAAATGTAACATGAAAACATCCACAAATGAGTTTAAGTTTGTTCAGAACAGTGCAAGATTAAAATAGAGAATTAAAAAATATATATATATAATTGTGAAAGCAATTCATGAGGTTCAAACATTAAAGACAAATTGTTACTTTGCAGCAAAAGTTGTAACAGATTCTCAAATTGACAATAATCCCAGACGTGCTCAATGGGATTGAGATCCGGGCTCTTCGCTGGCCATGGCAGAACACTGACATTCCTGTCTTGCAGGAAATTACACACAGAACAAGCAGTATGGCTGGTGGCATTGTCATGCTGGAGGGTCATGTCAGGATGAGCCTGCAGGAAGGGTACCACATGAAGGAGGAGGATATCTTCCCTGTAACGCACAGCGATGAGATTGCCTGCAATGACAACAAGCTCAGTCCAATGATGCTGTGACACACCGCCCCAGACCATCCCGCTCTAGAGTACAGGCCTTGGTGTAACGCTCATTCCTTCGACGATAAACGCGAATCCGACCATCACCCCTGGTGAGACGAAACCGCGACTCGTCAGTGAAGAGCACTTTTTGCCAGTCCTGTCTGGTCCAGTGACGGTGGGTTTGTGCCCATAGGTGACGTTGTTGCCGGTGATGTCTGGTGAGGACCTGCCTTACAACAGGCCTACAAGCCCTCAGTCCAGCCTCTCTCAACCTATTGCGGACAGTCTGAGCACTGATGGAGGGATTGTGCGTTCCTGGTGTAACTCGGGCAGTTGTTGTTGCCATCCTGTACCTGTCCCACAGGTGTGATGTTCGGATGTACCGATCCTGTGCAGGTGTTGTTACACGTGGTCTGCCACTGCGAGGACGATCAGCTGTCCGTCCTGTCTCCCTGTAGCGCTGTCTTAGGCGTCTCACAGTACGGACATTGCAATTTATTTCCCTGGCCACATCTGCAGTCCTCATGCCTCCTTGCAGCATGCCTAAGGCACGTTCACGCAGATGAGCAGGGACCCTGGCATCTTTCTTTTGGTGTTTTTCAGAGTCAGTAGAAAGGCCTCTTTAGTGTCCTAAGTTTTCATAACTGTGACCTTAATTGCCTACCGTCTGTAAGCTGTTGGTGTCTTAACGACCGTTCCACAGGTGCATGTTCATTAATTGTTTATGGTTAATTGAACAAGCATGGGAAACAGTGTTTAAACCCCTTACAATGAAGATCTGTGAAGTTATTTGGATTTTTACGAATTATCTTTGAAAGACAGGGTCCTAAAAAAGGGACGTTTCTTTTTTTGCTGAGTTTATATCTAGATTAATAGGATAGTAGTTATTTACTTACACATATTTTCAGTATTAGCTGCTTGTTGTGCACTATAGAATTGTATAACATGGACATAAAAACATCCTTATCCTACAAAAACTTGTTTTTACTTAAAAGTAGATAACATTATATATTTCTGTGTACAATTAAAAATATGTAGATGAATAGATAATTTAATACAAAGACAAAGAGATTGATATCATTCAGTACAACTGTTTAGTCATATGGTGCTACTGGGATTTCTGGAGACTCCGAATGATAGTTTTGTCTGTACCGTATGACTTTTCTCACGTAAACATGTTTTACAGGCAACTGCTTGTGCACCAATGAGAACACTTGACTTTGACCTTAAGTATGTATCATGAGTATCAAAATAAAATACAAGCTTTTCAGATAATTCCACATGTGTATTGTTTTTTTTAGCGGTTGTACCGAATTATGCAATTTTTTGGGGGTAAAACCTGACAGGGAGTGGAAATGAGAACTTATTAAACATTTACGAGAGACTTGCTAACCTTTCTTCTTAATCAAAGGGTATCTAACAGGCATCTTAATGATGTAACATATTGTCACGAGTATCATCATATGATTTGATCCAAAATGGTGACTATGTCGGTTGCACCGAATGATAATCAAAAGGCCATTTTTTTCTGACAAAAATATTTCAAGTATTTAAAACCTTTCTGCCTCAACTGTCTTACTCATATACAAGTGTAGTGCAGTAGACCCTTACAAAATCATGCCAGAATAATATTTTGACACTTTTGTTTAGATTTAAGATGTTTTATTAACAGTTATATAGATTACATTTGTCTTCTGAGCACCATTAACTATTTTAGGATACAGTAAAAGAGAAAATGCATAGTTACATAACATAAAATGGTATATATTGGTTGTTGAATTTTTTGAAAATATTTCATTGGGACACCAAAATATGCACGTCTTACCATTGACCCATTTACATCCTAGTTGTGTGTACCCAGAGTGCCTTTCTCAGATATACAGATTTGTCGACAATACCCTTCTGCTGCAGCAGAGTAACCTCCATGCTGCCAGGTGGATGCTAGAGCAAACCACAGACACCCTCTCACCAGTAGCCTGCAAATGATACTATAAAACCACAATATTTGTTAATGTAGAGCTCATGTTCATCATTTATATGCATTTCTTTCATTTGACTGGAGTTAATCAGGGATTTTGTTTTATACATCCTTAGTGTTTTTTTAATGTTTTATTCATCTTTTATTGCTTGTTTGCTTTTACTTATTTAATTTAATTGTTTTACTGTAAAATGTGTTGATTGTATGCTATTTTAAATGCACTTATACATCTCCCTTTGTTAAAATAGGACATGCATGAATGTATAATTTTGCATGTTATACTCACTGTATTGTTTGTGAGTACAGGAGTTGCAGACACACTACCATGTATCTCTCTCTCGCTGGCAGGTATAAACCAGTGGATGGCCATCGATGGTGCTTTTGTTCCTTTGATGTCATCTGGGGACCGCAGGTCCTTAGGTGTACCTCAAGACCCCCATGACAACACACTTCTGTCCTGCCTGTCTGCAGGCTTCATCTGCCCTCTCGCAGGGGCCAGAGTGAGGCTGCTCTCCCTGAACCCGGTAACTCACCGGGTAGAGGGGGACACGAGGGTAAACACACACCCCTGGGAGCCAGTCATGGGGCACTGCTTTTAGCTGAGGCGGAAGATCCTGGCTATTTTCAAGCCGACTACTATTCGTGGTTCATGACCTGCTCACAAGCATATTTACAATATCATATTTCCTAATGTTGACCTTCAAGTGGGGCTTTCAACTTTAAAACTCGAGTCCACTTCAGTGAGCAGTTATGGCAAATGCACTGTCCATTCTTGAGGCTAGACTGAGTATTGATTACATGGTACAGTGCAAGGTAAAATCAAACATGATTTTTATGGTACATTCTGTCTACGCATATTAGGCATTGATTAATTAATTACATAGAATGTAGACACTGTTTTCAGGAGGGCTGTATGCATAATGTTTCTACAACTTAAAGTAACTGTTCAGTGTTTCCAGATTTCTATGAAATATGACCTATAATTAATTACAATATGAGTGGAATAGTTTTCCTTCCAAAAAAGTGTAATTAAGTATGTTTAAAAAGCAGCTTTTATGTGTTAGAATGGTGTGGGAGTACCCCAACAACAGAATGGTGTGGGTGTATACTGGTCATTAAAAATATTCAGGAGGATGACATCATTCTCTAAGGAAATAGCAAGCATTTTTGAAACTGTCTGTTTGAGATACAAGGTTGAGGTGGGGTTTTTGAAGTGTTTTTTTTCTCTCCAATCTATGCTTTGGCCACATACGAGTATAGGATGAGTCAACAACATTATTTGGGTATGAATTAACAGAATATGAACTTTTAAAAGTGAGATTTTCACTGTACAGTTACTTTAAATACTCTGAAGTTAATTTGTGTATGCTGGTTTTTCTTTTTTGTTCTTTCAGAAGAGATTTTGTCAACTGCTGAGGAGCTGAAAGACACTCATTTTGTGTGTATCCTTGACCTCTCATCTGGGAGGAGAGAAAGTAGAGGTTCTCATCACCAAGGTGTATAGAATGACAGACATCGCTTTGGTTAAGATATTGGACCACATTATGTGTTGTCTTGTCTGACAAGTCTGACACATTTTATTGTTAAATTCTGGAAATATTTTTGTAGATATTGTTTGTGCCAATTTGTTCTCCTTTTTTAAACTGGGGGTTTGAGTATCTGGAGAAAAACTTAAAGGAAAACTCCACCCAAAAATGATATTTTAGTATTTGTTTCATTAGTCCATTGTTGATATACAGTGGGGGAAAAAGGTATTTAGTCAGCCACCAATTGTGCAAGTTCTCCCACTTAAAAAGATGAGAGGCCTGTAATTTTCATCATAGGTACACGTCAACTATGACAGACAAATTGAGAAAAAGAAATCCAGAAAATCACATTGTAGGATTTTTAATGAATTTATTTGTAAATTATGGTGGAAAATAAGTCTTTGGGCACCTACAAACAAGCAAGATTTCTGGCTCTCACAGACCTGTAACTTCTTCTTTAAGAGGCTCCTCTGTCCTCCACTCGTTACCTGTATTAATGGCACCTGTTTGAACTTGTTATCAGTATAAAAGACACCTGTCCACAACCTCAAACAGTCACACTCCAAACTCCACTATGGCCAAGACCAAAGAGCTGTCAAAGGACACCAGAAACAAAATTGTAGACCTGCACCAGGCTGGGAAGACTGAATCTGCAATAGGTAAGCAGCTTGGTTTGAAGAAATCAACTGTGGGAGCAATTATTAGGAAATAGAAGACATACAAGACCACTGATAATCTCCCTCGATCTGGGGCTCCACGCAAGATCTCACCCCGTGGGGTCAAAATGATCACAAGAACGGTGAGCAAAAATCCCAGAACCACACGGGGGGACCTAGTGAATGACCTGCAGAGAGCTGGGACCAAAGTAACAAAGCCTACCATCAGTAACACACTACGCCGCCAGGGACTCAAATCCTGCAGTGCCAGACGTGTCCCCCTGCTTAAGCCAGTACATGTCCAGGCCCATCTGAAGTTTGCTAGAGTGCATTTGGATGATCCAGAAGAGGATTGGGAGAATGTCATATGGTCAGATGAAACCAAAATAGAACTTTTTGGTAAAAACTCAACTCGTCGTGTTTGGAGGACAAAGAATGCTGAGTTGCATCCAAAGAACACCATACCTACTGTGAAGCATGGGGGTGGAAACATCATGCTTTGGGGCTGTTTTTCTGCAAAGGGACCAGGACGACTGATCCGTGTAAAGGAAAGAATGAATGGGGCCATGTATCGTGAGATTTTGAGTGAAAACCTCCTTCCATCAGCAAGGGCATTGAAGATGAAACGTGGCTGGGTCTTTCAGCATGACAATGATCCCAAACACACCGCCCGGGCAACGAAGGAGTGGCTTCGTAAGAAGCATTTCAAGGTCCTGGAGTGGCCTAGCCAGTCTCCAGATCTCAACCCCATAGAAAATCTTTGGAGGGAGTTGAAAGTCCGTGTTGCCCAGCGACAGCCCCAAAACATCACTGCTCTAGAGGAGATCTGCATGGAGGAATGGGCCAAAATACCAGCAACAGTGTGTGAAAACCTTGTGAAGACTTACAGAAAACGTTTGACCTGTGTCATTGCCAACAAAGGGTATATAACAAAGTATTGAGAAACTTTTGTTATTGACCAAATACTTATTTTCCACCATAATTTGCAAATAAATTCATAAAAAATCCTACAATGTGATTTTCTGGATTTCTTTTTCTCATTTTGTCTGTCATAGTTGACGTGTACGTATGATGAAAATTACAGGCCTCTCTCATCTTTTTAAGTGGGAGAACTTGCACAATTGGTGGCTGACTAAATACATTTTTTCCCCACTGTAGTCCCAAAATGTTTTGTATTTGTATTTATTAAGGATCCCCATTAGCTGCTGCCAAGGCCGCAGCTACTCTTCCTGGGGTCCAGCAACATTAAGACAGTTATATACAGTTTAAAATATTACATGACATTACATTTCATAACACTTTACCCAATACATTTAGTGTGTTCCCTCAGGCCACTACTCCACTATTACCTATACAGTGCATTCGGAAAGTATTCAGACCCCTTGACTTTTTCCACATTTTGTTACGTTACAGCCTTATTTTAAAATTGATTAAAATATTTATTTTTCCTCAATCTACACACAATACCCCATAATGACAAAGTGAAAACATGTTTTTATAATTTTTTGCTTATTTATTAAAAATAAAAAACAAACACCTTATTTACATAAGTATTCAGACCCTTTGCTATGAGACTCAAAATTGAGCTCAGGTGTATCCTGTTTCCATTTATCATCCTTGAGATGTTTCTATAACTTGATTGGAGTCCACCTGTGGTAAATTCAATTGATTGGACATGATTTGGAAAGGCACACACCTGTCTATATAAGGTCCCACAGTTGACAGTGTATGTCAGAGCAAAAACCTAGCCATGAGGTCGAAGGAATTGTCCGTAGAGCTCCGAGACAGGATTGTGTCGAGGTACAGATCTGGGGAAGGGTACCAAAAATGTCTGCAGCATTGAAGGTCCCCAAGGAAACAGTGGCCTCAATCATTCATAAATGGAAGAAGTTTGGAACCACCAAGACTCTTCCTAGAGCTGGCCACCCAGCCAAACTGAGCAATCGGGGGAGAAGGGGCCTTGGTCAGGGAGGTGACCAAGAACCCGATGGTCACTCTAACAGAGCTCCAGAGTTCCTCTGTGGAGATGGGAGAACCTTCCAGAAGGAAAACCATCTCTGCAGCACTCCACCAATCAAGCCTTTATGGTAGAGTAGCCAGATGGAAGCTACTCCTCAGTAAAAGGCACATGACAGCCCGTTTGGAGTTTGCCAAAAGGCAACTAAAGGTCTCTCATACCATGAGAAACAAGATTCTCTGGTCTGATGAAACCAAGATTGAACTCTTTGATCTGAATGCCAAGCGTCACATCTGGCGGAAACCAGGCACTGCTCATCACCTGGCCAATACCATCCCTACGGTGAAGCATGGAGGCAGCATCATGCTGTGGGGATGTTTTTCAGCGGCAGGGACTGGAAGACTAGTCAGGATCGAGGGAAAGATGAACAGAGCAAAGTACAGAGAGATCCTTGATGAAAAACTGCTTCAGGGCGCTCATGACGTCAGACTGGGGCGAAGGTTCACCTTCCAACAGGACAACGACCCTAAGCACACAGCCAAGACAACACAGGAGTGGCTTCGGGACAAGTCTCTGAATGTCCTTGAGTGGCCCAGCCAGAGCCCGGACTTGAACCCGATCGAACACCTCTGGAGACCTGAAAATAGCTGTGCAGCGACGCTCCCCATCCAACCTGACAGAGCTTGAGAGGATCTGCAGAGAAAAATGGGAGAAACTCCCCAAATACAGGTGTGCCAAGCTTGTAGTGTCATACCTAAGAAAACTCAAGGCTGTAATCGCTGCCAAAGGTGCTTCAACAAAGTACTGAGTATAGGGTCTGAATACTTATGTAAATGTGATATTTCCGTTTTTATTTGGAATACATTTGCAATAATTTCTAAAAACCTGTTTTTGCTTTGTCATTATGGGCTATTGTGTGTAGATTGATGGGGGGGGGGGGGGGGGGGGACAATTTAATATATTTTAGAACAAGGCTGTAACGTAACAAAATGTGGAAAAAAAGTCAAGGGGTCTGAATACCTTCCGAATGCACTGTATACAATACAACGTCCATGTGGACGTGTGTGTAGAGTGTGTGTCTTATCATGTGTCTGTGCCTGTGTGTGTCTATTCACAGTCAGCTGTTCCATAAGGTGTATTTTTATATATATATTTTTTATCTGATTCTACTGCTTGCATCAGTTTCCTGATGTGGAATAGAGTTCCATGTAGCCATGGCTCTGTGTAGTACTGTGCGCCTCCCATAGTCTGTTCTTGACATGGATTGTGAAGAGACCTTTGGTGGCATGGCTTGCGGGGTATGCATGGGTGTCGGAGCTGTGTGCTAGTAGTTTAAACAGACACCTCGGTGCATTCAGCATGTCAACACTTACAAAAACAAGTAGTGATTAAGTCAATCTCTCCTCTACTTTGAGCCATGTTAGCTCTCCGTGTACATTTAAGGGCCAGCCGTGCTGCCCTGTTCTGAGCCAATTCAAATTTTACGAGGTCCCTCTTTGTGGCACCTGACCACACGACTGAACAGTAGTCCAGGTGCGACAAAACTAGGGCCTGTAGGACCTGCCTTGTTGATAGTGTTGTTAAAAAGGCAGAGCAACGCTTTATTATGGACAGACTTCTCCCCATCTTAGCTACTGTTGTATTAACATGTTTTGACCATGACAGTTTACAATCCATGGTCACCTCAAGCAGTTTAGTCACCTCAACTTGCTAAATTTCCACATTATTTATTACAAGATTTAGTTGAGGTTTAGGGTGTAGTGAATGATTTGTCCCAAATACAATGCTCTTAGTATTTGAAATATTTAGTACTAATTTATTATTTGCCACCCATTCTGAAATCTAACTGCAGCTCTTTGTTAAGTGTTGCAGTGATTTCACTCGCTGTAGTAACTGACGCGTATAGTGTTGAGTCATCCGCATTCATAGCTACACTGGCTTTCCTCAAGGCCAGTGGCATGTCATTAGTAAAGATTGAAAAAGGTAAGGGGCCTAGACAGCTGCCCAGGGGAATTCCTGATTCTACCTGGATTATGTTGAAGAGGCTTCCATTAAAGAACACCCTCTGTGTTCTGTTAGACAGGTAACTCTTTATCCACAATATAGCTGGGGGTGTAAAACCATAACACATGTTTTTCCATCAGCAGATAATGTCAAAAGCCACACTGAAGTCTAACAAAACAGCTCCCACAATCTTTTTATCATCAATTTCTCTCAGCCAATCATCAGTCATTTGTGTAAGTGCTTGTTGTATGTCCTTCCCTATAAGCGTGCTGAAAGTCTGTTGTCAATTTGTTTACAGAAAAAAAATTGCATTGTATCTGATCAGACAATTTTTTCCCCAAAAGTTTACTAAGGGTTGGTAACAGGCTGATTGGTCGGCTATTTGAGCCAGTAAAGGGGGCTTTTCTATTATTGGGTAGTGAATTACTTTTGCTTCCCTCCAGGCCTGAGGACACACATTTTCTAGTAGGCTTAGATTGAAGATATGGCAAATAGGAGTGGCAATATTGTCCACTATTATCGTCAGTAATTTTCCATCCAAGTTGATAGACAACAATACTTTTTTTCACTTCTTCCACACTCACTTGACAGAATTCAAAATGATAATGCTTGTCTTTCATAATTTGATCACTTATACTTGGATGTGTAGTGTCAGTGTTTGTTGCTGGCATGTCATGCCTAAGTTTGCTAATCTTGCCAATGAAAAATCATTAAAGTAATTGGCAATATCAGTGGGTTTTATGATGAATGAGCCATCTGATTCAATGAATGATGGAGCTGAGTTTGCCTTTTTGCCCAAAGTTTCATTTAAGATGCTCCAAAGCTTTTTACTATCATTCTTTGTCATTTATCTTTGTTTCATAGTGTAGTTTCTTCTTCTTTTTATTCAGTTTAGTCACATGATTTCTCAATTTGCAGTACGTTTGCCAATCGGTTGTGCAGCCAGACTTATTTGCCATTCCTTTTGCCTCATCCCTCTCAACCATACCATTTTTAAATTCCTCATCAATCCATGGGGGTTTGACAGTTTTTACAGTCATTTTCTTAATGGGTGCATGCTTATTAGTAACTGGAATAAGGAATTTCATAAATGTGTCAAGGGCAGCATCTGGTTGCTCCTCATTACACACCACAGACCAAGAAATATTATTTACATCAACAACATAGGATCACTACAAAACGTATTGTATGACCTCTTATACACTTTATTAGGCCCAGCCTTTGGAACGTTGGTTTTCCTAGAAAGGCTACTATATTGTGATCACTACATCCGATGGATTTGGATACAGCTTTAAAGCAAATTTCTGCAGCATTAGTAAAGATGTGATCAATACATGTTGATGATTTCATTCCTGTGCTGTTTGTAACTACCCTGGTAGGTTGACAGATAACCTGAACCAGGTTGCAGGCACTAGTTACAGTTTGAAGCTTTATCTTTAGTGGGCAGCCAGATGAAAGCCAGTCAATATTTAAATCACCCAGAAAATATACCTCTGTGTTGATATCACATACATTATCAAGCATTTCACACGTTATCCAGATACTGACTGTTAGCACTTGGTGGTCTATAGCAGCTTCCCACTAGAATGGGCTTTAGGTGAGGCAAATGAACCTGTAACCATATTACTTCAACAGTATTTAACATGAGATCCTCTCTAAGCTTTACAGGAATGTGGTTCTGAATATAAACGGCAACACCTCAACCTTTGGCATGTAGATGTTATGAACATGTATCATCAAAGGTATTATCTAAGTGAGTTTCAGAGATTGTCAGAATATTTTGTAATTATTTTTTAGTTTTACCTTTATTTAACTAGGCAAGTCAGTTAAGAACAAATGCTTATTTACAATATTGGCCTACACCGGCCAACGATGGGCCAATTGTGCGCCGCCCTATGGGACTCCCAATCACGGCCGGTTGTGATACAGCCTGGAATCGAACCAGGGGGTCTGTAGTGACACCTCAAGCACTGAGATGCAGTGCCTTAGACCGCTCCGCCACTCGGAAGCCCAATATGAATGTCAGTTACTAGAAAAGTATTGATTTCATGAACCTTGTTTCTTAAGCTACATATGTTAATGTCGGCTATTTTTAGCACTTTTCTGGGATGCTCGATTGTTTTCATTGCTTTACTGGGAAGCTTAGCAGAAGTAGACATGCTCATATTGTTAATGTTAGTGCAGGGTGAGCTGCACACAGTGGACTTCCTACTAGGGCACACCGCCTCAGTGCTAACAGTATACATCTGGTTCATAGGCACATGATTACTGCATACAATAGCTGTAGGACCAGCAGAGGCATTCAGGGTAGTTAGAGGGACATACAGTGGCTTGCGAAAGTATTCACCCCCCTTGGCATTTTTCTTATTTTGTTGCCTTACAACCTGGAATTAAAATTGATTTTTTGGGGGTTTGTATCATTTGATTTACACAACATGCCTACCACTTTGAAGATGCAAAATATTTGTTATTGTGAAACAAACAAGAAACAAGACAAAAAAACAGAACTTGAGTGTGCATAACTATTCACCACCCCAAAGTCAATAGTTTGTAGAGCCACCTTTTGCAGCAATTACAGCTGCAAGTATCTTGGGGTATGTCTCTATAAGCTTGGCACATCTAGCTCCTGGGATTTTTGCCCATTCTTCAAGGCAAAACTGCTCCAGCTCCTTCAAGTTGGATGGGTTCCACTGGTGTACAGCAATCTTTAAGTCATACCACAGATTCTCAATTGGATTGAGGTCTGAGCTTTGACTAGGCCATTCCAAGATATTTAAATGTTTCCCCTTAAACCACTCAAGTGTTGCTTTAGCAGTATGCTTAGGGTCATTGTCCTGCTGGAAGGTGAACCTCCGTCCCAGTCTCAAATCTCTGGAAGACTGAAACAGGTTTCCCTCAAGAATTTCCCTGTATTTAGCGCCATCCATCATTCCTTCAATTCTGACCAGTTTCCCAGTCACTGCCGATTAAAAACATCCCCACAGCATGATGCTGCCACCACCATGCTTCACTGTGGGGATGGTGTTCTCGGGGTGATGAGAGGTGTTGGGTTTGCGCCAGACATAGCGTTTTCCTTGATGGCCAAAAAGCTAAATTTTAGTCTCATTTGACCAGAGTACCTTCTTCCATATGTTTGGGGAGTCTCCCACATGCCTTTTGGTGAACACCAAACGTGTTTGCTTATTTTTTTCTTTAAGCAATGGCTTTTTTCTGGCCACTCTTCCGTAAAGCCCAGCTCTGTGGAGTGTATGGCTTAAAGTGGTCCTATGAACAGATACTCCAATCTCCGCTGTGGAGCTTTTCAGCTCCTTCAGGGTTATCTTTGGTCTCTTTGTTGCCTCTCTGATTAATGCCCTCCTTGCCTGGTCCGTGAGTTTTGGTGGGCGGCCCTCTCTTGGCAGGTTTGTTGTGGTGCCATATTCTTTCAATTTTTTAATAATGGATTTAATGGTGCTCCGTGGGATGTTCAAAGTTTCTGATATTTTTTTATAACCCAACCCTGATCTGTACTTCTCCACAACTTTGTCCCTGACCTGTTTGGAGTGCTCCTTGGTCTTCATGGTGCCGCTTGCTTGGTGGTGCCCCTTGTTTAGTGGTGTTGCAGACTCTGGGGCCTTTCAGAACAGGTGTATATATACTGAGATAATGTGAATTTTACTTAAAGTATAATTTCAACAATAAATAAAATAATCACATTTTAAAGAGGATTCGTAAAAAAAATGCAGGGGTTTTTACAAAAATATTTATGTCAAATCATCTTCCATATTCACATGCTTAATGTTTCCTTATGCCATAGCATAAAGACAAGCTACATGGGCTCTGGAAAAAGTACATAGAACTATACAGAAGGTAGAATAGTTGAGTAAACATCCTGAAACAGAGGATATAGTTTATAGCTCAAATGTTGAGTAAACCGCCTAAACTGGTTTCACATTAGGATGAACTTTCCAACTTGTGATGCTGCTACAAAGGAATTGCCAAAGTTATCTTGCTAGATCTTCTGTGTTTTAAGCCTACATTATCACATTATCTTGTGCACTTTTATGGCAGCAGTATTGTATTGACATTTAATGCGTTTGTTGACACTGCTTATTTTAAATCCTGCTAGAACATTTCCTCCTACACACTTTTAATAACACACTGGCCGAAACTAATGAAGACAGATCATGATTACAACACTGCAATATCGCAAACAAAATGATGTCAAATCAACAGTAGTGTAAATACTGTATAATATTTTTCCAGGCTAGCACTCACAGGTAAACCTGGACTTAAAGTTAGTGAGCAAGGTCCACTGAGATAAGAGAGACCACAACTGACGTAGACTTGGTTTAGGTTACAGAGAAGGGAGGTATCCGTTTACTGCCCAACAGTACAGCGCTCCAGGCAGCCGTTGATCAGGAAGACCGGGCAGGACTGAACTACAGGAGTTGCGAATATATTTGAGAGGAAAATGGAGAAGAAAGGCACACATGGCTTTGGCTTTTTCACATTGCTCTGCTTGATAACTGCTCAACATGCTGGGGCGAACATGGTATTTACGACCGCTATCGTTCAAACGCGTTACTTTAACACAAGTGACAACCAAACCGTGTTACAGAGCTGTGATTGTGGATTATATGGGCTCCACTCTTCTGTCACCTCGGCTTCCGGAGAGGTGACTCTTCCTATTTCGGATCCCTTAGCCTGTGGTCCCCAGACTGGCTTTAACAGCTCAGAGCCGTGGATAGCCCTTATTCAGAGGGGGAACTGCACCTTCGCTGAGAAGATCAAGACTGCTGCTGACAGTGGAGCCAATGGTGTGGTTATTTACAACCTTCCTGGTACAGGCGACGAGGTAACCCCCATGGTACACCATGGTGAGTGATTCGGTTATTTTCACTTCTCTCTTTTCCGCCCTATGTGTTAGTGCATGTGACATTTAGATCAGATGAATCCATAGACTATTTTGAAAGAGAAAGAAGAACCACCGTTTACATCAGCTGCATGGAGCGAAGGATTTGTTTGTATTTCCATGGAATGCAAAGTTGAAGTCTCACGTGTCTCCAAGTTGTGGCTTGTGCTCTACTTTTTAAACACAAGAAGGGGTAACACAACATACCTTCCAATTGGTAGTGCTTCAGCCTTTTTTGTTTTTCTATTCCTTACATAATTGCAAGCTTAACTAGAAAATGATATTTAGTGAAGTAAACTGAATTAAATGTGGTGTGCTTGCTAGTCTTGAAGTATTTATGGTTGTGAAATAGTGGCAGTAGTAATGAAAGTAGTGGTAATGTAGGCTATGTGTTAGTTATAGTGACCTATTTTGGGGTGGTTTGTAGGTGTAGAGCAGAGGACTCTGGTGGGAGGAGCTATAGGACAGGCTCATTGTAATGGCTGGAATGGAATAAATGGAACGGTGTCAAACATGGTCTCCATATGTTTGATACCGTTCCATTTGTGGCAACAAAAAAGGGGTTAAATATGTGTCCAAAAAAAGGTAAATATTTCCTGAGCTTTCTTGTCCTAGATATAGGACAGACACTTCAAAACCAATTTAACTGTCTGTTTTGCCATTTATGAATGTGTTATTCAATGCGTTTCTATGGGCTATAGTAGTAAAGGCCAATTTTTTCGGGGATACTTACAGGGGTCCTAAAATTCTAAATCAAATAGCTAAATGATCCATGGTATGACCATCTTAAAACAATTCACAAAGGCTTAGACATTGAGGTTAAATGGTGGAAGACTAGTAGTGACCATCATTTTTACAATTCAAGTCTACGGCCCCTGAAATGCATTGGGATTTATGCAAATATCGTGGTAGTGTGAAAACTATAAGTAGTATCAAAAAGTTTGTCAAGTAACAGTACCAGTGCCAGTCTGTATATTTTAAAGTTGTTTTGGTAGCTTGAACGGTTAAAGAGCTGTGGCTTATCCAAATACTTCCCATTCAAGCCTATGGCGCTTTTATGCACATTTAAACAGTTAAAGTATAAATGGTATCAAAAAGCTGTATACAAGCAACCTTTTCGAGACCAGGTCTGCACCTTTTAAAGATTGAATGGCGCTTCTAGCTTAAACAGTGAAAGACTAGGTATGACCAGAATTTTTTCCATTCAAGTCTATGGCCATTGAAATGCATTGGGATTTATGCAAATGTGACCGGCCGGATCGATTCGGTCTTATGTAGCAAAATCTGAAATTGTGTTTTTTACATTGGATAAAAGTAGAGAGTCTGAGCTAGAAATTTGTATATCATACACTACAGTTGAGGAACAATGGGAAAGTATTTCTGCTTTGAAAGTTGATAAACTTGTAACCTCACTTTTGAGAAAATGGTCCTTGAATGTTTTGGTACACCTACTGGAGAGCTCTTCTTAGTCTACACCCATTCAGCATCATTCACACCCTCCTAAGCCTTAGCCCCACCCATCTCTTTAAGAATGTACGTAAGGCCATGTGCTAAACAGAGTGAAGATGGTAGTGTACTAAACAACCAAAGATTTCAAATCTAAAGGCTGTTTTATACTACGTCTATCGACATGTCTGTAGACAGTCGCAGTGACATTAATTGTCGTCCGTTATCAAACTTGTTGTTGTCGTTATGAAAAAGTATAAACACTAAAATGACAGGCTGCATGACATCAGCAGCCTGGTGGTCCAAAATAGCATTACTGTTGTATTTTAACACCAATAAACCCATCCGTTTAAAAATGAATTTAGTATATGTCAATCTAGCAAACCAGGCAACTAAAAGTAACTTTCTAAACAATGTTTTCGTTCATTTCTAGCTTGTTAGCTAGCTAACGTTAAGTTAGCTGGCTAGGCAGTTGAAATAATGACCATATCATTGCTGACAATGTCTTAACTTCAGCTAATTTTTATTGATTATTACAGGAAAAACTCACAACAAGATCATTATTTAAAAGTTAATGGTGAGCTAATTACAGAAAATGGCTTATGGTTGTGAGTGTGACGAAATAAAAGCAGAGCATTCTACCAGAATTGTTTTTACTTGGACACTGTCTCATTGGCCTAACGTTATATCCTAATTTGACTTTGGTGTAGGTCATGTTGTTCTTCACATTACCGTCTCTGGTAAACACACACTATATCAAATAAAATCTAAGTTTATTTGTCACATGCACAGGATACAGAAGGTGTAAACGGTACAGTGAAATGGTTACTTGCATAGTGGAGTCTTTTGTTTAGACATGTAGCTAGCTAGCTAAACAATTAACCATAATCCCAACTCATAACTTTACTACATGCATAAATCTGCAGGTAACTAAAGCTGACCAACTAGGTTGACGCTAGCTAACATTAGGCTCTAACTAGCAATGCAAATGGTTTTCTGAGATACAAATAATATTACTACATAGATCATACACGTAACGTTAGCTAGCGAGCCAGCCAGCTAATGTTAGCGAGCTAGTTAACAGTACGATTTAACTTGCAATGAAAACAACTTTGACTAAGTTAGAAACGTATAATATCTGAAAATGTAGCTAGCTAGACTCTCTTTCCCGTATACATGGATGAATCGCTTCTCCCTCTCTGTCACGGATGCCATGGTTGCCATGGTTTGAAGATGTAATCCGGAGGCAGATGTTTTATACAACTGCCATCTGTGTGTTCTCCTTTCGACTCCCTCCACATATTTGCTATCAAACGCCATAGTTTTATCCATCTCCTTAGCTATCATACTTTGCTTCCACCGGGCATTCCACTGATTTCAAAACTCAGTCAACTTCTTCCGTGACAACAACACTGTTGATCACCATTTTAGAAGACTACAACGTCTGGTTCAATTAAAATGTTTTTACCTAAATCAGGGATTTCCTCATCGTCTGATTAATTTTCAGAGTCAGAGATAGTCAGCATGGCACGATCATCCTCCAGAAAGTGGAGAGCATTAGCAACACTTTTGCAGTTCTTGACGCTACAAGCTTGGCACACCTGTATTTGGGGAGTTTCTCCCATTCTTCTCTGCAGATCCACTCAAGCTCTGTCAGGTTGAATGGGGAGTGTCGCTGCACAGCTATTTTCAGGTCTCTCCAGAGATGTTAGATCGGGTTCAAGTCCGGGCACTGGCTGGGCCACTCAAGGACATTCAGAGACTTGTCCTGAAGCCACTCCTGCGTTGTCTTGGCTGTGTGCTTAGGGTCATTGTCCTGTTGGAAGGTGAACCTTCATCCCAGTCTGAGGTCCTGAGCGCTCTGGAGCAGGTTTTCATCAAGGATCTCTCTGTACTTTGCTCCGTCGATCTTTCCCTCGATACTGACTCCCAGTCCCTGCCGCTGAAAAACATCCCCACAGCATGATGCTGCCACCATCATGCTTCACTGTAGGGATGGGGCCAGTGACTCTTGGCATTCAGGCCAAAGAGTTCAATCTTGGTTTCATCAGACCAGTGATTCTTGTTTCTCATTGTCTGAAAGTCATTTAGGTGCCTTTTGGCAAACTCAAGCGGGCTGTCATGTGCCTTTTACTGAGGAGTGGCTTCCGTCTGGCCACTCTACCATAAAGGCCTGATTGGTGTAGTGCTATAGAGATGGTTGTCCTTCTGGAAGGTTCTCCCATCTCCATAGAGGAACTCTGGAGCTCTGTCAGAGTGATCATCGGGTTCTTGGTCACCTCCCTGACCAAGGCCCCTTCTCCCCCGATTGCTCAGTTTGGCCAGGCGGCCAGCTCTAGGAAGAGTCTTGGTGGTTCCAAACTTCTTTCATTTAAGAATGATGGAGGCCACAGTGTTCTTGGGGACCTTCAATGCTGCAGGATTTTTTTGGTACCCATCCCAAGATCTGTGCCTTAACACAATCCTTTGTTTTTGCTCTGACATGCACTGTCAACTGTGGGATCTTATATAGACAAGTGTGTGCCTTTCCAAATCATGTCCAATCAATTGAATTTACCACAGGTGGACTCCAATCAAGTTCTAGAAACATCTCAAGGATGATCAATGGAAACAGGATGCACCTGAGCTCAATTTTGAGTCTCATAGTAAAGGGTCTGATTACTTATGTAAATAAGGTATTTGTTTTTTATTTTTTATAAATTTGCAAAGATTTAAAACCTGTTTTCACTTTGTCATTATGGGGTATTGTGTGTAGATTGAGATTTGTAATTTATTTAATCAATTTTGGAATAAGGCCGTAACATAACAAAATGTGGAAAAAATCAAGAGGTCTGAATACTTAATCTGTATCTTAATCTGCAACAAATCTGCCAATAATTATTATTTTTTAATGTCTGTGAAACTGTACGTTTAACTTGTGGATTACTTGTGGATTTTGAAAATACAATCTAAAATCAAGATGTCAATTTGTTTGTCTACATGCAGATATTGGAGTAAACAGATTTTGGGTTTAAGACAAGTAACTATGAGTAAGGGCAAACATCATGATAAGCTTGCAAGCTGAGTTTGAATAAGACATCCGATTAACACTTTGCATTTATAACGGTTGGTTTTACTATATCAAATAAATAACCAAATCATTGATGGATCAATAGGTTAAAAAAATAATTGTCTCTCGTCTGCCCCTGCATGCCGGTCGGCATACGTGTCATCACAACGCCTCATCTGATTGGTCGAGTAGGCTGGCCTTTTGACTTTGTGAGTGTGGTAACTAGTGACGACCCTACGGAAACTTATTTCTCAAAGCTTAGGATCCAGATCACGTTCTGCGCATGTGTTATCTTACGCACACTACATAGCTATTACTCACACTCCACCTCCCTTTAAGTTTCTCTCTTTACTCACCCACTTCTGAACCATGATGATGTAGCCTATCTCTGCCTCATATTTCTGAATTGCTTAAATAAAAAACCCTGCAGCAATTTGAACTTACATTCCCAAACATATTTCATGAAGGCTAACCTGCTCTGTCTGTTGTAACGGATATTGAAGTTGCACAAGCAGGACACAATCCTTACACATTGCATTGCAGCAAAAACAATCAGCGTTTTGTGTGATGGTGTAGGCACATTTTGTAGTTGCTGCCATATTGTAGCCACTAGTCAGAGTTCCGAATAAAGAATGTAACTCCCCACTTGAGTTTTGTATTGGGGCCAAAAACGACATATCTGCCTTTTAACCACTCAATGATCATGCAAGTACCCATGAGTAGCCAACCTAGCTGTTCAACCTCAGGGCAGCTGAACGTTCTAAGCAGCCTGAACATGTGTATCCAGACCCCAAGTCATTTGTCAAATACAGCTTTAGACCGCCTACTATATGTGATGATAATCTTCAGTTACTGTATGATGGCATATTGTAGCGAGAGTTGCTGAAAAAAGAACTAGCCAATGTTTGCAATGAGAAAACAATCGCTATTTTGACTGCCTGTATGTGACTTGCTTGTGTTTGATATGCCTTCCTAAATATAGGCTACAACCAGTGGTGATTTTAGCATGTAAATCTTGTTGGGGCAAACCAAAAAACAAAAATTGGGATGCATGCCAGCAAAGCCACTACACAACACAACACTAAACAATACATTAATTGCACTATAACGGTGACAAACGGTGCCCACAAACTATTAGGGCCTACATAAAGCTGTCCCAACAGCAGAGTCCCAACAGCAGTCCCAACACCTTACCACTGCTACACCTGGCTATCAGCGGAGCCTTGTCTGGAAGCGAAACAGTTCATTCAGCCTTAAACAAATGTGGTTTCTACTGACAATTGAGATGTACAAACTATGGCATAAGGGGACGACAAGCGGATAAGAGGCAATCCGTAATTTCGATTAAGACATTAATGAGCGAACTTGGACGGACGTAGTCAATATAACTATTTGTTCAGCACTTTCGGAATGTACAGCGACAGAATTCAGAACATGGGCCGTTCTTACTGTGTTCTCCCTGTACACCAAGTCAGAAACATAGGATAAATAAAGGTGGCATATACGCAGACAATGAAAGCTCTTACAATATTTGCTGATGACATTTCTCTAATATAGGCTACATGTGCACCACCAAATCAGAACAGTAGGCTAAGTTATGAGGGGGAAAGGGACCAAATTATTAGGGTGAGGCACATGGGCTACTAACAGCTTACTACACAACATACACTTATGTATACTGTAGCTAAGAAAGTAATACTATCTTCCTGGCATATTATATCATTTATGGTGCAGCATATAATACATCTTTGGACTCACCTTGTTGTGCTCACTTGAACAGGAAGGTGGCGCGGCAGTCCTTCATGGGCAAATTTTGTCATCAAACTTTGTCATCAAAGTCTGGCATTCTCTGGATTTATGGGGCTTTCAAGAAAACTGTGAACTCAGAAAAAAACAAGGTTGAATCATGATGACGTCAGTGCTCTTCACGTCGTAGCTGTCAATTAAGCAAATTTCCCAGTTCCGAGTTAACAGTTGTTTTGAGCGTGGCACAAATCATGCTTAATTGACAGCATGGCCAATGTTGAATGTTTATAATTTTAAGCTTGGAAAAGAGACCCTTAAACCCAGACTTGGGACCACACAGCCACTCCACTGAACAGCAGGCAAGTGACTGCTTTGCAATGCTTGCAGTTAGCCACTGATTCCTTCCAAACCACTCATTGTTGAATTTGCGATTTCCGACTCGTTGTGTAATCTTTATGTCCAATGGCCGATGAGCACTGATACGTTTTATCTATAATTTCTCTTCATTATTTCTCTTTATATGACAAAGATTAAAAAGGATTTGCCAGTAGATTGTCGACTTGATTCATGACTGCTAGCTAAGATTTTGAAAGTATGATGTTGACATGATCAGTCCAATCAAAGCTACTGTAGATATAATGTGATTTGACGTCATTTTATCTGTGGCCAATGACCTTGAGCCTTCTTGGATGGGCACTTCTAATGTCACTCTATGGCGGCACCCAAGGGGCTTGAATTTTCTAGCTCTACCCTTAGACTTGGCGGTGACGTAGTGTCCCCATGAGTGACAGAACACTGAGCCAATCACGGCGCAACTAGAACATTACCAACCCCTATGCTCCGTATTTTCCGCTGGCTGCCCCACCACCACCACCACCACCACAGAAAGCACTACGTTCATCCAAATCGGAATTCCAAGTCGGAAATTCAGACTTCTGACTCTGACCTGCCGACCTAAAGATCACTGACGTCATGATGCGACCTCGTTTTTCCATTTGTCTTGAAAACATCACAAGCGCAAGAATCGCCTAGGTAAGTCGCTCTGGATAAGAGCGTCAGCTAAATTACGTAAATGTAAATGTAGGTTCAATTCTTGATGGCTGACGTGAATTGAAATAATGAGAAATAAAGTAGATTTTGGTTGCATATGACCTCGACTATACAGCACTGGTTATTTTACTAAGATTTATGAAGTCAAGAAGCTACTACTACTAACTTACTAGTTACAATGACTAGGTAGGTTCACAATGTAAACAAAAGCAACTTGTGTAGGCCTAATTAGAGGATAATTTAGTACAACCACTAGCAACAATTGAATGAGTACTTGCGAAAAACTGACCCAAAGTTATTATACTTAGGCATTATGGATGAATATGGTACAGTACAGTAGGTGAAAATAGAATAAAGACACTCTTCCCCTGTGCTCCTGTCAGCTCTCAAAACAAAGCGATCTGTGTAGCAGGTCGAACGTCACATTTTTATATTTTTTCAACATGTTATTTCACCTTTATTTAACCAGGTAAGCCAGTTGAGAACAAGTTCTCATTTACAACTGCGACCTGGCCAAGATAAAGCAAAGCAGTGCGATAAAAACAACAACAACACAGTTACATATGGGATAAACACAACGTACAGTCAATAACACAATAGAAAATCTATATACAGTGTGTGCAAATGTAGTAAGTTATGGAGGTAGGGCAATAAATAGGCCATAGTGCAAAAATAATTACAATTTAGTATTAACACTGGAGTGATAGATGTGCAGAAGATGATGTGCAAATAGAGATACTGGGGTGCAAATGAGCAAAATAAATAACAATATGGGGAAGAGGTAGTTGGGTGGGCTAATTACAAATGGGCTGTGTACAGGTGCAGTGATCTGTAAGCTGCTCTGACAACTGATGCTTAAAGTTAGTGAGGGAGATAAGTCTCCAGCTTCAGAGATTTTTGCAGTTCGTTCCAGTCATTGGCAGCAGAGAACTGGAAGGAATGGCGGCCAAAGGAGGTGTTGGCTTTGGGGATGACCAGTGAGATATACCTGCTGGAGCGCAGACTATGGGTGGGTGTTGCTATGGTGACCAATGAGCTAAGATAAGGCGGGGATTCGCCTAGCAGTGATTTATAGATGACCTAGAGCCAGTGGGTTTGGCGACGAATATGTAGTGAGGGCCAGCCAACGAGAGCGTACAGGTCACAATGGTGGGTAGTATATGTGGCTTTTGTGACAAAACGGATGGCACTGTGATAGACTACATCCAATTTGCTGAGTAGAGTGTTGGAGGCTATTTTGTAAATGACATTGCCGAAGTCAAGGATCGGTAGGATAGTCAGTTTTACGAGGGCATGTTTGGCAGCATGAGTGAAGGAGGCTTTGTTGCGAAATAAGAAGCCAATTCTAGATTTAACTTTGGATTGAAGATGCTTAATGTCTGGAAGGAGAGTTGACGGTCTAACCAGACACCTAGGTATTTGTAGTTGTCCACATATTCTAAGTCAGACCCGCCGAGAGTAGTGATTCTCGTCGGGCGGGCGGGTGCAAGCGGTGTTCGATTGAAGAGCATGCATTTAGTTTTACTAGCGTTTAAGAGCAGTTGAAGGCTACGGAAGGAGTGTTGTATGGCATTGAAGCTCGTTTGGAGGTTTGTTAACACAGTGTCCAATGAAGGGCCAGATGTATACAAAATGGTGTCGTCTGCGTAGAGGTGGATCTGAGAGTCACCAGCAGCAAGAGCGACATCATTGATATACGCAGAGAATAGAGTCGGCCCGAGAATTGAACCCTGTGGCACCCCCATTGAGACCGCCAGAGGTCCAGACAACAGGCCCTCCGATTTGAGCGATTTGAGCAACCAAGGCTATTTAGTCTGCCAATAAGAATGCGGTGATTGACAGAGTTGAAAGCCTTGGCCAGGTCGATGAAGACGGCTGCACAGTACTGTCTTTTATCGATCGCGGTTATAATATCGTTTAGGACCTTGAGCGTGGCTGAGGTGCACCCATGACCAGCTCGGAAACCAGATTGCATAGCGGAGAAGGTATGGTGGGATTCGAAATGGTCGGTGATCTGTTTTGTTAACTTGGCTTTCAAATACTTTCGAAGGGCAGGATGGATATAGGTCTGTAAAAGTTTGGATCTAGAGTGTCACTCCCTTTGAAGAGGGGGATGACCGCGGCAGCTTTCCAATCTCTGGGGATCTCAGGCGATACGAAAGAGAGGTTGAACAGGCTAGTAATAGGGGTTGCGATAATTTTGGAGGCTAATTTTAGAAAGAAAGTGTCCAGATTGTCTAGCACAGTTGATTTGTAGGGGTCCAGATTTTGCAGCTCTTTCAGAACATCAGCTGTCTGAATTTGGGTGAAGGAGAAGCTGGCGGGGGCATGGGCAAGTTGCAGCGGAGGGTGCAGAGCTGGTGGCCGGGGTAGGGGTAGCCAGGTGGAAAGCATGGCCAGCCGTATCAAAATGCTTGTTGAAATTCTCGATTATCGTAGATTTATCGGTGGTGAGAGTGTTTCCTAGCCTCAGTGCAGTGGGCAGCTGGGAGGAGGTGCTCTTATTCTCCATGGACTTTACAGTGTCCCAAAACTTTTTGGAGTTAGTGCTACAGGATGCAAATTTCTGTTTGAAAAAACTAGCCTTTGCTTTCCTAACTGATTGTGTATATTGGATCCTGACTTCCCTGAAAAGTTGCATATCACGGGGGCTGTTCGATGCTAATGCAGTACGCCACATTGACGCAACTCTTCCTCTTCTATGACATCATGGCGGTCCGCAAACAATCGTTTTAGTGCATGCCGCCACCTACTGTGCTGGAATGTACGCTCAATCATGATCTGCCCAATTCTGTACTACCATGAAAATAAAAACCAAATAAATCCCTACTAACTTCTACCATCTAGCATAAGCATCCATAACAACCAAAAACATTTGCTTTTGGTCTTCTGCAAAGTCTAAGTGAATTCTCTCCCATGGACCTGATGCCCATTTCCATGTATGTACTGGCACTTTTGCAGACATGCTACACTGCTGCTTGCATATGTCACATAGACTTACTTCACTTTCAATATTTTCATCAAGTGTAGGCCAACAGAGAAGACTTCTAGCTAAGGATTTCATCTTAACTATACCCCAATGACTCATGTAGTTCTGCCAATAGTCTGCTTTGCAGGCTTTGTGGAATCACCACCCTGTAACCCCAAAAAATACAGTCATCCTCAATGGTAAGTTCAAACTTTCTTTTGACTTAAGGTTTAAAGACTTCATCTGGTACATGGTTTGGCAAACCTGACATTACATACTGCTTAACCATTTTCAATATGGGAGCTTTCTCCTGTATTGAAAGTGATATATCTTTAGCAGTGACTGGCAAGTAATCTATAAATGACACTCTATACATTGGATTTGGTGTAGGACCCCTACAATCACTCAGTGGGAGTCTGGACAACGCATCTAATATGCCATTTAGCAGACACTTTTATCCAAAGCGACTTACAGTCATGTGTGCATACATTTTTACGTATGGGTGGTCCCGGGGATCGAACCCACTACCCTGGCGTTACAAGCGCCATGCTCTACCAATTGAGCTACAGAGGACCATCTGCATTGCCATGCTGCTCGGACGGTTTCTACTGTATCTCATGTGTGTAAGCTGCTAAAATCAAAGACCATCGTTGCATTCTAGCTGCTTTATGTGTTGGGACACCTGTCTTAGGTCCAATAATCTTAAGAAGAGGCTGATGGTCTGTCAGCAAGGTACATTTCCTACCATACAGATACTCATGAAATGTAATAACGCCAAACACCAGTCCTAGTGCTTCTTTCTCTATTTGAGAATAGTTCCTTTCTGTTTTGGTAAGCATCCTAGAGGTAAATGATATAGGTTTCTCAGAACCATCCTTCATTGTGTGAGAAATCACTGCACCTACACCTTCCGGTGAAGCATCACAGGCTAGTATGAGCGGTTGCTCCAGGTTGTAGTGAACTAACACCTGGCTAGTAAGGAGATGTTTCTTAGCTTCCTCGAAAGCACTTTGGAATTTGCCATAATAGTTAAGTAACGAAAGAAAAGACCTGAGCTCAGTGGTGTTTGTAGGAATGGGAGCCTTCTCAATAGCTTCAGTTTTCTGTTTCATGGGGTGTATCCCCTCTGCATCTATCATGACCTAGATAGGCTACGCTGTTCTCGAAGAAATAACATTTCTCTCTTTTAACATTCAGATTGCAGACTTTCAGTCTTTTTAGCACTTCTTCAAGATTTCTCATGTGCTCTTCTGTGTCATGGCCTGTGATAAGTATATCATCAAGATAGCAGATTACCCCATCTATACCTTGTAGGATCTGATCCATCATTTTCTGAAAAATAACTGGAGCACAGGCAACACCATAAGGAAGCCTGTTGACCTTGAACAACCCCTTTTGCGTATTAATGGTGAGATAGTGCTCAGAGCTCTCCTCTAACTGTACTTGCTGGTATGCCTGTGACAAATCCATCTTTGTGAACTTCTCACCCCCTGTCAGCTTTGTGAACAAGTCCTGCGTTTTTGGTAACGGATACTGATCTACTTCCAGCCACAGATTGATAGTTACCTAGTCATCTCCACATATTCTTACAGTATTGTCTGTTTTTGGTATACACACAATTGGAGCAGCCCATTCACTGTAGTTAACCGGAGTATGGACCCCCCTTCTGACTCCAACTTGACTAGCTGTTTTTCAACAGCTTCTCTCAGTGCATATGGCACTGGGCGAGGCTTGCGGAACTTAGGTACAGCCCCCTTAGTTACATGTATCTTGGCTGTGACACCTTTTAGCATTCCCAGCTCTGGCTGGAACACAGAGGAATATTTTTCACACAAACCCTCTACTGTCTGTCTCTACAGCTGTTACTCTGTGTACACGTGACCAGTCTAGCTTCAACTGACTGATCCAGTCTCTACCCAGCAGGGCAGGACCATTTCCTTTGACCACCAGCAAGTCTAAAGTTTTAGTGCTCCTATTACACTTGACTGAGATTTTCCTTCTTAGAACTAGTGACTCTTTACTATATGTTTTTAACACACAGTTTGCAGGGCTCAATTTCACCTTTTTGAACTTGCGGTTGTACAACCTCTCTGATATCACAGAAACGGCTGCACCTGTATCAACTTCCATTTTCAAATCAAATCAAATCAAATTTTATTGGCCACATGCACCGAATACAACAGGTGTAGACATTACAGTGAAACGCTTACTTACAGCCCTTAACCAACAATGCATAATTTTTTTTATAAAAAAGTACAATAAAACAACAACAAAAAAGTGTTGAGAAAAAAAGAGCAGAAGTAAAATAAAATAACAGTAGGGAGGCTATATATACAGGGGGGTACCGGTGCAGAGTCAATGTGCGGGGGCACCGGCTAGTTGAGGTAGTTGAGGTAATATGTACATGTGGGTAGAGTTAAAGTGACTATGCATTAATAATTAACAGAGTAGCAGCAGCGTAAAAAGATGGGGTGGGGGTGGGGGGGGCAGTGCAAATAGTCCGGGTAGCCATGATTAGCTGTTCATGAGTCTTATGGCTTGGGGGTAGAAGCTGTTGAGAAGTCTTTTGGACCTAGACTTGGCACTCCGGTACCGCTTGCCGTGCGGTAGCAGAGAGAACAGTCTATGACTAGGGTGGCTGGAGTCTTTGACAATTTTGAGGGCCTTCCTCTGACACCGCCTGGTATAGAGGTCCTGGATGGCAGGAAGCTTGGCCCCAGTGATGTACTGGGCCGTACGCACTACCCTCTGTAGTGCCTTGTGGTCAGAGGCTGAGCAGTTGCCATACCAGGCGGTGATGAAACCAGTCAGGATGCTCTCGATGGTGCAGCTGTATAGTTTTTTGAGGATCTGAGGACCCATGCCAAATCTTTTCAGTCTCCTGAGGGGGAATAGGCTTTGTCGTGCCCTCTTCACGACTGTCTTGGTGTGCTTGGACCATGTTAGTTTGTTGGTGATGTGGACACCAAGGAACTTGAAGCTCTCAACCTGTTCCACTACAGCCCCGTCGATGAGAATGGGGGCGTGCTCAGTCCTCTTTTTTTTCCCTGTAGTCCATAATCATCTCCTTTGTCTTGGTCACGTTGAGGGAGAGGTTGTTATCCTGGCACCACACGGCCAGGTCTCTGACCTCCTCCCTGTAGGCTGTCTCATCATTGTCGGTGATCAGGCCTACCACTGTTGTGTCGTTGGCAAACTTAATGATGGTGTTGGAGTCGTGCCTGGCCATGCAGTCATGGGTGAACAGGGAGTACAGGAGGGGACTGAGCACGCACCCCTGAGGGGCCCCTGTGTTGAGGATCAGTGTGGCAGATGTGTTGTTACCTACCCTTACCACCTGGGGGCGGCCCATCAGGAATCCAGGATCCAGTTGCAGAGGCAGGTCTTTAGTCCCAGGATCCTTAGCTTAGTGATGAGCTTTGAGGGCACTATGGTGTTGAATGCTGAGCTGTAGTCAATGAATAGCATTCTCACGTAGGTGTTCCTCTTGTCCAGGTGGGAAAGGGCAGTGTGGAGTGCAATAGAGATTGCATCATCTGTGGATCTGTTGATGTGAGCCATGACCAGCCTTTCAAAGCACTTCATGGCTACCGACGTCAGTGCTACGGATCGGTAGTCATTTAGGCAGGTTATCTTAGTGTCCTTGGGCACGGGGACTATGGTGGTCTGCTTGAAACATGTTGGTATTACAGACTCAGTCAGGGACATGTTGAAAATGTCAGTGAAGACACTTGCCAGTTGGTCAGCACATGCTCGGAGTACACGTCCTGGTAATCCGTCTGGCCCTGCGGCCTTGTGAATGTTGACCTGCTTAAAAGTCTTACTCACAGAGCGTGATCACATAGTCATCCGGAACAGCTGGTGCTCTCATGCATGCTTCAGTGTTGCTTGCCTCGAAGCGAGCATAGAAATGGTTTAGCTCGTCTGGAAGTCTTGTGTCACTGGGCAGCTGGCGGCTGTGCTTCCCTTTGTAGTCTGTAATAGTTTTCAAGCCCTGCCACATCCGACGAGCGTCAGAGCCGGTGTAGTACGATTCAATCTTAGTCCTGTATTGACTCTTTGCCTGTTTGATGGTTCGTCGGAGGGCATAGCGGGATTTCTTATAAGCATCTGGGTTTTGAGTCTCATATCATCTACCCTTACATACACATAGTACGGTTTAGTAATGTCTTTACCTGTATCTAATGCAAACAGTTCAGTTCATTTTACGTTACCCAACTCATAGTTAGTGGTGAAAACAGCTGATGTGCCTTTATCAGATGTCTCACTCTCATGTGAGATGTAATGCTCATCACTCTGGCGCTTGAGTGCGACGCAATGCTCATCTCTGTTGCAATGACGTTCTTGTCCTCTCTCTCGCTGGTGTGCGTTGCCCTGGTGCTGATCATCGTTGCTCCTCTCGTCTTCCTGCAGTCGCAGTAAGGAGGCCTCTCCCTCAGTAGCATCCAGTTGTTTGTTCCATTTCGCTTGCTTCGTGTCATTGTTATCCACTTGACGCGAGCGGCATGCCCTGGCTATGTGTCCTTTCTTCTTGCACTCCCGACACTCAAAATCCTTGTAGCGGCACTCATCTGGCTTTTGCCCTTATCCCACGCAACGGTAACATGGTTTACCTGTTGCCTCCGTTTTCTTGGCAACGCTTTTCTTCTCGACTGCATTTGCTTTAAAAGTATTTTGTGAAAACTGCTGTGCACTTTTTTTTGTTACTTAAAGAGAAAAACCCATATCCACAGCATGTGCTAATGTTAAGTATTTTGTGTGAGCTACATTCAGTAAACGGTCTCTCAGCTCTTCACTTTTAACACCACACACAAATCTATCACGTAATGACTCTTCAAGAAATTGACCGAATTTACATGTGGCTGATAGTTTTCTTAAACTAGCCAAGTACTCACAAATCGACTCTCCCTCAAGTTGACTCCTTGCATGAAACTTGCATCTTTCAGCAATAAAATTCGTCCTCGGTACGTAGTGACTTTTCAATAGCGCGACCAACTCTGTAAACATTTTTTCACTTGGTTTCTGTGGCGCACATAAGTCCATTAACAAATTATGAGTCTTTATGCCAACAATCGTCAGAAAAATGGCTTTTGACTTATCATCCTCATACTTGAGCCCATTAGCTTCAAAATACTGTTCCAACATTTCCAAATAGGCTTCGAAACTTTCCTCACTTTCCTCGAAGTGAAAATCCTCGGCCTTGTGAAACGCCATCTTCAGTGCTAGCTTTTCTACGTAGACTGTCTCGATGGAGCTAGCACTTTCTTGCTTGCTCTGTTCCCCTTCAGACAAAAACTCTGGTACCTCGTCGCCAATCTGTTGCATCCCCGGTTAAAGGAAGCGTGTTCTTTTTAGTTATTGCACAGAGAAACTCGACAGTATAAAGCATTAACATCACGAAGACGGTTTATTTCCAACATGGCAGCAGATACAACATAGCCGGTTCCAAGCTGAGTCCATCTGCACCCGCTCAAAGGTAGCACACTTGAATACCCTGGCCAACAACCAATGAGGGCCTGCCAATTTAAGCTATGCTCATCCAATCAGATCTATATTTCTAATATCACGCACTGAACACATGCATACCATTTTTAACCAAGTGTGCATAATAACATGCTGCTTATCTCTCAAACATTACACCCTCCTCAACCCCCCTACCCCATTAAACTTGATCTATATCATGCTGAAACACTCCACTCTTAGGATTGTTCAGCATGTCAACAACCATTTCAACAGTAACATCTGTTACTCCCAATCTCTATTTTGCCGTCTCCACAATAACCTTCAACCTGGCATTTCTGCTTTCCACAACCCGAGTCGTATTGATAACCTTACAAATAAAAGCTATGATGTCAACTTTATTTATTATTAAAGTGTCCTTTGACGCCGCACATTCATGAGTGCAAGATTTCTGAACAGGCCTCCAAACCATGCCAGGACCAGCAGAAACACCAGCCTCAACATTAGGTCCACTTACTACATTAGGTCCATGGAAGCTCCATCATTCCACACTGTAGTTCCACCAATCTGACTTACAGCCTCCGCATACGATACATAATGACTAATTCTATATCTCTGAGCCTCTCTCTGCACCTGGCATCCACCAAATGCTGCACTATGTTCCCTCCCACAATTACAACACTTAACCTTCACATTGCTCCCACATTCACACTAATCATGTTCCCCTCCACACTTGGCACATATTTTCCTTCCTTTACATTGAGCAGCTACATGTCCCATTCTTTGGCATTTAAAACACCGCAATAGGGATGGGTCAAATTCTCTGACATTGAAACTAAGGAATCCTATCTGTACTTTCCCAGGCATAACCTTCTCAAACCTCAGCAGCACTGATAGGCTTTCACTTCTTTGGCTTCTTTCCTACTGATCAACCTTTTGGCCTCAATCACTCTTCCTCCCTTCACATTTTCTTTAATATCATCTATGGACATAAATATTGGGACCCCAGTGATGACACCCCTCAATCTAGCATAAGCACCAGGGACATGGCTTTTAATCTTCTTCCCATTAAGCTTTTCCATTTTCAGAATCTTCTCTTGCTGAGCCTGGCTACCACAAAATATTAACAATCTACCATTTCCAATTAACCAAGCTAATTTCACTTCACCTACCTCTTTCTCTACAGCATTAGTTAGTCAGATAGGGCCTCACTTACATTTACATTACATTTTTTACATTTTAGTCATTTAACAGACGCTCTTATCCAGAGCGACTTACAGGAGCATTTAGGGTTAAGTGCCTTGCTTAAGGGCACATCGACAGATTTTTCACCTAGTCGGCCCGGGGATTAGAACCAGCGACCTTTCGGTTACTGGCACAACGCTCTTACCCACTAAGCTACCTGCCACCCTGAGGTCTCAAACACTATCACCACTTTCCACTCCAACACATTATTAGTCTTGCTTCCTACCTTGGCCATTTTTATGCTTTATTTACTAGACGCCCCACTGCTTTCTGTATCATGATCTCTCTTCTTCCTATGTCTTTTCACTACCGACCAGTGGCAACCCACCTGTTTAGCAAAAATTGCATGTTATTTTGGCATTAATTCATGTCACATATCAGTTTGCAAATAATGTCAAAACAAATGTATTGAGTGAATAAAGCCGCATACAAACAGGGTGCAGGTGTTTCAGCCTAGCTCAGTGCTTTCTGTGGTGGAGGGGCAGCCAGCGGAAAATACAGAGCGTAGGCGTTGGTAATGTTCTCTAGTTGTGCCGTGATTGGCTCAGTGTTCTGTCTCTCATGGGGACACTACGTCACCGCAGAATCTACAGGGAGAGCTAGGCAGTTCAAGCCCCCTTGGGTGCTGCCATAGATTTACATTAGAAGTGCCCATCCAAGAAGGCTCAAGGTCATTGGCCACAGATAAAATTAGGTCAAATCACGTTATATCTACCGTAGCTTTGATTGGACTGATCATGTCAACATCATACTTTCAAAATCTTAGCTAGCAAGCTAGACAAGCAGTCATCATCATGAATCACTTCGACAATCTACTGGCAAATCCTTTTCAATCCTTGTCATATGAAGATAAATTATAGATCAAACGTATCGTTGCTCATCGGGCATTGGATATCAACATTACACAACAAGTCGGAAATCGCAAATTCAACAATGAGTGGTTTGGAAGGAATCAGTAGCTAACTGCAAGCATTGCGAAGCAATCACTATTTTACTTCCCCTGCCTGCTATTCGGTGGAGAGGGTGTGTGGTCCAAGTCTGGGTTTAAGGATTTAAATAATCTGTCTGAAAGGGTAATTTTTTCCAAGCTTAAAAAGATAAACATTCACACGCAACACCATGGGCCAGAAAAGGTTGAATACATTGGCCACTGTCAATCCAGCATGACTTCTGCCGCGTTCAAAACAACTGGAAACTCTGAACTCTGAAATCTCAGACTTCAGTGAGTTTGAAAAAACTCTGGAAAAAAACGAGATCCGACTGGGAATATACGTTTTGAACGGACATCCAAATCGGAATTCCAAGTCGGGAACTCAGGCCTCTTTCTAGAGTTCCGACCTGAAGATCATTGACTTCATGATTCAACGTTGTTGTTTTTCCAGAGTTCCCAGTTGTCTTGAAAGCACCATAAATCCATAGAATGCCAGAATTTGATGACAAAGTTTGATGACAAAATTTGCCCACAAGAAAGACCGCCGTGCCATCTTCCTGTTCAAGTGAGCACAGCACAACATGGTGAGTCCAAAAATGTATTGTATGCTGCTGCATAAATTATGTAATATGCCAGGGAGATATGTATACTGTAGCTAAGAAAGTAATACTAAGTATATGTTGTGTAGTAAGCTGTTAGTAGTCCATGTGCCTCACCCTAATAATTTGGTCCCTTTCCCCCTCATAACTTAGCCTACTGTTCTGACTTGGTGGTGCACATGTAGCCTATAGCCTGTTTTAGAGAAATGTCATCATCGAATATTGTAAGAGCTTTCATTGTCTGCTTATATGCCCCCTTTATTTATCCTACGGTTCTGACTTGGTGCACAGGGAGAATATTGTAAGAACGGCCCATGTTCTGAATTCTTTCACTGTACATTTCAAAAGTGCTGAACAAATAGTTATATTGACTACGTCCGTCCTAGCTCGCTCATTGATGTCTTAATCGAAATTATAGATTGCCTCTTATCTGCTTGTAGTTCCCTTATGCCATAGTTTGTACATCACAATTGTCAGTAGAAACTACATTTGTTTAAGAAAGTCAGCCATATCAACTATGTTTTTTAAAAAGGCAGTAAATGAGGCTGAATTAACTGTTTCGCTGCCAGACAAGGCTCCGCAGATAGCCAGGTGTAGCGGTGGTAAGGATTCACTCCATGGTACTGAAAAGAAAGCTCTGCTGTTAGGACAGCTTTAAGTAGGCCCTAACAGTTTGTGGGCACCGTTTGTCACCGTGATCGCGCAATTAATGTTTTGTTTAGTGTTATGTTCTGTAGTGGCTTTGCTGGCATGCATTAAAAAAATATTGGGGGAGTTTATCCCACCAAGATTTACATGCTAAAATCGCCACTGGATCTACGACTCACATTAATCATCTCAGGATCCCTCCCCCTTAACCCATATTCTTCTACTTTCTTCACTGCCTCAGCATAAGACACCCACTGCACTATAGCGTTTAGTCGCATGCCTCGGAGCGCCTCCGGTATCAAACTTAACATCACTACTTGTATACCCCTCCCACCTATCTGTTTCATGTCTCCGGGACAGTGGTGGAAAAATTACCCCATTTTCATACTTGAGTAAAAGTATAGATACCTTAATAGAAAGTGACTCAAGTAAAAGTGAAAGTCACCCAGTAAAATACTACTTGAGTAAAAGTCTAAAAGTATTTGGTTTTAAATATACTTATGTATCAAAAGTAAAAGTATAAATCATTTCAAATTCCTTATATTAAACAAAGCAGACGGCACCATTTTCTTGTTTTAAAACTTTACAGATAGCCAGGGGCACACTCCAACACTCAGACATTATTTACAAAAGATGCATTTGTGTTTAGTGAGTCTGCCAGAACATAGGCAGTAGGGATGACCAGCTGTTCTCTTTATAAGTGCGTGAATTTCACAATTTTCCTGTTCTGTTAAGCATTCAAAATGTAACAAGTACTTTGGGTTGTCAGGGAAAATGTATGGTGTAAAAGTACAATATTTTCTTTAGGAACGTAGTGAAGTAAAAGTAAAAGTTGTCAAAAATATAAATAGTAAAGTAGAGTACAGATACCCAAAAAAAACTACTTAAGTAGTACTTTAAAGTATTTTTACTTAAGTGCTTTACACCACTGAGGTAGGCCTAGCCCGCGAAAGCCAGCATGGACAGAATGCAATAATTGACTAATATTTGCCATATTCTAATCATTCTCATGTGGCAACAGCCCGTGCCATGGTGAAACTTGTACTCCTGTAGATCTGAAATAATTGGATGGTGAAACTTGCCAGGCAACCAGAAAAGCAAGGCGAAGCAATTCAGACATTCTTGAAAGTCAGGACAATCCTTGTCCTGCAAAGAAAGGTTATTTTTACAGTTGAATTTTTTTTATTTTTCAAGCAGTAGGTATTTATAATTAAATGTGGATTGGACTTTATAGTTATGTGATGACGTCACAATTATTTGGCAATGATCATTTATTCGAAAACACGTTTCCATCATAATTTGTCGCAATTAAGAAAGTTTGACAAAAGAAACATGCACCGTTGTCGAATGGATAAAAATGTTGTCGAGCTTTAGAACATTTATCCTATCTGCCGTTTCCATTACACGTCACAATTATTATTATTTTTAGCTTTTGTCGAATAAACCTGGGTCAGTGGAAACCTGCCTATTGTTGCACTATTCAATCAATTAGTGTCCTTTCAGCAACATAGGCTACGGCCTAGCCTAACACATCAGCAAATTTACAAGCATTTCAATGTTAACATTGTTATTATGGCTCTGTGTTATTTCTCCGTAAATAATCCTCGAGGTTTGGTTTAAATGTGTGCTTCTCCTTTAAGCATGAAGATGGGAGTGTACTACTCAGTTTGACCTCGACGAAGAGGACTTGTTCGACTTCAAACTAGTTCACCTGTCAACGGCGTCTGACATAATATTCCTAGTTAGGCTGCAACTTTTCTTTGTTTGGTTTTTAAAGTCTCATACCTTTATCGACTGTTCAACGCGGAGAGGCACTATAGTAACCCACGTCGTAAACAGGATTATGGAACCTTTAGCGAAACGGTATCTATTGTCATGGCTGTTTGTGGCTTCAAGTCTTCAGGTGACGAGTTTGCATTTTGCGGAGGCGATTTATATATGTACAGCCTACCTGAACGTGTCGTTTATTGATCCTGAACACAACGTAACCGTATGGCGACAAGAGGAAAGCGGACTATATGGACAATATTCTCCAAAAGTTACAGTGATGGGCGACGTGTATTTACCAGATCCGATTTACAGTTGTGAAAGTGATACTTTCTATGATGTACCCAGTGGGTCGAAGGGGTGGATCGCCTTAATTCAACGCGGCCAACGATGTTCTTTTTCAGAGAAGATCAATGTTGCGGCCAGTAAAGGAGCTATTGCTGCTGTCATTTTTAATGATATTGGTACAGACAATAGAGTCATCCAAATGTCGCACCCAGGTATGTAGTCTACAGCAAGATGGGCAACTCGGCTATATGTTAGCCCATAAACGTTAACTACCTTTAGCGTCTATTCACTAAGGTATCTTCTCGCCTAAAATGACATACCCAAATCTAACTGCATGTAGCTCAGGACCTGAAGTAAGGATATGCATATTATTGATACCATTTGAAAGGAAACACTTTGAAGTTTGTGGAAATGTGAAATTAATGTAAGAGAATATAACACATTAGATCTGGTAAAAGATAATACACCGATCCGGTAGAGGTTAAGAGCCCCGACGCTTGTTCTGAAAGTTAATTTGCAATTATGTAGCATAGCCTTGGAAGTAAACATGGTAGCCCATCTTTCCATTCTGCCTACTCTTTCTACCATTCTTTATGCACTTTAGACACTTAAAGCTGCAATATGTAACTTTTTGGGTGACCGACCAAATTCACATAGAAATGTGTTATCTGTCATTCTAATTGAAAGCAAGGCTAAGAAGTGGTACATCTGTTCTATGTGCACTATTTCTATGCATCCCATCAAGTTTAATTTTTGCATCTTTTACTTTCGGGTTTGTACACCAGCTTCAAACAGCTGAAAATACAATATTTAAGGTTATGGAAAAATGTGATTCTCTACACTATACTTGCTTGTTTTGTCACAAACTGGAATTTTAGCGACCAGAAAATGGCGGCGCGATTTATGCACAGTGCGTCTTGATTTGCTGAAAAACAATAGTAATTCCCACAGGTTGTCCATGTGGGGGGTGTTATGAGGTTAGATTTTAATTGAAACCGCAATTAACCTTGTAATATTTCGTCCCTATGAACTGTACAGTGACTCTTTGCTAATTTAGGGAATATGGACAACATGTATTAAATGTTGTTTCTGTTGAAATGAGTCACATGGTTGTCAGAAACGAAGGGACTCTGTTCTAGTGTGATAAGGAAGGTTTGACGCCAACTGTGTGTAAACATCTACATAGTACTGTACTCAGAATTATAATTAAATATAGTGTAGTACTATTCCAAGTTGACATTTTTGGCTAAAACAATTGAGCAACGGTCTTGTTCAACATCCCTCATCTGTGCTTGACTGGTGTAAGCTTTATGCACCAGTTGTCATTTCCAATGAGATCATTTCTAGTTGGATTCAACACAATGAAAGTGAACATGAATTCTTAACACTTACTGAGACAGGCTGGATGACAACCTGTGTAATGGATCTTTCTATTGTTTAAAACTGTGAAGATGTGTACTTTCACAGAGAACAATTCACATTTTGACACTGTAATACAGGGTTTCCCCTATATTCATTTAAATATATATTTCTGCCAAGATGCGCTTTAAAAAAATATATTGAGTAGCTCCCTGTGTTTATGCTTACCATTTGTTGTAGTGGCTGCAGCTCAATCACCTCTTTCCGCCATAATAAAGTTTGTGCCTATTCAATGACATGGGGCTTGTGAAAGTGGACTTTGTCTACACATGAGAGGATCCGGACAATAAAATCGTCACAATTGTCTGTAAAACCCGAACCGTGTGAGCTACAAACTCATAAGTCACCACCATCAAAAGATGAGAGACTCACTAGTACTGCTCTACGACATCCACAAGCTTTAGGCAGTCGTCTGAATTCTCTGTCGCGGATGTCCTCATTTCGAAGAGGTCTTCGCACAAAACTGACCCTCCAGACCAAACCGTTGGAGCTACAAACTAATAACACCAATATCGAAAGGGGAGACTCACAAACACCAAGGTGTCTGTTGTTCTGCTCTACGATGCACACGATCTGAAGGTAACCCAGTACCGGGCTGTAAAAATGGCAAGAAGTTTATAGGGGGTAAAATGTGCCACGAATAACATGACCAAACATGGTTCTAAAATATGTATTTTTCCCCCGGAGTTTTCTTATATGTCACGGATATAGGACAGCCACTTTAAAACCTTGTTCCTTTATGATTATTTTTTTTAGCAGTAAAGGCCAAATTCAATGTTTCATCAAATATATTTTTTATATACATTTTGTTTTATACATACAGGGGTCCTAAAATTCCAAATAAAATGGCTAAATGATACATTTTATGACCATCTTAAAACAATTCCACATGTTAGCTTAGTAGATATTGCGATCTAAGGGCTTAGACTTACAGGGGTTTAAATGGATAGTCATTTGCTCAATGACTGGAAGTCAATGGGAACAGCTAGCATGTCATTGCGCAAGAAGCAATGCACCCCCCACCCTTGCCACCGCTGAAAAAAATACTAGGGGAAACTCTAATACTTTGCAATAGATATGTTTTCACATTAGATAACACTATTCTTACATTGCTTGTTAAATATTTTTGATAAACACATTAGGACAATAGTGACATTTCTTTGAGAGCACCTGGGGGTATATTTAAGGCCTAGCCTGTATATGAGTCTGAGGAGAGTGATGTTTCCTCATACTTTGTTTTCCCCCCTGGTTACAGGAACAGAAGGTATGGTTGCCATCATTATTGGTCACCGACGGGGCATGGAGATTGTTGAGCTGATCAGGCAAGGGATTCCAGTCTCAATGACCATTGAAGTGGGCAAGCAGCATGGTCCCTGGATGAGCCACTACTCGGTGTTCTTCGTCTCCATCTCCTTCTTCGTGGTAACAGCAGCCACTGTGGGCTACTTCATCTTCTACTCAGCCCGCCGCCTAAACAGTGTTCGTCTACAAAACCGCAAACAGGTCAGTCTCCAGTCTCTGGAACAATGACAACAATTATTTACCTTTAATTATATGTGCAGGGCTCCCTTACGAAAGAGACCCTTGTCTCAATGGTGACTCCCTGTTTAAATAAAGGTAAAATAAAACAAATTCAGTGGTTTGTGCTGAAATAGAATGCTGCAGCACTATCACCTTTTGATCTGTAGAACAATATGACTGGGGAAATTCCACTGCAAACAGTTGTTTTCTTTTCCTGAGTCAAACATAATCTTATACACACAAACATACCTTCCCTTATGTGTGTGTTTCAACGAGCTGGAAACATTATGGAACACTTAGTTGGGCAACACAGTTTGGGGTGTGTCAGCATTCCTCAGCCATACAGAGAGGGAGTCAGGTGAAACTAAAATAAAGAGAACATTTCCTGTTGAGTCAGTGTCAGTGACTGCTCATCTATGTAGAGGTGATTAATCTATTATGTTAATCACTTGAGTTTGTTGCATGACATGGATCCAGCCAACCAGAGAGAACCTCTGGTCAGCAATGTATTTATTATAATGTCGTTTTCTGCCTTTGATCTTATGCTTTAGCTTCTCTCTGAAATCTGTGTTGTTTGGATAGAGCGGCAGTGAGTTTCCCTTCTGAAATATGAAGGGATGGTAGGAGTCCTGACTTGTGCTGGTATTCTTTCAGATGGTGACAGATTTCACAGTGTTTTGACTTTTACAGTTCTTTGCCCTTACAGCTTTGCCCATGTTATTTGTCCAAAGGTTTTGTCACATTGTATTCATTGAGTGTAAATGAACTGTCAGGCCTACAGTGGGGAAAAAAAGTATTTAGTCAGCCACCAATTGTGCAAGTTCTCCCACTTAAAAAGATGAGAGAGGCCTGTAATTTTCATCATAGGTACACGTCAACTATGACAGACAAAATGAGAAAAAAAAATCCAGAAAATCACATTGTAGGATTTCTAATGAATTTATTTGCAAATTATGGTGGAAAATAAGTATTTGGTCAATAACAAAAGTTTCTCAATACTTTGTTATATACCCTTTGTTGGCAATGACACAGGTCAAACGTTTTCTGTAAATCTTCACAAGGTTTTCACACAATGTTGCTGGTATTTTGGCCCATTCCTCCATGCAGATCTCCTCTAGAGCAGTGATGTTTTGGGGCTGTCGCTGGGCAACACGGACTTTCAACTCCCTCCAAAGATTTTCTATGGGGTTGAGATCTGGAGACTGGCTAGGCCACTCCAGGACCTTGAAATGCTTCTTACGAAGCCACTCCTTCGTTGCCCGGGCGGTGTGTTTGGGATCATTGTCATACTGAAAGACCCAGCCACGTTTAATCTTCAATGCCCTTGCTGATGGAAGGAGGTTTTCACTCAAAATCTCACGATACATGGCCCTATTCATTCTTTCCTTTAGTCGTCCTGGTCCCTTTGCAGAAAAACAGCCCCAAAGCATGATGTTTCCACCCCCATGCTTCACAGTAGGTATGGTGTTCGTTGGATGCAACTCAGCATTCTTTGTCCTCCAAACACGACGAGTTGAGTTTTTACCAAAAAGTTATATTTTGGTTTCATCTGACCATATGACATTCTCCCAATCCTCTTCTGGATCATCCAAATGCACTCTAGCAAACTTCAGATGGGCCTGGACATGTACTGGCTTAAGCAGGGGGACACGTCTGGCACTGCAGGATTAGAGTCCCTGGCGGCGTAGTGTGTTACTGATGGTAGGCTTTGTTACTTTGGTCCCAGCTCTCTGCAGGTCATTCACTAGGTCCCCCCGTGTGGTTCTGGGATTTTTGCTCACCGTTCTTGTGATCATTTTGACCCCACGGGGTGAGATCTTGCGTGGAGCCCCAGATCGAGGGAGATTATCAGTGGTCTTGTATGTCTTCCATTTCCTAATAATTGCTCCCACAGTTGATTTCTTCAAACCAAGCTGCTTACCTATTGCAGATTCAGTCTTCCCAGCCTGGTGCAGGTCTACAATTTTGTTTCTGGTGTCCTTTGACAGCTCTTTGGTCTTGGCCATAGTGGAGTTTGGAGTGTGACTGTTTCAGGTTGTGGACAGGTGTCTTTTATACTGATAACAAGTTCAAACAGGTGCCATTAATACAGGTAACGAGTGGAGGACAGATTAGCCTCTTAAAGAAGAAGTTACAGGTCTGTGAGAGCCAGAAATCTTGCTTGTTTGTAGGTGACCAAATACTTATTTTCCACCATAATTTGCAAATAAATTCATTAAAAATCCTACAATGTGATTTTCTGGATATTTTTTTCTCAATTTGTCTGTCATAGTTGACGTGTACCTATGATGAAAATTACAGGCCTCTCTCATCTTTTTAAGTGGGAGAACTTGCACAATTGTTGGCTGACTAAATACTTTTTTCCCCCACTGTATATGGTGGAGGAAAGTGTACTATGGGAAGAATTCTCAGTTCCACTCAAAGGTAGCGTTTCCAAAAAACCTTTGAACCTGCTGCTGCGTAACAAGTATTTCCACTTAATCTGATTGGATCTGGGCTGTTATGCAAGGTAAAACCACTCACGTGGACAGGACCATGATTTTCAAGGTTACAGTACTTTTTTCAGCACTGTTTATTACTCCTGCATATAGGGGGTAACCTTGACTGTGAAGACTGACTGGTCTCAAGTGCTTGCTTGCAGGCTCTGTTAACTTATTAGCAGTGTACCACATATTGTCCTTGCTTCATGATCACTCCCAGAAGCAGTGTAGCTCTGTGTTGTCTAAAGCACCCGGTGGTCTAAGGGGCGTCTGTTCACATGTGGCTGATTCTCCAATGCTTTCTGCAGGGAGGCTGGGTAGACAGACCGATACAGAGAAGTGTATTTTGGAGTGGGTAGCTGAGCAGTTAGAGCAGAGCTGACTTCGCCCACTGAGCTAGGACCTTATGCTCAGAGGGCACAGGGCACCATTGTTCAGGCTGTAATCATATGCAAAACTCCAGCTTCGTGCTCGCCCTGTGAACTAGAATGACCGCAACATGCCTCCCTCAAATCTACATATCAATCAAGTAAACATGCAACAGTATTCATTTTAATATATGCCCCTTTAAGGATTATGACAAATGTTGTCAAGCATCAAAACAGTCTGTGCCATGTTAGTCTTTGATATCCAAAACCCAACTCTTTCTATACTGAACAAAAACATAAACGCAACATGTGAAGTGTTAGTCCAATGTTTCATGAGCTGAAATTAAAGATCCCAGAAATGTTACATACTCACAAAAAGCTTATTTCTCTCATTTTGTGCACACATTTGTTTACATCCCTGTTAGTGAGCATTTCTTATTTGCCAAGATAATCCATCCACCTGACAGGTGTGGCATATCAAGAAGCTGATTAAACAGCATGATCATTACACAGGTGCACCTTGTGCAAGGGACAATAAAAGGCCACTCTAAAATGTGCAGTTTCGTCACACAACGCCACAGGGAGCATGCAATTGGCATACTGACTGTCGGAATGTTCAGCGGAGCTGTTGCCAGATAATTGAATGTTCATTTCTCTACCATAAGCCGCCTCAAATGTCGTTTTAGAGAATTTGGCAGTATGTCCAACTGGCCGCACAATCGCAGAACACGTGTAACCATGCCAGCTCCACATCCGGCTTCTACACCTGGGGGATCATCTGAGACCAGCCCACACGGACAGTTGATGAAACTGTGGGTTTGCACAATCGAATAATTTCTGCACAAACTGTCAGAAACCGTCTCAGGGAAGCTCATCTGCGTGCTCGTCTTCCTCACCAGGGTCTTGACCTGACTGCAGTCGTAACTGACTTCAGTGGGCAAATGCTCACCTTCGATGGCCACTGTCACGCTGGAGAAGTGTGCTTTTCACGGATGAATCCTGGTTTCAACTGTACTGGGCAGATGGCAGATAGCGTTTTATGGTGTCGTGTGGGTGAGCGGTTTGCTGATGTCAACGTTGTGAACAGAGTGCCCTGTGGTGGTGGGGTTATGGTATGGGCAGGCATAAACTATGGAAAACGAACACAATTGTGTCACCCATTGAGCATATTTGGGATGCTCTGGATCGAAGTGTACAACAACGTGTTCCAGTTCCCGCCAATATCCACAACTTCTCACAGCCATTGAAGAGGAGTGGGACAACATTCCACAGGCCACAATCAACAGCCTGATCAACTCTATGCAAAGGAGATGTCTCGCTGCATGATGACTGGTTTTTGGATCTACGCCCCTACTTTTTCTTAAGGTATCTGTGACCAACAGATGCATATCTGTATTCCCGGTTGTGAAATCTATAGATTAGGGCCTAATGAATTTATTTCAAATGACTGATTTACTTATGAACTGTAACTCAGTAAAATCTTTGAAATTGTTGCATGTTGCGTTTTTATATTTTTGTTCAGTGTATATCACAGAAAATATCTACATGATGATGACATTCTCCAGAGAATCCTCAAAGCCAATGTTGTCCCTGACAGTGATGCCTCATCCTGTGTCTCCTAAGTCCCCTTACATAACGTAGATTCTTCCTGTGTGCCATTGTGCACATTTATTTTGTCTTGTTGCTATGGGGAGGCTGCATGAGCACAGAGTGAGCGGTCTTTAATTGTGTGTATGTCCAACGCATGATTTTATTGTACATTCCAAATTATAGTTTTAGAATTGAGTCCGTCACTCTGTCCCTCCAGGATTATTTTTGCCTAATACGAAAAGTCCCGGATGTACGTAAATCTGCTGTTTTGCCGTCCTATATACAAACTGATGTAACGTTTCCAATACATGATCTCAGAGGAACGGCTTAATGACACAGGCAGGGGCTGCTCTAATGAACGCTCTGCTACTCCCAGATCACCTATGTTCTCTAACATGACCTCATCGCATACGGTTCTCCTGCTCCTTCTTATTTCAACAATTTATGGTCACAGTACAGGAAATGAAAAAATAAATTGTTGGTGCAAAATGTTTGCTTTGTTGTTGGTGTTGCATTCTAGATATTACATAGTGATCTTTTGTTTAGTTTTTCAGTTGTCCAGTTGCTGAATGTGTTTGTTAATGAATTGTCAGAGGAAGCAGATGAATAATGTAATTTAAACAGCAGCCTGCTCACATTCTAATACTGAACACATTCTGCTCTCTACTCCAACAGAAACGTCTCAAGGCAGTGGCCAAGAAAGCCATTGGTCAGCTGCAAGTCCGGACCGTGAAACGGGGAGATGAGGTAAACATGTTCAAGTACAATACGGATGGGTTTATGGTTATTATGCATCACTTTGAGGAGCATATGCAAAATATGGTTGTTTCAAACTGGTAAAATATGGCATAGGCTATTTTTACTGATGTGTGTTGTATGGTTCTTGTTCTGAGAAAATGCTGAGTATGTAAGCTTCGTTTTAACCCATTACTCAGACTACAGCACTTTTTTCTTTTTTATGTGCTTTGTTCTTCTACAAATGTCACCAGAAAGCACCCCCACACCATAACACCTCCTCCTCCATGCTTTACGGTGGGAAATACACATGCGGAGATCATCCGTTCACCCACACCGCGTCTCACAAAGACACAGCGGTTGGAACCAAAAATCTCCAATTTAGACTCCAGACCAAAGGACACATTTCCACCGGTCTAATATCCATTGCTTGTGTTTCTTGGCCCAAGCAAGTCTCTTCTTCTTATTGGTGTCCTTTAGTAGTGGTTTCTTTGCAGCAATTCGACCATGAAGGCCTGATTCACACAGTCTCCTCTGAACAGTTGATGTTGACATGTGTCTGTGACTTGAACTCTGTAAAGCATTTATTTGGGCTGCAATTTCTGAGGCTCGTAACTCTAATGAACTTATCCTCTGCAGCAGAGGTAACTCTGGGTCTTCCATTCCTGTGGCGGTCCTCATTAGAGCCAGTTTTATCATAGCGCTTGATGTCTTAAAAAATAATGATGGACTGTCGTTTCTCTTTGCTTATTTGAGCAGTTCTTGCCATAATATGGACTTGGTCTTTTACCAAATAGGGCTATCTTCTGTATACCACCCATACCATGTCACAACACAACTGATTGGCTCAAACGCATTAAGAAGGAAATAAATTCCACAAATTAACTTTTAAGAAGGCACACCTGTTAATTGAAATGCATTCCAGGTGACTACCTCATGAATCTGGTTGAGAGAATGCCAAGCGTGTGGAAAGCTGTCATCAAGGCAAAGGGTGGCTATTTGAAGAATCTCAAATATAAAATATATGTTGATTTGTTTAACACTTTTTTGGTTACTACATGATTCCATATGTGTTATTTCATATTTTGATGTCTTCACTATTATTCTACAATGTAGAAAATAGTAAATATAAAGGAAATCCTTGAATGAGTAGGTGTTCTAAAATGTTTGACCAGTAGTGTACATGTTCCCACGGGGGCCAGTATGAAAAATGTATGCACTCACTAATTGGAAGTCGCTCTGGATAAGAGCGTCTGCTAAATGACTAAACTGTAAATTGCATGTATGCTCAGTGTTGGGGTGATGACGTATTACAGTCAAAACGGCAGTCATGAGTCATGACCGCAGTAAAATGCCACGTGACCGTTGAGTCGCGGTAATCTCCTGTTATGCACTCAGGCATGCGTTGGTAGGTCGCTAATGGCCTGGTACTCGGGGCTCTAATGTCCCTCTAACAACTGACATCAATGCAAACACGATCGAAAGTCATATCAAACACTTATCAAAACAGTATCATGCTTTTAAAACTCACATCACTGTGATGATCAATTTGAAGAAAGAAGTTCAAAAGCAGGTTGAAACCGAGTGTAAAACATGGTCATTGTGGATGCTGTTTCAAAGCCTAACACAACAAAATGGACAACACTTTCTAAGGTGGTGATTAATTCAAAACACCCATATGCATATTCGAGCTTATGAGCCCAAGCCCAAAAAAACAACAGCCCTGCATTAAAATTATGATTGTGCTGTTATACAATACATAGCCTACGGCATATTACAAATGGCAGGAAAAACACAAAACAAAACTGATTTGAAGATGTCTTTGGCACATAATTGGTCTAGCCTATACTCCAAAATTAAACACATTTTAGGAATTGCCTTTGAGTGTGGACTGTATTATTATGCATACTGAATGGTCTGGGTTACATTATGCTATGCTCCAAACTTTCTATCCATGAGTCTGGGAGAGAAAGAATAGCAATTATAGTGAATTTGTATATGATTTTGAATAGCCTAGTAATAGGTCTTTTTTTTTTTTCTTCATAATTAATAGACTGACACACTACCTTTTTTTAAACTACAGAATATCTCACCACCACGCGTTTCCATCTCCTCTCTCTCATTTATTCCTTCCTCGAGCGCGGAGAGGGGCAGCGAAACAGTTTAGTGAAATATGTTTCGTTGCGAAAACATGTTACAATCGATGTTCCCGAACAGATTTAACTTGGTTTCCCAAATTAAGCACTGGGTAGCTGCAGGAACAGGGTTAGAACTCATGGCATACAGAGTTTGTGCGGAAAATCACCTGTCGCGCAGCGAGAGCATGCTCATCAAATAGTGGTTGACGTGTGGAGTGAAATAAGTGTTCTTATATTTAGTTCTCAGCTGCCCATATTAAGCACAGCTCCGCTATAAAACCAAAGTAGCCTATCCGGCATCATTAAAAAACGGACGGGCGGGAAAGCGCGGCCAACATTCGCTATTCGAGTGCATACGGATGACGTCTTTTTTCCCATGCCCCTGTTCATGCCCATTTGATAATGGGCCATTCTAAATCGAAACTAATTTGACATATTAGTAAAGACAAGATTAAACTGAGAATAGTCTAATGGGTGAAAATATGATCACTTGATGAGAGAACAGATGTGCAGCCCAAGGCAAGGAATGGAGCACAAGCTTTTTTTCAGACTTTGTCAAATCATCAATAGCCTATAGTCGCATCATGCAGCCCATATATGTTTTCATTTCTAAGACATTTTAAGGTTTGTATCATTCACAACTAAAGTTGCCAAGTAACTCTAAATATAGTGTATAGGACCCGTTTCAAATGATCACTTTTATGCTCAATATAGCCACTTCATATGCACACTTGCTCCAAAATGGGAAAAATATCCTTTCTATTTTATTCAGCTAAGTTCAATTATATACTTTACATTTAAATGTAAGTCATTTAGCAGACGCTCTTATCCGGAGCGACTTACAAATTGGTGCATTCAACTTAGGATAGCCAGTGGGACAACCACCACTGGGGGAGGGGTGGTGTAGAAGGATTACTGTTATACTATTCCAGGTATTCCTTAAAGGGGTAGGGTTTCAAGTGTCTCCGGAAGGTGTTCAGTGACTCTGCTGTCCTGGCGTCGTGGGGGAGCTTGTTCCACCATTGGGGTGCCAGAGCAGCGAATAGCTTTGACTGGGCTGAGCGGGAACTGTGCTTCGGTAGAGGTAGGGGGGCTAACAGGCCAGAGGATGATGAACGTAGTGCCCTCGTTTGGGTGTAGGGTTTGATCAGAGCCTGAAGGTAAGGAGGTGCCGTTCCCCTCACAGCTCCGTAGGCAAGCACCATGGTTTTGTAGTAGATGCGAGCTTCAACAGGAAGCCAGTGGAGTGTGCGGAGGAACGGGGTGACATGAGAGAACTTGGGAAGGTTGAATACCAGACGGGCTGCAGCGTTCTGGATAAGTTGTAGGGGTTTAATGGCACAGGCACTTCTTATACTTCTTACTAGAAAATAATGGCAAGGGACTTAGAAGCATATCTTGTCAGCTAAATGAACAAGCCTACAGCCTATGGCATGAGCATAGCCAGAAAACATACAGTATGCCAACTTATATTATGTTCTTCTAAAATAAATGTTATTCATATCCTAATATTTCTTTAAGACCTGGCTAAAATAAATAATGGATTTATTGTGATGGTGTATATTAAATTGATTTGTTAGACTTTTTAAATGTAGATGTTCCAAAGGCCACAGTTCCAAAGGCCACATTAGTGGCTTGAATGCAGCGTGGATGCCTGGAGATGCTAAACTTGTTTATGTTAATTAATGGGCAATTACCGTGAGACCCGCAGACTTTTGCATGACAATAACCGGCTGACAAAGTTTCATGACCGCCACAGCCCTAGTCACTACAATATATATTTGTACCTGTTTTTCAGGAGACTGGGCCTGATGCTGACACCTGTGCAGTGTGTATTGACGCTTACAAGTCTGGCGACGTGCTGACCATCCTCACCTGCAAGTAAGTGCCTAACTGTAGTGTTTTTTTGCTTGTTTAGTATTGACACATGGAGTACAGTAGGCAGTGGCGGCTCCTGAAAAAATTCTCAGGAGGGGCAATTTTTCTGATGATTTAGGTGACCTACACACATTTAAAAAAAAGATATGTCCAGCAACAACATGAAGACAGGGGCAGCATATAAGTCAATACCAGAAGCATTTATTGACTGATCTCAAAAGTGTTGGCTTACCAGGGTTGGTGGAGCCCTCAGTTTCATCTTTGCCTCGCAAAGCTAACTCAAACACTCCGCAAAACTTCACACACTGGATTAGCCGGCTGAGGATGTGGCGGTTCTTGCTAATGTCGTAGTAAATATATTTGTTATAGTGAATATGGAATATGATATGTTGAGTAAAATGTTGTGCTAAGATCTATTTAGGTCAGGAGCTGGTTATAAGTTCTGTTCCTATCCAATAACAATGGACAAAAGGGTCCTATCTTGTCAGCCTTGTCAGCAGGTGGCCAAGGACAACACCCACGCCATAGGCCTCTCAGTTCTTCCAACTCACGAGTTCTTGCTCTGAGGACACACACACACACAAACACACACACACACACATCATCACTGTTAAACACACACACACACACACACACATCATCACTGTTAAACACACACACACACACACACAAAAATCCCCTCTCTTAGGCTGAACATTTGAAGACAGAGAACCCGACTCAGAGCCAATGCAACAGTGACAGTAGCCTGGAGGTGACCTCGCCCAACTCATCAGGACCAATCAGAAGATCAGAACTACTAGATTGAACCTACTTCATTTATTGCATAAAATGTCTGCACACAATGTTTCGGGGCTCTCTTCAGATAATAATAATAATAATAATAATAATATGCCATTTAGCAGACGCTTTTATCCAAAGCGACTTACAGTCATGCGTGCATACATTTTTGTGTATGGGTGGTCCCGGGGATCGAACCCACTACCTTGGCGTTACAAGCACCATGCTCTACCAGCTGAGCTACAGAAAGTGGATACTCATGGATGCGCATTGCAATTGTAAAATGTCAACACAATTGGAGACACCACGTCATTTTTGGAGACATGTTATTGACAGTAAACTATTGTAGATGCGACTGCTAACTAAATAAAACATTTTAGCTGGCTAGCTAATCATCTTAGCTAAATGTGGGGCAAACAATTCAGTTATTTACCGTTAATTTGAGGGATTGGGGTGAAAGAAATCGAGTTACATAGTGATACTTTACGATATACTGTATTGACAATATCGCAATATTTTAGCGCTAGTTGGCTGTACCTGCACCAAAACACCATTATTGTTCCTTCATAGCTTGTTCTCAATCTTTTCACATTGGGAGCCAATTAGTTTTCAGCACTTTTATTTCCATGACTGATCAAAACTCGTTCTCATGGCTTTCTGATCCCTCTGCAACAGACATATGGTGCGCAATAAAATCACAGTATCGAATCGCAATACGTATAGAATCATGAGACTCGCAATGCTGATGCATATATCTTATCGTGAGGTTCCTGGCAATTCCCAGGCCAAGTTCATTTGCCACAACAAATCTCTTCGCTAGCAAACGCGATGTCTTCTCCAAAACGACAATGTGTCTCCAGCAATGTTTACTTTTTTGACGTTCTATGGCATCTCCACTTTCCAAGCATATATGACCACATGTAATATTTTGGTAAGTGATGCAAATAGTGAACTATGTAGGGCCAGGATGTAAAATATATGTAGCTGCAGCAATTTCTCTTATCTGATATGGTAAGTAATGGGGCTTAATGTATAGCTCCCTAAGAGTTTGACGAACGGGTCCGTGAACGCGATTCCAGATATATTTACCTCTGAATAAACTGCCTTTATTACACCATATCCACATCCAGTAAACTTGTGATTATCAACACTAACCTCATCGTTGTGGCGGCGGACAGCTAGCCTGTATCCCTCGTCATCCAGTTGAGTGAGTCGCAATGTCTTTTTTCGTTCGTACAAATTTTTGGAAAATCCTCGGGTGTAGGACTTTCCGCCTTTAGTAGAAACCTGTTGAATTATTAAATTTGGTCTGGGAGGTCCTAATTGTTTCGTTGCCAATTTATCTTAATTTGTTCGCCGACAAAAAGGAACTTCTTTCAAAGACACAATCGAGTTGGACTGAAGCCTAGCCATTTTGATAGTAGTAGTGAATTGATTGAGGCTGCTACCTGGTCTTTTCTTAGTTACGTTCATTCGTGGTTACGTTATGTATGACGAAAGCGCGTAAGTGCAAGCCCACAGACACCCATAGAGAATGTATTGAAAGCTTTGAAATGTGAAAAAAATAGATTTTACATGACAGGCTATGAGAGACTTCTGGGCGATTTTCAACCTGACTGAAATCGCCCAAAAAACGGGCGGGGCCATTTGAAGCACGACTTTAGCCTGATTTGACATTTAGTGGCTGTCAGATCAGACGTGAACACTGATAACTGCTGTTGCCGTGATATAATTTTTTATAAATTTATAAAAAAAATATATTTATATATATTTTTTTTTTATAATTGATTAGAAAAAAAATCCCTTCCTTTTCCCGTTTGGCAGTGCGTCGCCCATATCGCCCTATTGAACAAGCCGTCCCTGACAGTAGGCCTACCCCTGTCTGCTATTACAATTCCCTTAATTTTGTGATGGTCATCATGATTCTTGTTTTCCTTTCCAGTCATTTCTTCCACAAGACCTGCATTGAGCCCTGGCTATTGGAGCACAGGACGTGCCCCATGTGTAAATGTGACATCCTCAAGGCCTTGGGAGTAGAGGTAGGCAACTGTACCTTGCATCATGTCCTCGGCATTACCCTGTACTTTGAAATAACCTTTGCCTGTCATTCACTGAAGTTTTAAATACTGTTGTAGATTAAACACAGTATTTACACTGCTAGCGCCATTGTTTAAGGAGAATAGGCAAACATGCTAGATTGAAACGCCTGTAGTGGGACCAGAAATAGCTATGTTTTTATGATTGTGATGATAGTCCATCCATCTGTATCCCCCTGAGCAGCAGCCGGTGGAGGAGCAACCCAGTCATCAGGTGACCATGCCTCCAGACATGAGGTCCTACCCCAGCGTCCCAGTCCCAGAGGACACCCGCAGTGAGACAGCCTCCTCAGGCTATGCCTCTGTCCAGGGCACAGAGGAGCACAGCAGCCCAGCAGACGAGACCCACACATATGAGAGTAAGACACACAATTCACATTCAGAGGCAAATTATTTCAGGAAGTCTTATAACATCACAGAAATAGTGTTTTGAGAGCTTTTTCACATCATAAGCATTGTCTATAGACGTAAGGGGACTACTTTAGTTCAGTTGGCAGTGGTACCTCTTTGTGCAGGTTCTTTGGAAGATGCAGGCTTTCACGTTACCTTGATAATGTGTTAAAGCCACAACCCTATGCACCCCTGCTCAAGACCGTGTGGGTTTTGCCACCTATGTTTGAATTCTAGTGGTTAGATATTCCTGTTACTGAATTTTTCAGATACTTTTTTTGTTTAGTTAGTTTGATTGCTGCAAGTAGATATCAGAGTTCACTACAAAGTATATTCCTGATCAAACAACCAGTATTGTTGTTACTGTCTGGGGCTGAAGTGCCTCCTTTCAGTTTCCCTCCTCGCTCTTTAGCTTGCCTATCCATTGACCTCTGTATGAGCCATTGTGCCAAAATATATAATGACCGGCAGGTTGGTTCTTGTACGGTTTGCTAGCAGCACTTATGAGGCTTGACTGACTGGTAATCATGTTTGTGTTGCAGCATTGGGGCACTATCCTGACCCTGGGTCAGTCCAGGTGGACATCCAGCCCCATTATGACAACCTGGCCTTCGAGGGCGACTCAGGAAACGAACTGGAACCCCGGACATGAACAGCATGCTCACTCCAAGCACTGGAGCTTGGCTAATGGGACTTGCGCCACAATCAATTACATTCAAAGATGTTGTTTCCTGTGGTCATGAAGCAAGTGAAACTAGGAGTGTGGGTCTGAGATTATTCATAGGAAAAGAGGCCTCGACCTACCTATGCATATCATTTTAACATTAAATTGATGAGGCAATTCTTCGATGCACTTACCACTATCTAAGTTAGGAAATTGTACTGTTCACTCTTGTTCAAATCCAGTTTCATTCTTATTTGAATTTAATTGTACTTATAATGATTTATTCGATTACGTTTGAGGTTTAATTACTTCAGTCAATGGATCACATGATCAATTAGGTACAGATTTTTAAATTGTATGTTTTTTTTAAAGCTAATTTCACACCCACAGGTTACTGGGATTAGACTACTCTCCAAGTGTCTGTTTTAATGGGGTATTATAGGTGACAGTTCCCATGACAACTAAAGTTTGTGGCGATGTGCAAATTCAATTTCAAAACGTACAATAATGCAGTAGTTAGTGCAAGGCATTTTCTGATAAGGTTTGCTGCTGTAAAAATTCTCATACTATTTTTTGCATGGAAAATTACTTTGACAGCAAGCACCGCTATACAAAGCTCAGTTTTACCTCTGGGATGCATTGATCTTATTTCAATCATAAGCATAGGATGTTAGCCTCTCTAGAACATACCTTGGTTTTCCTTGTCTAGCAGAGGAGAGCATAAGATTATGTGAGGAACATTCCAGTTTCGAAATATAGATTTGTCTCATTGTTGCTAATTGATTGTACATGTAAATTTGGTTTGCCACTTGTTTGAGGTAAATCCCAAAATGAGGGACTGCTTCCACCTGCTGTATGCTTGTGACATTACAATTTCTTACGTGCTCTGGCACACCCCCATGCCCAGCGCTTCCTGATCTGTAGCTACATGTCTCTTCTTTTTTGTCTGTTATGAGGGTGATGCATGTTAGGAATGGTATTTTTTAACTTGGAAATACTGAGTCTGGATATGGCAGTAAGAGCATCTCTTTAAACCCCCTGGCTTCATTCAAATATTTGTACATGCGTTTCAGTAACTATCTGTGCTTTTTGGGTGTGTGCCTTAAAATGATTCACCAGTGCAAGATCTATTCCATGCCATCCTACTTTAATAGAAAAATGCAATGAGGTCACTGTATATTTTCAACTAGATTGTGCATGCACTTTACATGAATTAATTGATTACAATGTCAATAGTCTTAACCTTGTTCAGCCTTTCCAGAGTAAATGTCTATAGTCTTAAGTATTTTTGCTTAAATAAGGGACAAAGGTTATTCATTATTTTCTTTTACTCAGTTATGTGGGAAATGTAGTAATAACTGGTATATATTCATAAAATACTTTGACAATATTGTAAATACATTTTGGTTTGATCCAAATATTGCTTTGTGCTAATTTGTTCATTTTGTTTATAAAATTGATAAATGTTGTAATCGTCATTCACTAGTGATGCAATTAATTGACAGAAAAGGCCATGCTCACCTCACAGTTGAGAAACAAGTTCATTGGGCAAATAGGCAGGGAAGGGTGTAATGGCAATTTAGTGGTATTTACTGTATGCTGCCCTGTAGGCTGTTATTTTTCTAATTATAATGCAAAAATTAGGGACATTATTAGTATTCCTAGTGTCAGTCAATTATATCAGCTGCACTTGACCATAGAAAGACTACATATTTATCAGTGTTGTGTTCGAGACCACCTAAAGCGAGACCGATTCAAGATCAAGACTGGAGAAAATCGAATCCGGGTCAAGACCGGGGGGGGGGGGGGGGGGGGGACAAGGGGTCCGAGACAGAGTCAAGACCGCGACCAGAAAAATGTGAGTCCAATTCAAGACCATGATTGTAATTTTGTCAAAATAAGAGTTCAAAATGTCCAGTATTTCTGTGTTCATATTTCAGAACAATGTATGGGATTATTTAGACGTTCAGAATAGTGAAAACATGCTTGCTGAGGTAAAATGGAGCCACTACAAATTATTACTAACCCAAACACAGTGGGGAACAATGGGCCTTCTACTACTGAAGAGAAGGGCTAAGGATTTATTAAATAATTATTATAATAATAATACTATTATTTTCAATGATGCAGAGCCCCCACCTGTTTGCCTAAAAAAATATATACAGTGGGGAGAACAAGTATTTGATACACTGCTGATTTTGCAGGTTTTCCTACTTACAAAGCATGCAGAGGTCTGTAATTTTTATCATATGTACACTTCAACTGTGAGAGATGGAATCACATTGTATGATTTTTAAGTAATTGCATGACATAAGTATTTGATCACCTACCAACCAGTAAGAATTCCGGCTCTCACAGACCTGTTAGTTTTTCTTTAAGAAGCCCTCCTGTTCTCCACTCATTACCTGTATTAACTGCACCTGTTTGAACTCGTTACCTGTATAAAAGACACCTGTCCACACACTCAATCAAACAGACTCCAACCTCTCCACAATGGCCAAGACCAGAGAGCTGTGTAAGGACAAGGCTGGGATGGGCTACAGGACAATAGGCAAGCAGCTTGGTGAGAAGGCAACAACTGTTGGCGCAATTATTAGAAAATGGAAGAAGTTCAAGATGACGGTCAATCACCCTCAGTCTGGGGCTCCATGCAAGATCTCACCTCGTGGGGCATCAATGATCATGAGGAAGGTGAGGGATCAGCCCAGAACTATGCGGCAGGACCTGGTCAATGACCTGAAGAGAGCTGGGACCACAGTCTCAAAGAAAACCATTAGTAACATACTACCCCGTCATGGATTAAAATCCTGCAGCGCACGCAAGGTCCCCCTGCTCAAGCCAGCGCATGTCCAGGCCCGTCTGAAGTTTGCCAATGACCATCTGGATGGGAGAAGGTCATGTGGTGTGATGAGACAAAAATAGAGCTTTTTGGTCTTAACTCCACTCGCTGTGTTTGGAGGAAGAAGAAGGATGAGTACAACCCCAAGAACACCATCCCAACAGTGAAGCATGGAGGTGGAAACATCATTCTTTGGGGATGCTTTTCTGCGAAGGGGACAGGACGACTGCACTGTATCGAGGGGAGGATGGATGGAGCCATGTATCGCAAGATCTTGGCCAACAACCTCCTTCCCTCAGTAAGAGCATTGAAGATGGGTCGTGGCTTGGTCTTCCAGCATGACAACGACCCAAAACACACAGCCAGGACAACTGAGTGGCTCCGTAAGAAGCATCTCAAGGTCCTGGAGTGGCCTAGCCAGTCTCCAGACCTGAATCCAATAGAAAATCTTTGGAGGGAGCTGAAAGTCCGTATTGCCCAGCGACAGCCCCGAAACCTGAAGGATCTGGAGAAGGTCTGTATGGAGGAGTGGGCCAAAATCCCTGCTGCAGTGTGTGCAAACCTGGTCAAGACCTACAGGAAACGTATGATCTCTGTAATTGCAAACAAAGGTTTCTGTACCAAATATTAAGTTCTGCTTTTCTGATGTATCAAATACTTATGTCATGCAATAAAATGCAAATTAATTACTTAAAAATCATACAATGTGATTTTCTGGATTTTTGTTTTAGATTCCGTCTCTCACAGTTGAAGTGTACCTATGATAAAAATTACAGACCTCTACATGCTTTGTAAGTAGGAAAACCTGCAAAATACTTGTTCTCCCCACTGTACATATACACTACCGGTCAAAAGTTTTAGAACACCTACTAATTCAAGGGCTTTTCTTTACTATTTTCTACATTGTAGGATAATAGTGAAGACATCAAAACTATGAAATAACACATGGAATCATGTAGTAACCAAAAAAGTGTTAAACAAATCAAAATATATTTTATATTTGAGATTCTTCAAATAGCCACCCTTGAAGGAGTTCCCACATATGCTGAGCACTTGTTGGCTGCTTTTCCTTCACTCTGCGGTCCGACTCATCCCAAACCATCTCAATTTGGTTGAGGTCGGGGGATTGTGGGGGCCAGGTCATCTGATGCAGCACTCCATCACTCTCCTTCTTGGTAAAATAGCTCTTACACAGCCTGGAGGTGTGTTGGGTCATTGTCCTGTTAAAAAACAAATGATAGTCCCACTAAGCCCAAACCAGATGGGATGGCGTATCGCTGCAGAAAGCTGTGGTAGCCATGCTGGTTAAGTGTGCCTTGAATTCTAAATACATCACAGACAGTGTCACCAACAAAGCACCCCCACACCATAAAACTTCCTCCTCCATGCTTTACGGTGTGAAATACACATGCAGAGATCATCCGTTCACCCACACCGTGTCTCACAAAGACACAGCGGTTGGAACAAAAATCTCCAATTTGGACTCCAGACTAAAGGACAAATTTCCACCGGTCTAATGTCCATTGCTCGTGTTTCTTGGCCCAAGCAAGTCTCTTCTTCTTATTAGTGTACTTTAGTAGTGGTTTCTTTGCAGCAATTCGACCATGAAGGCCTGATTCACACAGTCTCTAAACAGTTGATGTTATAATAATAATAATATAATAATAATATAATAATAATATAATAATAATAATATGCCATTTAGCAGACGCTTTTATCCAAAGCGACTTACAGTCATGCGTGCATACATTTGTATGTTGAGATGTGTCTGTTACTTGAACTCTGTGAAGCATTTATTTGGGCTGCAATTTCTGAGGCTGGTATCTCTGATGAACTTATAATAATAATAATAATAATACTTATCCTCTGCAGCAGCGGTAACTCCGGGTCTTCCATTCCTGTGGCGGTCCTCATGAGAGCCAGTTTCATCATAGCGCTTGATGGTTTTTGCGACTGCACTTGAAGAAACTTTAAAAGTTCTTGAAATGTTCCGTATTGACTGACCATCATGTTATGATGGACTGTCGTTTCTCTTTGCTTTTTTGAGCTGTTCTTGACATATGGACTTGGTCTTTTACCAAATAGGGCTATCTTCTGTATACCCCCCTACCTTGTCACAACACAACTGATTGGCTCAAACGCATTAAGAAGGAAAGAAATTCCACAAATTAACTTTTAATAAGGCACACCTGTTAATTGAAATGCATTCCAGGTGACTACCTCATGAATCTGGTTGAGATAATGCCAAGAGTGTGCAAAGCTGTCATCAAGGCAAAGGGTGGCTATTTGAAGAATCTCAAATGTAAAATATATTTTGATTTGATTAACACTGTTTTGGTTACTACATGATTCCATGTGTTATTTCATAGTTTTGATGTCTTCCCTATTATTCTACAATGTAGAAAATAGTAAAATAAAGAAAAACCCTTGAATGAGTAGGTGTTCTAAAACTTTTGACCGGTTATTTTTGTTGTTGCCTGTTTTGCATGTTATTTTGGCATTATTACGTGTCACATGTCAGTTTGCAAACAATTTAAACATTTAAAAAAACGGAGTTAATAAAGCTGCATACAAACAGGGTCTCTTTTTTGCTCTCTTGAGTAAGGCAGCTCCAAAATGCAGGTGTTTCAGCCTAGCTCAGTGCTTTCTGTGGTGGTGGGGCAGCCAGCGGAAAATACTGAGCGTAGGGGTTGGTAATGTTCTCTAGTTGCGTCGTGATTGGCTCCATGTTCTGTCAGTCAATGGGACACTACTTCACCACAAAATCTACTGGGAGAGCTAGAAAATTCAAGCCCCTTGGGTGCTGCCATAGAGTTACATTGGAAGTGCCCATCCAAGAAGGCTCAAGGTCATTGGCCACAGATAAGATGACGTCAAATCACGTTATATCCACAGTAGCTTTGATTGGACTGATCATGTCAACATCATACTTTCAAAATCTTAGCTAGTAGTCATCATCATGCATCAAGTCGACAATCTACTGGCAAATCCTTTTCAGTCCTTGTCATATGAAGAGAAATGATGAAGAGAAATTATAGATAAAACGTATCGGTGGACATAAAAATTACACAACAAGTTGGAAATTTGCAAATTCAACAATTGAGTGGTTTGGAAGGAATCAGTGGCTAACTGCAAGCATTTCAAAGCAATCACTAGCCTGCTATTCAGTGGAGTGGATGTGTGGTCCAAGTCTGGGTTTAAGGGTCTCTTTTCCAAGCTTAAAACGATAAACATTCAACATTGGCCATGCTGTCAATCCAGCTTGACTTCTGCCGCTTTCAAAACAACGGGAAACTCTGAACTGGGAAATCTCAGACTTCAGTGAGTTCAAGACAACTGGGAACTCTGAAAAAAATGAGCTCCAACTGGGAAAATACGTTATGAACGGTCATCCAACGGCATTCCAAGTCAGGAACTCTGGCCTCTTTCTAGAACTCCGACCTGAAGATCACTAACGTCATGATTCAAACTTTTTTTCAGAGTTCCCAATTGTCTTGAAAGCACCATAAATCCATAGAATGCCAGAATTTGAGGACAAAGTTTGATGACAAAATTTGCCCCCGAAAGACCGCCACACCACCTTCCTGTTCAAGTGAGCACAGCAGAACAAAGTGAGTCCAAAAATGTATTGTATGCTTCTGCATAAATTATGTTATATGCCAGGGAGATATGTATACTGTAGTTAAGAAAGTAATACTAAGTGTATGTTGTGTAGTAAGCTGTTAGTAGCCCATGTGCCTCACCCTAATAATTTGGTCCCTTTTCCCCTCATAACTTAGCCTACTGTTCTGACTTGGTGGTGCACATGTAGCCTATAGCCTGTATTAGAGAAATGTCATCATCAAATATTGTAAGAGCTTTCATTGTCTGCTTATATGCCCCCTTTATTTATCCTACGGTTCTGACTTGGAATACTGTAAGAACGGCCCATGTTCTGAATTCTGTCACTGTACATTTCAAAGGTGCTGAACAAATAGTTATATTGACTACGTCGGTCCTAGATCGCTGTATTAATGTCTTAATCAAAATTACGGATTGTCTCTTATCCGCTCGTCGTCGCCTTATGCCATAGTTTGTACATTTCAATTGTCAGTAGAAACCACATTTGTTTCAGCAAGTCAGCCATATCAGCTATGTTTTTGAAAAGGCAGTAAATGAGGCTGAATTAACTGTTTCGCTGCCAGACAAGGCTCTGCTGATAGCCAGGTGTAATAGTGGTAATGTGTTGGGACTGCTGTTGGGACAGCTTTACAGTGAGGGAAAAAAGTATTTGATCCCCTGCTGATTTTGTACGTTTGCCGACTTACAAAGACATGATCAGTCTATAATTGTAATGGTAGGTTTATTTGAACAGTGAGAGACAGAATAACAACAAAAAAATCCAGAAAAACGCATGTCAAAAATGTTATAAATTTATTTGTATTTTAATGAGGGAAATAAGTATTTGACCCCTCTGCAAAACATGACTTAGTACTTGGTGGCAAAACCCTTGTTGGCAATCACAGAGGTCAGACGTTTCTTGTAGTTGGCCACCAGGTTTGCACACATCTCAGGAGGGATTTTGTTCCACTCCTCTTTGCAGATCTTCTCCAAGTCATTAAGGTTTCGAGGCTGACACTTAGCAACTCGAACCTTCAGCTCCCTCCACAGATTTTCTATGGGATTAAGGTCTGGAGACTGGCTAGGCCACTCCAGGTCCTTAATGTGCTTCTTCTTGAGCCACTCCTTTGTTGCCTTGGCCGTGTGTTTTGGTTCATTGTCATGCTGGAATACCGATCCACAACCCATTTTCAATGCCCTGGCTGAGGGAAGGAGGTTCTCACCCAAGATTTGACAGTACATGGCCCCGTCCATCGTCCCTTTGATGCGGTGAAGTTGTCCTGTCCCCTTAGCAGAAAAACACCCCCAAAGCATAATGTTTCCACCTCCATGTTTGATGGTGGAGATGGTGTTCTTGGGGTCATAGGCAGCATTCCTCCTCCTCCAAACACGGCGAGTTGAGATGATGCCAAAGAGCTCGATTTTTGTCTCATCTAACCACAACACTTTCACCCAGTTCTCCTCTGAATCATTCAGATGTTCATTGGCAAACTTCAGACGGCCCTGTATATGTGCTTTCTTGAGCAGGGGGACCTTGCGGGTGCTGCAGGATTTCAGTCCTTCACGGCGTAGTGTGTTACCAATTGTTTTCTTGGTGACTATGGTCCCAGCTGCCTTGAGATCATTGACAAGATCCTCCCGTGTAGTTCTGGGCTGATTCCTCACCGTTCTCATGATCATTGCAACTCCACAAGGTGAGATCTTGCATGGAGCCCCAGGCCGAGGGAGATTGACAGTTATTTTGTGTTTCTTCCATTTGCGAATAATCGCACCAACTGTTGTCACCTTCTCACCAAGCTGCTTGGCGATGGTCTTGTAGCCCATTCCAGCCTTGTGTAGGTCTACAATCTTGTCTCTGACATCCTTGGAGAGCTCTTTGGTCTTGGCCATGGTGGAGAGTTTGGAATCTGATTGATTGATTGATTCGGTGGACAGGTGTCTTTCATACAGGTAACAAGCTGAGATTAGGAACACTCCCTTTAAGAGTGTGCTCCTAATCTCAGCTCGTTACCTGTATAAAAGACACCTGGGAGCCAGAAAGCTTTCTGATTGAGAGGGGGTCAAATACTTATTTCCCTCATTAAAATGCAAATCAATTTATAACATTTTTGACATGCGCTTTTCTGGATTTTGTTGTTGTTATTCTGTCTCTCACTGTTCAAATAAACCTACAATTGAAATTATAGACTAATCATTTCTTTGTCAGTGGGCAAACGTACAAGATCAGCAGGGGATCAAATACTTTTTTCCCTCACTGTATGTAGGCCCTAATAGTTTGTGGGCATCGTTTGTCACCGTTATAGTCCAATGAATGTATTGTTTAGTGGCTTTGCTGGCATGCATGTAAAACATTTTTTTGAGTTTGCCCCACCAACATTTACATGCTAAAATCGCCACTGAACTGACAGCATTTTTAGCAACATGAAATCTTATTACAATCTGTTCATATACAACCCCAGGAATAATTACACTTTTTAAACATTTTCTGACAAGCGACCCCTTAGATATGGTAATTTTCACGTTTTCATAAATTCTTAGAATGTTTGAGAATTACGTATACTAAGGCATTTGTGAAAATTCTATGGCAATGTAGCATGGTAAAAGGGCTGTGAGTTTTGACAATTAATAGACAATGCAGTAAATAAAACCGAATAAAAACATCTGTCTTGTCCAGGACCGGAGTCTACACAGACCGGTGCGCTATAGCCAACCAGAGCTACAGTAGGCCTTTATACAAACTAGCCATTTGCTACTACAGGTTGTTGGTGGCACCTTAATTGGGGAGAACCGGCTCGGGATAATGACTGGGGCGGGATCAGTGAAATTATATCAAATACATCAAACACATGGTTTCCAGGTGTTTGATGCCATTCCATTTGCTCCGTTCCGGCCATTATTATGAGCCGTTCTCCCTCACTGATCTAAAGTCGCACTGTTGCAACTGTAAACACAAAGTAAGGTTCAAAGTGAATGATGGCAGGCCGGTGTGGTGTGGCGAACAGTCTGTTTGGGACCGGAGTAACAAAGCACCCGCTGCTCGTTGAGGAGAGTAAAAACGAGTCTCCAATAACACCAGAAAAAGTCGCTAGATTTGTCGCTAGTCGCTTTTTTGAAAATGTGTCGCTATAGGGGTCTGAAAACACGTTAAATATAGCGACAAAGTCGCTAAATTGGCAACACTGTAGTGTGCGGCGCGCATGTGAATATATGTCACGTGCTTTGCGATTGTGTAGTCTTTGTGGATGATTTCTCCATTGTACTACATCATTGATAAATCGTATACCTCCACTACACTACATTGATACGCATCAATAGGGATTAAGAAGTGAGTATACGCAATGCCACTGAACAAAAGTGGGTATACGGTTTATACCTGCGTATACCCTCCACTACACCACTGTCCATTTGTGTTTTACAAAAAGTGCTCTCTCCTACATGAATGCGCTGGTATTTGTTACAGTATTTTGCACTTTGAAGTTATAAAATTTGATACTTTTCAACCGAGAAGGACTATGGGAAATCAAGTCTACAGTATCAAGCGAATTCATTCTTCTGCATACACCCACCAATGTCAAGAAACTACAATCCCCAGAAGTCCTTGTATCGTTGACTTTGGCAAGGTTTCTGTCGACGTGGGAAAGGGTCTGCTTAGTGCTCAGACAAACAAATGTCCATGGGTATAGGTTGCAATAGAAATGAACAAATTGACATGCACATTGGATTCAACAAATATATGTGAATTTAAATATGTGGCTTAAACCTGAAGAGATATTGCTGAAAAATGCATTCAAGTTATGGGTGACAGAAAAAAGCAACGATTATTTCGTATTACAAAGGAGGCGAGGATATGGAGAAGGAGGAGGCGGTTTGACAGGTATGTGTTCTGTTCTTTGCTGGTCTGGTAAAACTCAGTGACACCGCAATGACATTCTAGCAAAGTGTGCATGCCATCGGACAAGAGTTAATATTTCCGGTCTATTTTAGAATGTCCCCCTTCAGATTCTGTCATGTAATCATAGGGGTGGGAGACAGACAGTTCTCCAGATCCGCGTGTCAAATGGACAGGCTGGACTCCAAACGTTAGCTTAGATTGAAATAGGTATTGCAATGTAACAGTTTACAGCTGGGCTATTCAACCGGGGGTCCGCGGCCCCCTATAGGTCTGCATAGATATTGCAGGGGTTCTGCGAAAATGTTTTTTGTTGTTGTGTGGATTCCCCCCCATGTTTTTATGAATATTGCTAGCAACAACAGAGTAAACACATTTTGAATGACATACCTACAGTAGATCTAATTTCTAATGATGTCAACTTTATTTCTCAACTCCTAATTTTGACAAAATTACACTAATTGGAGCCAATTACACTCACTGGAGTATCTGACAGGCTTTGAAAAAGCAGCCGCGAATAGGCTACTAGTGTGGCAAGTGCTGCTAGGAAGCTTTCTTGACTTGGACATTATTTTTTGCCAACACATGGCTAACCTTTTCTTAACCAGCTAAACAGCTACTCTTAGCGAAAATGTGTTTAGAGTTCCCTTTCTAGCTAGAATTTACCAATTATGTGGGAAGGTCAAAATAATTTTAAAAAACTACACCAAATCTATTCATTGTAAAATGTTTATTAATTATCCTTGACATTATCATTCACCTGATAAGACGGGAAAAAACGAATGTTTTGCTAACGTATGATGGGTGTCCCTGGGTTGCCGGTTTGCCTGGGAGGGTGTCCCTGGGCAAGAAAAGGTTGAAGACCCCTGGTTTATAGTATAGCCTGCCTACGATGCAGATTATTTACTTTGTTACCACTGACTGAGCCATCAACAAAATTGCCTCTGTTGTTTAGGCTACAAACCACTGTCACAACACTTGATGATGCTGTCTGAGATGTCTGTTGTTTTGGTACACACACACACACACACACAAAATGACACAGTAGTGTCATATTGGGTTGCCGACATTTGCTTTAGCTTTATGGGTGGAGCAATAGGCTATACTGAGGGCACACAGCACTTCTGTATGAGAATGTACTCAAGCATGATACTCTAGAGGCAGAAGAGCCAGGGCAGTGCTCATCCATTCCATAGGGTCTGTCTGGTCTACTGATTCCCAGCATCTGAAATGGGAAGATTCTACATTATGAAAATAGTGCTTGTTGATCTTTGAGATCAATGCTGCGCTATTTTATAACACATTGATCCTCCTTCACCATGCAGGTCTGCAGTCAGTGAACACGTTAACATGCACACAGTGTTCCGGATAGTAGCTTATATCCCGCTTAAAGTCTTATTCGGGATAAGCTGTTTACATGCACCTTTGATATCCCGCTCACTAGTATCCCTGTATCCATGAATAAACAAGATATTCCTAATTTAAATTCATATTGGTTAAATGAAATAACTGCAATATGGACACTGACTGTAGGCCTATAACCTCTCACATGTAGCATAAAATAATATTTCATTTCTTACAGTAAAATTATACAACAAATGTTGATTTTTGCTCGGGAACAGGATTGGAGAAATATTATTTATTTATTTCAACATCTCTTGAGAAAATGCGAATGCGCATGTAATGTGTTATCTTTGACACTGTTATGCAAGCAGACAGTATTTCAACCACATACAATATGTGCCCAAGACGAACTGAAGTCTTATCAGAAACGTGTTTCATCGTTTTCTCAGCTTGTCATTTCCTTAAAACCGGTCAAACTGATGACATTTTGATATTTTGCACAGGACCAACCTTTCCACTGTTTTGGAGTTATTGCGTTTTCTCTCTGGTCTCTAAACAAAACAGACAACTTTATCGGTGTTAACTAGATTACTAATGCATTCATTCTATCGATGTAAGACATTATTATAGTGAGCACTACTTTATTTAGTGTTTTAGGGCAACAAGTTATGACAGAAGAGAAGCTACACGTATCTAACTATAGTTGACAAGCAAATGGCCTACCAAATGTCCGAAATTATAATAGGGCCTACCAAATGTCGGAAATTATAAGCAGAAACGGTCCAGTACGGACTAGCCTATCAGCAAAATAATTGATTATGGAATTATTGGTTCGAACTGCGCAGGTAGCCTACTTTATGAAGTGATTTGTTTGACAATCAGATAAAAACATCATCACACAACACCATTAATATATGAAACTGAGCCTGAGCAAACCGCGAAAAACAACAGTAAACAGGATAAGATGTTTACATGCCACAGTATCCCGTCTAAAATCAGCATATCCCAGGCATTTTATCCGGGTTTCTCATAACCGGGATACAAGCTTTTTCGGGTTATTGTAAATGGGAAATGATGTTTTATATGCGTCAACTCAAAAACAGAATACTTGAGTATCCCAAATAATAGTGGGATATTGTTGTGCATGTAAACGTGGTCATTCTATCAATTACACCAAGAGTGAGTAGGCTACCTTGTTTGCTGTAATGCAATAATTGAATGTCAGCTTTAGGTTTCCCAACAATAGTACGTTTTCTTGCACATGGTCACACACAGCCTCTGATAGGCCAATTATCAGCTGTTGATCACAGTTATCCACTTGACTGAAACAGCATAGCTAACTTTCACATTTGCCTCATCTCTAAAACTAAAAATAGCAATCTGGTGGCCTTCTAGTCTATTGAAGCTGACGTGCCAGTGGATGTAGCCTACCGATAGTAATGGTAGATGTCTTTGTCAAAAAGACTGACACTGAGAACATCAGAGCTATAATAACAGGTAATGAATGGGTTTGATGAAGTGAAACACAATAGCTTTCTCCTCTGACTGGGCTAATGATGGTGGAGGACCACCAGTGTCTGCTCTCCTCCTGTTCAATGCCTCCCCTGAAGCCCCCTCCAACTCAAGGACCTTTTTAATCCTGAAGTATCCAGATGTAAATCTCAAATGGCCACAGGGCAGAGAGCAGGCTATTATTTAGTAATACCTGCTCGATTAATTGGGCCCTTGCATATGCACAGGTTTTTCAGCAGAAATTCAGCCAAACTTTTATAATAGATGATTTACAGGGGGAAACGAACTCTGTAATCAGTTCATAGATGTGGTCTAGTCCACCAGCCGGCTCTTGGTAGCAATTAGCCTGGGGGCGAGGTTAAGGCCACTGTACAGCTGTGTCATGATCCCCCAGCCCAGCAGCCATAGATTCTGCTGATGCAGTCGGGCCAGGATAGCAGTAAAGGCCTTGCTCTGACCTTGTTAATAATTTATGAAGGCCACTACAGTCCTAGATAGGTAACACAACACTGTTGATTTGAACCACAGACAGGCAGGGCACTTGAATGTGATAATCAGCACAATATCCGTTGAGTTTTCCACTTCCATGTTCCATGATTGATAACCCAGGTGGGAGGGCTGTTTTGTTTGCTAGATACTGTACAATCAATAGGCATGAAATTGCCTCATGATTTTAAAATGTCTCATCATGCATGTCTAATGTGTGACTGTTAAGGGGAAGTATGATTGCTACTTAATTTTTTTGACAGGTCTCCTTGTTGGAACTCTTGATACGATGCTGGATTCCACGTCTAAGGTCGCTCCATTTCGCATTCTACACCAGACACTGGACTCTCAGGTCTACTGGTCAATAGCATGTGGTGAGAGTTTTTGCTCTACACTTTCTCAACTATCCCCGTTCAGTCAGAATAGCCACAATGTAAACATTATAGGCTACAGGAATGTAATAACTGACTACAATCATGTAATAACAACCTTTTCGGATTGTATTTTAGTCGACACTCATTTCCCATTTTTTAACAAAATAGATGGCTTAGTCGTGCATAGTGTAAACAGTTTCCTTTGCATTGTGAATATGTTTTCCCTGTGATTAGGTGGCACCAAGGAGGAGATCAACCAACACTGGGAGTGGCTGGAGAAGAACATCATGAGAACCTTGTCTGTGTTTGACTCCAGCGATGACATCACCAGCTTTGTGCAGGGCAAGATCAGAGTAAGTAATCACTACAGATAATTAAACACATGGTTTACACAGACACTACTATTATTGATCACTGCCACTCTCACAGGGAGATGGAGGCCTCCTACAGACTTAATAATGTATTCATGTAGTGAAGCCTACTGATGATAAGTAGCAAGTGCTTACTCTTTGAAAACATTTGGTGGTGATTATGGTGTTTAATTGATTACTGTTTCTGATATGGAAACCTTTGACTGTTTATTGAAAGCTAAGCAAAGGATAGTAGGTTTGTAATAAAAATTTGAATTTAAGAAACTATATGATGCTAATTTATATGCCTTGACATAAATGTTACAGAATGGAGATGGCATGCTGACTTGTTTAGACTGCTAATTATATTTGTTTCCTTCAGCGGCCATGAGAGAGATGTTGTCCTCCTCTTCTCTCTATAAAGGGGCTGATTGCTGAGGAAGGGAAGGTGTCAGGCGTGCAGGAGGACGACCCTGAGAAGTTCCGTGAAGCACTGCTGAGGTTTGAGAAATGGTTTGACCTCCCTCAGAAGGAGAAGCTGGTCACCTACTACTCCTGCAGCTACTGGAGGGGCCGTGTGCCCTGCCAGGGCTGGCTCTACCTCAGCACCAACTTCCTCTCCTTCTACTCCTACCTGCTGGGCTCCGAGGGTGAGACGAAACAGAGACCGAAACCTGAACAACCCCTCACTGTTGATTGTCACTTAAATGCAGAAACTGGCAGGCTTCATCCATTTACTTGTCATTTTATACATTGTATTTGGGTACAATATTATTATAATTCCATGACAGAATGGTAGCGAGTTACTCATTAAAGATAATCTGTTTCCTCTTCAGTGAAGCTGGTAGTCTCATGGAATGAGATCTGGAGGCTGGAGAAAACGTCCAATGTCATTCTGACGGAGAGCATTCATGTGTTGGCCAATGGGGAGAACCACTACTTCTCTATGTTCCTGCACCTCAATGAGACCTTTCTGATCATGGAGCAACTTGCTGACTACTCCATCAAACGCCTATTTGATAAGGAGAACTTCCAGGAAGAGCCCTCCCTCTCAGACCCACTACAGATCACCAAGAGGTATACTGCCTGTCACTGTTATTTTTTACTAATATTTGACAGTTACTTCAGGACACCATAGTGAATGGAGATGATATTAATTATTTTGTTTACTACCTCCATGCTCTCAAGCTGTCCTCCTTTTTTCACTACTTTTCTTTTTTTGCTCTCCTTCAGAGGCTTGGAAACTAATGCTAGGAACGAGCAATTCCGGGCCTTCTTCAGGCTGCCTAAAGAGGAGAACCTGCTGGAGGTTTATGAGAGCTTCCTGTGGGTTCCATTCAGCCACTTCAACACGCTTGGGAAGATCTGTCTGTCTGAGAGCTACCTGTGTTTCGCTAGCCAGGATGGCAGCCAGTGCCACGTCATCATCCCCATGAGAGAGGCAAGACACAGCACACTACCTTGACACTAAACTAATTTAATAGCCTCTGTGGCTCAGTGGTTTTGCTCAATGTTGTTGACCCAAACACCTATCCTTGCAGGTGATTGGTGTGGAGAAGCCAGATCGTAGCAGCAGAGCTTTGACTGTGTGTGTGCGGGGTAAGACGGCTCTGAGGTTCTCTGAAGTTCGGGACTTTGAGCGTCTCGGCAATGCAATCCGCAGGAGGTGTGGGATGACTGCCAGTCCTCAGCACTCTGCATCACCTGAGGTGACTAACTTCCTGTTTTGAACATGTGATCCTCTTCCTGCTTCTTACTGCTAGGTCTCTGCTCCAAGGGCACAATTCCAGTCCGCCTGCAACCCTCCAAATTTGTCTAAGGGAGCTTTCACATCAAATTGGTTTAAGCGGTTTTTCCTCACTCTGGTGCGTTCACCCCCTTAGTTCAGTTCATTTGAATTGGTGTGAACACTATCTGCACTCGGGAGCGCACCAAACAACGCTCCGTGGTTCTCTCAAAAAGGGTGATCTTGGTCCGTTTCCATTCGTACTGTGGTGTGTTTCGCTGCAGGTGTGAGCGCAATTTGGACCAAACACAGGAAAATAAGCAGTATTATTGGTTGTTTGACTATGAGCATTTGAACTTGGTTTCTCTCAAACATGTTGTGAGTAGCAGCACATTTATGAGCGCATCCTATGCAGATTAGGGGAGACCGGGGCTGTACAGGGGATATAGGCTACTGAATATATTCACTGCACGTTGCAGTTAGAGCAGCTAAAGTATTATGACGATTGGCTGGGACACCCAAGTGATGCTCCATGATGATCATAGATGGATTTAACGTGAGCATTTTTGCCCAATAAACAAATTACCTTGTGTGAACATATGGTTTTGTTTAGGCATTTTAGTTAGTTAGACATTTGTCAGTGTGACACCAACTGGACCAAATGAAAGATATCTGCCACGCTATAATTGCTGCCATTGAAAACAAACTGCGGGTTCACTGTGCCTTGCAGGTCATCAGAGGGGAGTGCCAAAACCTCATCAATCACTTTGAGGACAACCCAGAGGAGGTGGCTCTGATGGTGGGACAGAAGGACAGCAGCAAGGCTGTCAGCAATGAGGCCCTCATGACTGTGTTCCACCCCCAGGACGCTGAAAATCTTGATCCCAAAATGGTGGGATTGTACTCTAAAACATGACCTTCTCTCCTAATATGAAGAAATATACAATTTTTGGTTTATCTAGGAGCGCTGTTTCTTTTCCCCAGTGTGAGAATGAGCAGAGCATGATACATATGGTGGAGTTTTTTTAAAGGTGCTCTCCCTGTACTGTCTAGATGTCTCAGCCTTGACAGCTCATTTCTTATTACGCTGTTTCATCTCTGTGCCTGACAGCTAAAGGAGAAGATGAAGGAGCAGTCATGGAACATCCACTTCTCAGAGTATGGCCGTGGCACCAGTATGTTCTGTACCAAAAAGACACGAGACCTGATTGTGCGTGGCGTCCCTGAGGCCTTAAGAGGAGAGCTCTGGATGCTCTTCTCAGGTTCTGTTTGATATGGCTCTTTCACTGTTATATGGCTCGTATGTCTCCTTCACTGATGTGTAAAAGTGTGGTGTCTTTAATGTTTTGCTATAGGTAGCTGTATGTGTTTTGTTTAAATATGGTGTGTGGTGTTTTGCCTTGGTACTCTAGGTGCAGTGAATGACATGGCCACTAACCCGGGGTATTACAGTGAGCTAGTGGATCAGTCTCTGGGGACCAGCACCCTTGCCACTGATGAGATAGAGAGAGACCTGCACCGCTCTCTACCAGAGCACCCTGCCTTTCAGAGCGACACAGGCATCTCTGCCCTGCGCAGAGTCCTCACTGCATATGCCTACAGGAACCCCAAAATCGGCTATTGCCAGGTGCTAAGCTAGAAACCCCTATAACACTTCCCTGCTTTCTTTCTTTCAAAAAGCTAATAAATTAGGCATCTTTACATCTATCCTCCTTTTCTCTTCTGAAGGCCATGAACATCCTGACGTCGGTCCTGTTGCTCTATGCTAAAGAGGAGGAGGCTTTCTGGCTGCTAGTGGCCGTCTGTGAGAGGATGCTGCCTGACTACTTTAACCGCAGGATCATCGGTGAGAGACACAGCTGAATAACAATATAATTTTTAGTGTTGCATCACATTAAATATATGTACTGTATGTGTGTTTGATACTGAATACCTGGCTTACACTTTCTCACATAACTGCTATAAATCCTGTTTACAAACATCTTGTATTTCCTCAGGTGCCCTGGTGGACCAGGCAGTGTTTGAGGAGCTGATCCGAATGCACCTCACCCAGCTGACGGAGCACATGACAGACCTGACCTTCTTCTCCTCCGTGTCCCTGTCCTGGTTCCTCACCCTGTTTATCAGTGTCCTGCCCATAGAGAGCGCTGTCAACGTGGTCGACTGCTTCTTCTACGACGGCATCAAAGCCATCCTTCAGCTGGGCCTGGCTGTGCTCGACTACAACATGGAGGGCCTGATCAGCTCCCATGACGACGCTGAGGCAGTCACCATCCTCAACAAGTGAGTGTCAACACAGAGTGGGCGAGGTCTGAAGGTCAACTTAATTGGTTATTTCAAAGTACCGTATTAGGTTTATGATGGATTGTGAAGCAACATAATCTCCAAAACAATGAGTTAATTCTACAGGAATGCCCATCTTATTCATGTTACTTAACTGCTGCTCTGTTTGCCCTGGCAGGTTTTTCGATAATGTGACCAATAAGGACAGTCCTCTACCACAAACAGTGCAGCAAAACTCAGTAGGGAACAACGACAAAGCATCATCCCTCTCCAAGGTGGACATCAGTGATCTCATCAAAGAAGCCTATGAGGTACTGTAACGGTCAGAGTTGCTAGAACTGACCCCATGTCTCAATGTCAGGCTTGTCATTGATTTAGCCTTTTTAATTTGCTTACAGAAATATGGAGACATGAAATCAGAGGAAGTAGAGCGCATGCGGAAAAGAAACAAACTGTATGTAATCCAAACATTAGAGGATACGACCAAACAAAATGTGGTGAGTGGCACATCCCCAAACTTCCATGGCAACCTTTTAGCATTGTTTACTACAATTTGATGTAGGATGAATTGAGATTGACTTTTTTCCCAGCTACGGGTAGTGTCACAAGAAGTAAAGTTCAGTGCTTCCCAGCTTGATGACCTTTATGCATTGTTCAAGGTATCACAATCACTCTTTTCAAATAATAATATACTACTGCATACACTACATGCGTCAATATTCCTCATAGACACAGAGTTGACACGACTGGCATGAAAAATGGAAATGTGTTGAAAATAGACACAGATTTAAGCGCTGGAAGTTGAATACTTCAATGTGTTTCCAGAGGCAACATTTCCTCAGCTGCTACTGGACGATGAACAGCCCAGTGCTGCTGCACCACGACCCCAGCCTGGCCTATCTGGAGCAGTACCAGCTGGGCTTCCATCAGTTCAGGCTGCTCTTCTCCCTCCTGGAGCCCTGGTCCCTCTGCAGCGGCAACGATGCCCTCTTCCTCTGGGCCTTCCGCCTGCTGGATGAGAACCAGGACGGCCTCGTCAACTTCAAAGAGTTCTGCTGTGCCCTGGGTAAGGTTAGACCAGTACTCTGATGCATAGCTACAGGTCTATGAATGCTGTGCCCACCCTCCGTTTTCACCATTATCTGTGGAAACGGTATGTCGCATCTAATCCAGCATCAACCTCATGCAACCTTTCATGAAAATGTCCCCCTCCCTATTTTGTTCTTTCTGCAGACATTTTGTACAGCGGCACTTTCACCAGCAAACTGAAATTCCTGTTCAAGCTTCATCAGCCACCAGGTAAGTAAGATCACCAGAACTGCATTAGCACCTTCTCTATTAACCACTTGTCATTCTACGGTCATGATACTTTTGATCTGTATTTCTTCTGCTTGAATACATTATTTATAATAAGAAACTCCCAATACAATTTTGCTGCAGACTATGCCCTTCTAATTTCAACTGTACTGTATATTTCGTGCTACTCTTTTACTCGCCAACTAATCTCTTTAACTGTTCCTTACATCTGTCCCTGCTGTAATGTTGCATGCTCTCACAGAGAATGTCTTCTTCTAGCTTTCACAGGTAGTCCTTTCCACTCAAAGGGCCAAAGACTTCCTCACTTCATTCCAATGACTGACGACCTATCCCACTTGAGTCGATTGACTGGTCAGCTTGCTTTGCTCTTTTCTTTCTCTGCTATAAGCATTTCACTCTTTGCCTCTGTGCTTTTGTCTTTGGTAGATGCTCATCTGTCTGTTTGTCTTTAACAATGTCTTAAGTTGGTCTCTTTTGTCGTGTACAATTTGTTTTACTACTATCTAGATATGTGTCCTTGTAGACAAGGTTTATATATGATATAATTTCTCACTGGTTATGGTGTAGAATAGCAAAATGTACTTTAGTTACTGTATGACTTCCTTTGACTTATGTGAATGTACTTTACACTATGTAGTGTCCGATCTTCCAGAAGATGGCGTGATCAGAAAAAGCCCTGAAAGAGGTAATTTATTTGGCCTGTCTCTTTTTCTCTTTTACCAAGCTCTTCACAATATTGCTAATTTAAACAGAATATCCTTGTACACATTACCCATTTGTGTCTGAACACTGCACTTTCCACCCACAGGCAGAGGGAAAGTGGATCTGCAGGCCTACCTGAAACAATGGCAAGATGAGATACTAAAGAAAGAGGAGAGCATCAAGGATTTACCCAGAATTAACCAGGTAAATACACCCATATCTAGATTAACATGTAGTCAATCAGGTGAATATGCATGCAGATATCTTTCTAACAGATCAACTTTGAACAATTGAATCCACATGTTATGTCATTACTTTATGCAAAAAGAAACACAATGACAAAATCTTAAAATTGAATCCATCCCTTTTCTTTTAATGTTGTCAGGCTCAGTTTATCCAGTTCTCCAAATCACTCTACAATCTGTTCCATGGTGACCCAGAAGAGGAGTCTCTGTACCGTGCTGTGGCTCGAGTCACCAGTCTCCTGCTGAGGATGGAAGAAGTAGGGCGCAGGCTCCAGGAGCCCACCAGCCCCCAGAAGTCCACCACTAGCCCCACCCAGGCTGCCCCAGAGGGGACTCTACCCGACGGGGAGGCCTGCAGCACCCATGAGAGCTGCTCAGACACCCCTAGCACTACCATCACCCTGGAGGCAGGCTCCATCCCACAGGAGGTGGAATGGTCATTTGCCTTTGAGCAGATCTTGGCATCGCTGCTCAACGAGCCTGTCCTTGTGCGCTTCTTTGAGAGGCCTGTAGACATTCAGGCCCGGCTGGACCATGCCAAGTGTGCTCAGTTGAAAGCCAAGACAAACAAGTGAACTGAAGGATACACTGTGGGTCAAACCTTCTCAAAGCCATTAAGTCTCTATGTTCACTATCCTCACTATTCTCTACTGTTCTTTTTCCGCCTGGTCAGGTAACAGGAGTGGATTCTAAGCCAACCCTGTTCACTGTAACCAAACGCAAGGAATACACTTGTAGAGAAAGCATTCACACCTTTTAACGCCTATAAATTCCAGTTGTATCTTGTAGATTCATAGTTTTAGTTATGTCATCTGCACACCAGCAAACCTGCTCAAGCATCTTGCTTCTATGTGCCAGAGTGGTTTTCTCATGCAGCCTTAAATCTCTCAGCTAATTTTCAGAAACACCAGCCTTTCAAATTGGGGGGTAAGTAATCAGTTGACCTGTGTGGGATATGTAGGGAGCAGCATCACACTCCAGGGTTGTCACTTAAAGCCAACAATGGAAGTCAATCATTGCATGAAACCGGCACATGTAGATGGGATAGATAATTGTATATGAGACCTTTACTGTTGCTCATCCATAATTATGCAATGAATGAAACCTAGAATGGAGAGATGAAAGAGACACCACTATGTTATTGTATCTCTGGGTTTACTTTGTAATGACAAGATGTGGCCAATTTATTTCTGCTCATTTTGTGGAGGGCGGCTTTTGAAAACGATGGGACCACTACTTGCTCAAGGCCCAAGGCTGTTAGTCGGAATTCTACATTTCCGTTTTCTTACAATATATATTACGTTTTTGCCTTCAAATTCCATTTGTTTTGTTGAAGTATCATGAATGAGGGAACAAGAGCATGTTGTCATTGCTAAGTCAAATCACTTTCAGGACACAAAGTAAAAACAAATTGGATAGTTGCTGTTGAGGCAATCACTGTTGTCATTTGAGGACATTGTGCAATATTTGTATTCTAACTACTGTCTGAGTCTTTAAGGGAAATGAAGGTAATATATATAATTTCATATACATAATAATAAACAATAAACATGTCTTATGATTATGTTTTCTTTTGTTTGATATTGTATAATTTAATTGAGTTGCAAAGGGATTACTAAATTACTAATTACTATTTGTCAGAGTAAATGTTATATTCATAATTTTTATAATGTCTTGTAAAAGGAAATTATTGTTGTTTGATTATATTTGTGAGACTGCAGATACAATTATTTGATGGGTATAACTGATAGTGTGGCCTGTTACACATTCCTTTGTATATCATTTTCCTTTTTTGAAATCCTTTAAAGCATGAAACGGTGCATGGGCATGGATACCTTATGATGATTCAAATGCAACACAGTTGGTTCTGAATGACTTACTTTATTTCTTGGTTTGATGTGGTGGACTGTAAAATGCAGAATTTTAGTCATTGTTGATTGAAAAAACCTGCTTCAATGTCCTCTGTGTAGTATGGATATTTATATTTTACATAAACAGCATCTGCTAAATGACTAAAATGTAAATGTATAAATGTTTGTTTTCAAAATTAGTCTGTCAGGAAAAGGACAGCTGAGCAACTTTTACATGGTTTGTATTTTCTGTATTTGAGTGTTCTTCCTCAGTGCCATCTGTGTGTAAAATCAAACCTTGCCGTTATATATTATAGTCTCTTAAATAGACCCCTTATCCCACACCAATAATCACTTGGCAGTAAATACTTCTAAAATGCTGTTCCTTGTTATAATAGCTGCTAAGATTAATATACATATTTGTCACTTTAAAGCCTTTACTTGACAGCACAATATCATACAATATCATAGATCGGTAGCTACTCTCCATTTTCTTTATTTGATCAATATAGTAAAGTAATAAGAGCCCATGTTCATTGGAGAACAAGTGTTAGTGTTTGAAATTAGCAGTTAACTCTTTACATTGCATTAGTGGTGACTTGAGTGGGAAGTTAAATTCCCCTGTGAACAAGTCAACTAAATGAAAGTCTATTAAAATATTTGCAGGGCAATTGCCATTTGAAATGCCACAATTCTCAATTTGTCATGAGAGATTGCTGTGTACTACACTCACATTTAGAAATAAAGAGATTGTGTATAGGCTTTATTAGTTATGCTCTAGATATGTGTAGTCAGATCTTTATCAACTTGGTGCAATACATAGGATAATTGTGTATTACCAGTGAAACTATATTACGTTACCTTTTATTTCACCTTTAAGCTATTTACACTTTAAGATGACTCTCATAGCACAAATGTATTTGGGCCTACTTAAGATACATTGTAAATGTAATTGCTTGGTTGCCAATTAATGGTCTTAATTACAATAACCACATCTAGCGTAAATATTCTAATTTAAGTCTGTGTACTGCCTGTTTTTGTTGCGGGGTTTTCTGGAGGAAAATTAATCCTTTGGAATGTTATGACGTTTTTGATCTGCCTGTGCCTACCACAAGTGACACTTTATGTGAATGTCAAACATCTTGAAATGAATAAAATGTTACAATGTAATAAAATAATCTTAGACATCAAATGTGTTTATTTGAATGAATGAGTTGTTTTGCAAATAGGCCAAGTGAATGAATGGAACAGCCAGGACTAAAATGTAAGATACCCGCATTTGCCCCTATTCTCATGTCGAGACTGCTGCTACATTATTTGACACAGTGATTGTCAGCCTCCGCTACCAACACCCATGACATATGCCTATTTAGCCTCCATAAGTCATAGAATACTAGAAGTGCATGAGCAAAGATAATAGGTCTACAAAACTCTTCTAAAGTCTCACTGACATGAAGATGACCCTAGGTACAGGACCAAATGACCATAGTCAGACAGGGCCTTTGCTAATCGTGATTGGCTCGTTTGTTGTGGAGTGGAGAGCTTGCGAGAAAGCTGTAGCTTGTGGATGTCCCTCCGTGGTTACTTCCGACACCTGTTGTTTATTTAACATTGGTGGAAAATAGAAAAGATTGGTCCGAAATCAGTGATATAGAGGAACTGGTTGAAAATGACATTAGTAGAAGCTTTCATGTTTATTTAAAAGGTGTTTACAGATGGTTCCAAGGATCCTGATAGTGGACACATGGGAGCAGGAGTTTACATTCCTGAATTTGATGTGCAGATATGTAGAAGACTAACAGATGGACTGGTCTACTCTCTCTGTCTGTATGCTGAACAGTTGGCAATGGTAGTTGCTCTCCAGTGGGTGGAGGACACTCAACCTATTAGAATTGTATTATGCTCAGATTCTTTGTCTGTACTGTGTAGTTTATCCTCTGGTAACTCTAATATGAGTGATCTACTATTGGAGGCATTGACTCTATTATGGAGAATTGAGAAAGTGGTTGTAGTAGTGTGTTTCTGTTGGGTCCCAGCCCATTCAGGTGTGGGAGGGAATGGAATTGTACACCAAGTAGCCAAAAGGGCTTTAAACCAGATATAATGTATATTTGTGCTATATTGGGTAGAGGCTAAGATCATAGCCATTTTTATAGACGTGCAGAAGAGGTGGGACTCCCGAGCCCTAGGGTTGAGATTTATATGCCCTCCAAAGAAAGGTCAGTGGAACAAGATTCAAAAGGCGGAGGGGGGATGGGGCGTGGGTTTGTTAGAAGTTAGTAGGGCTCTTTCTTTTAATGTTCTTAGTAGTACAGGATTAGGTAGGAGGGTTTTGTTTATAGATGTTTATGTTGACCATTGACCATTGTTTTTGACCATACACTCCAGTACAGTAGGTGGCGGCATGCACCTTTAACGTCTGTTTGCAGACCGCCATAGAAGAAGAAGAAGTTGTAGCTTGAAACTAGCCACACACACCGCAGTTTGATGGTGGTTGCATCCAACATCTTAGCTAGCTACAGCAACATTTCATATTTGCAGGTAAATTCACCATACTTTGTAGATGTCTCATAATTTATGTTTGAATCATTAATATTATCTTGTAATAAAGTTACTATATTAGAATTAGCTAGCTAGTGAATTAGTTTGACGGCTAGTTTGCATAAGGCAACGTTAGCTTCGTAACGTTAGCTAGCAGATAGCCTATTTGAAGCTAGCTAGCTACTAGCTAACGTTAGCTAGTAACGTAATTAGCGGTCTCTTTGCAGAGTCATAAAACATTATACGCTTTTCATGCAAGTATCGAGTTATGTCTACTCTATAGATAGTATTGAGATGCTATAGATAGTATTGGACTAACATGTACTTATGTAGCTTTCCAGGTAGTTAGCAAAATAGCTAGCGTTAGCTAGCTAGCATTCTAACTTGCAAAAATGGAGACGCCAGGTGAGGCGCGCCAAAAGCAGCAACGTTGCCATAGCCAAGCTAGCTAGTGGTTGTCACTAGTTACCACAGCCACAGTCAAATGGCTATATCGTAAAAACTCGCTTTTTGGTCGTAAATCAAGGTTAGGGTTAGGCATAAGGTTAGCAGTGTGGTTAGGATTAGGTTTAAAATATGATTTTACCAGAAATTGTAGAAATAGGCGGGGTTTAGCCATAAATATAATGATGACATTGTGGCTGTGGTAACTACTGATGACCGCTGGCTAGCGAGTACCAAACTTTAGCTACATTGACCGAGCTAACTAACTAGATATATGCCTTCACGTGTGTGATCTCATGGTCTAGAATAGTGGAGCCACAATAACTACTTAGTGGAGCCACAATTAACTAGCTACTTGTGGCTGTAATTTCTCAAGCCTACCACCACATTTGATTGACATGAATACAACTGAAGCAAACCATTGTTTTTGTTGTTTCCTTTCTCTTCAATTGTAACTTTAGGTGCAGTATGGAACCCTCAGAGCATCCAGAAACCTCGGCCTCTTTTCAAATGGCCAATGAGAATGTACATCTAGACCTGCTATCCACACAGACTGATATGGACCTGTTTTCTGAGCACACTGACATGGGCCTGCTGCCTGCTCAGACTGATGTAGGCCTACTGTCTGCACAGAGTGATATGGACTTGCTGCCTGCTCAGACTGATGTAGACCTACTGTCTGCACAGAGTGATATGGACCTGCAGCCTGTACAGACGGATATGGAGGTGGCCTACACTGGCTCACTGGGAACAGAGGGACACAGTGGGGAGCAGCAGGCCCTTGACGAGTTGACAACCTTTCTCACCCAATCTGAAAGAGAGAGGCTGAAAACTCAGGACAGCTTGAGCATCCTGGGGGACCCAGACTCACTGGAACTGTCCAAAGCCCAGGTGGAGGACTTTTACAGCCGCACAGTCCTTCCAGAACCATCAGACTTTCAGGAACCCTCAGTCTTTCCAATTCCCTCCGTCCTTCCAGAGCCCTCCGTCCTTCCAGAATCCTCATACCTTCAAGAACCTTCAGGCTTCTCAGAATCCTCAGTCTATCCAGAACCCTCATACCTTTCAAAACCCTCAGACTTCCAAGAGCCCTCCAGCCCAGCCACAGGCCTCAGTCAGGATGAGTGGGGCAGGCAGGGTCACACAGAAGCCTGGTCAGAAATGGGAGCTGAGCCAGGGACAGACAGGCTGGAGGTCACCGTGGGAACTCCGACCGTAACTGGGACACAGATGCCAGAGACAGGAGAGGAGCAAATGGACATAGTGCATGAAGATCCCACTGCATCTGCTCAAGATGACGTTGATCCAAATATGCCTTCTATAGTCAGCGTAGAGAGTTCACACTCTGAGGATGGTCCAGGCAAAGAGGAAGCCTTATCATTCTATGGATTGGTGCCAAAGGTAGAAGGCACAGCAGAGAAAAAGAGTGAGAAAGAACAGCCAGTGGGGGGCAGTATGTCCCCACTATCATCCTGGGCCCAGCCATTGACACCAGGTGAAGGTGTGTGTAGTAAGGAACCGTTGTTTTTAGGCTCATAAGTTTATACATTTATGTAACATATAGAAGTCTCAGTGCCACAGAAATAGTTTGAGAATGATAAAGGGAAATGCAAAACTTGATTTAGGCATAATTACACATATTTGAGAAACGATTAGCAATCACTTCTTCAAATAGCCATGTCAGTTCACATAGTCTGCATCTCCTATGTCATGAACAGCCTTTAGTTACTGATGATCGATTGTGTTTGTTTCAGCTGAGGAACAACCTGAAACTGAGGTCGCCGTCGAGGATCCAAATAGTCAAAAGACTACGGTAAAAAAACAACTTTCCATTAATTCTAGACATTTTCTTTAAAAGTAAGTTAATTACTGTTAGTTACTCTTCTCATTTATTGTAGGGGAGAAAGAGAGGTCGTCGTAATCGTGGAGAAGTGAGGAAAAATACACAAAACATGTCTGATGGAGGTAAAACATCAGTTCTTTGTAAAGCTGCTTATGTTTAGCTAATTAATTTACCTCAGTCTCAACAACTATCATTATGTATGACTATTTGCCCAATTATATGATTATCACACTGCTCTAAATGCATTGTCTTCTGCTGCAGACCAGCTAACAGACAGCGGTTCTGACGATGCAGCTGATGATCCGAGGGACACAGACTTTGACCCCGCACGGTTTGGCCTCCGGCGTTCCACCAGGGTCTCCCAAAGGAGCCAGAGCACTCCGTCCCCCCGCCTCATTTCCCCGAAGCTGTCTGGTCCTGCCTCTACCCCTGCGTACACTCAGAGGTCTGGAGGACCCCCTCCACCCCGGCCGCCACCCCCTCGCCAGCCTACCAGGGTCCTCTGTGCCAACTGCAGTGGAATTCTGCAGAGCGGACAGACAGCCTACCAGCGCAGGGGTCAGCCTCAGCTATTCTGCAGCTCCACCTGCCTTAACTCCTTTGGCAAGAAAGCCCCCAAGAAAAAGCCCTGTGCTTTCTGTAAAAGGTAAGCTTCTCAATAGATATTCAATTAATGTGTTCTTAGTTTCTGCTATTCCTTCCAGGAAGGACAGTGGATTTATAACAAATTCCTCATGCTATTTCATAGTAAAGTAAGTGTTAACATTGTGCATTGTTTTGATCTCAACAATATTTGTGAAATGTACCTTAAGGTTTGTCTCTTCTATTTTAGGGACATGGGTAATAGAAAGGACACCATGCTTGCACAGGTTGGCCAGTCACAGGCCTTCCAAGAATTCTGCAACAGCACTTGTCTTTCCCTGTATGAGGCCCGGCTGGAGAAGGGCCCGACACATCCCCCCAAACCAAGTGCCCCTGCCCAAAGATGCAGTGTGTGCAACCTAATGCGTGAGGTACCAAAGCTTTGGCCATAACATTTTAGATTATGTGCTCCCAGCCAATTGGCTGCATGTTCAACTAAATAGTGTTAGGGTGTCTCAATAGGAGGAAACTCCAGTAGACAGTAGGATGATTATTTAAAGGCCCAGTGCAGTCAAAAACATGATTTCCCTCTGTTTTATATATATTTCCACACTATGAGGTTGGAATAATACTGTGAAATTGAGAAAAAAAACGATAATGTCCTTTTAGTGTAAGAGCTGTTTGAAAAGACTGCCTGAAATTACTGCCTATTTTGGTGGGATGGAGTTTTGGCCTGCCTTAGTTAGTGGCACTGAAAGCGTTTTAACTAATTTGCAGATCAGAATATCAGTAAAAAAAATATCAAATTCCCAGTTTATTCTTTAAAAAAACTACTTTAAAAATAGGTTCTATTTGACAGAAAATGCCATGACATAGAGTAAGGCATTGTTGGCAGAATAGACAGATGCAGTTCAATGCATGATCAATATAATTCACCAATACATTTCTTGGTAGCAACAAATATTGCTATCAGGTTGTACATCACAGCTGGCCTGGTACATTGTTTGCTTCCTCCAACCATTGGGGATGCACTGTTTCAGTTTCAATATGACTCAATATGTTGGACAAAAACAGACAAATGTAAGTAAGGCGAGGAATGTCAATACAATCAAACTAGCAAGGGCAATGATCACAAGTCAGTCATAAGTGGCTAATAGGCTAGCTTAACTATTTATGTTGCTATGTATTTATCAAGCTAAAAACGCGGAGCCTAACATTAGCTAGCTGCTGGGATGATGTTATGTCATTGGACAGTGGGCGAGTGGCCAACTTTTCCCCCCAATATCGTTTTTCTGTGGCTACAGCTAAAGATGCAGGTGTCATTTGGTTAGCTAGCAAGAAATGTAAATCACTTTGCTAGCTAGCAATGCTGAACTTGAACGACTGTTATCCACAGTTAGCATATCTCTTAGTTGTCAATCAAATGTATTTGGCATCGATCAAATGGGCGGGCAGGCAAGTTCCTATTTAGTTGTTAAAACGTGGGTTGGGACAAGCATGCATTGGCAGGCAAGCTGCAGAAGGGCGAGCAGGCTACTTTCCCCCTATCGTTTATCAGTGCACTACAAGCTGAAAAAGTTGGAGGGTTTATCTACTGTTCCCTCATTAGATTTTAGCTCAGCTCTCTGGCTGACATTAGTTGTTGATCTTGTTGTTTTTGATGTACATAGGCAACTGAGGGAGAGAGAGCCTACCTTTTCATGGTTGTTTGATCAGTAGGACTGTAAAGTTCCCAAATGTAAGAGGACTCCCGTGGTATTTACATATTTGCAGAAATCCATTCAGGTGTATTTTGTGGCTTTCTAATGAGCTAAATTCGTACTGTTGCTACTGCCTGTAAACACACAGTCCAGTTCAAAGTGAATGATGGCAGGCCCGTGTGGCAAATGGCTTATTTGCATATAGTCCTACTGTAGCTCTGATTGGCTATGGTGCACCAGTCTGTGGTAGAGTCCAGTCCTGGACAAGACACATGTTTTTATTAGGTTTTATTTACTGCAATGTCTATTACAGGGGTACTCAACTACTATTTGAGAAGGTCCAGTGACACAAATTTCCTAGGTGTCAAAAGTCTGGATGGATATCATCCTTTATCGGCGCTGTGGTACAGCGTAGTAACAAACATAGTCGTCTGCGACTTAGGAAACATGTTGTTATATTAACTGTACATTAAATTCATTAAATGAGATGCATCAACATTGCTGAAGAACAAAAGTGGTTGCATAATTGTCTATGCAAAAAGTGCACTGTGAACCATTGTACATTGGCCTTAAATTCAAAAATATATATTTAAATAAAATAAAGTGCATGTTTTCTGGAGAACAAAGGAGAGCTGGGAAGAAAAAAAAAATGAATGCACAGAACATCACTGTGGGCCATACAATATTCATGTAAAAGTCACTGTGCCTTGCCCTTGCATCAATGAGAGAAATTACACTTTGTCTCCTGCCAATGCTTTGAACTTTGGCGCAAATGGTGTGAGAGCAACGCTGAGACGCTGGTACAGGTGTTCATTGGTGAGCCTGGTGTGGTATTTGTTTTAATAAAGTTAATTGTGTAGAAGGCTGATTCACAGCTGTACAGTGGGGAAAAAAAGTATTTAGTCAGCCACCAATTATGCAAGTTCTCCCACTTAAAAAGATGAGAGGCCTGTAATTTTCATCATAGGTACACGTCAACTATGACAGACAAATTGAGGGAAAAAAATCCAGAAAATCACATTGTAGGATTTTTAATGAATTTATTTGCAAATTATGGTGGAAAATAAGTATTTGGTCACCTACAAACAAGCAAGATTTCTGGCTCTCACAGACCTGTAACTTCTTCTTTAAGAGGCTCCTCTGTCCTCCACTCGTTACCTGTATTAATGGCACCTGTTTGAACTTGTTATCAGTATAAAAGACACCTGTCCACAACCTCAAACAGTCACACTCCAAACTCCACTATGGCCAAGACCAAAGAGCTGTCAAAGGACACCAGAAACAAAATTGTAGACCTGCACCAGGCTGGGAAGACTGAATCTGCAATAGGTAAGCAGCTTGGTTTGAAGAAATCAACTGTGGGAGCAATTATTAGGAAATAGAAGACATACAAGACCACTGATAATCTCCCTCGATCTGGGGCTCCACGCAAGATCTCACACCGTGGGGTCAAAATGATCACAAGAACGGTGAGCAAAAATCCCAGAACCACACGGGGGGACCTAGTGAATGACCTGCAGAGAGCTGGGACCAAAGTAACAAAGCCTACCATCAGTAACACACTACGCCGCCAGGGACTCAAATCCTGCAGTGCCAGACGTGTCCCCCTGCTTAAGCCAGTACATGTCCAGGCCCGTCTGAAGTTTGCTAGAGTGCATTTGGATGATCCAGAAGAGGATTGGGAGAATGTCATATGGTCAGATGAAACCAAAATATAACCTTTTGGTAAAAACTCAACTCGTCGTGTTTGGAGGACAAAGAATGCTGAGTTGCATCCAAAGAACACCATACCTACTGTGAAGCATGGGGGTGGAAACATCATGCTTTGGGGCTGTTTTTCTGCAAAGGGACCAGGACGATCGATCCGTGTAAAGGAAAGAATGAATGGGGCCATGTATCGTGAGATTTTGAGTGAAAACCTCCTTCCATCAGCAAGGGCATTGAAGATGAAACGTGGCTGGGTCTTTCAGCATGACAATGATCCCAAACACACCGCCCGGGCAACGAAGGAGTGGCATTTCAAGGTCCTGGAGTGGCCTAGCCAGTCTCCAGATCTCAACCCCATAGAAAATCTTTGGAGGGAGTTGAAAGTCCGTGTTGCCCAGCGACAGCCCCAAAACATCACTGCTCTAGAGGAGATCTGCATGGAGGAATGGGCCAAAATACCAGCAACAGTGTGTGAAAACCTTGTGAAGACTTAAAGAAAACGTTTGACCTGTGTCATTGCCAACAAAGGGTATATAACAAAGTATTGAGAAACTTTTGTTATTGACCAAATACTTATTTTCCACCATAATTTGCAAATAAATTCATTAAAAATCCTACAATGTGATTTTCTGTAATTTCTTTTCCTCATTTTGTCTGTCATTGTTGACGTGTACCTATGATGAAAATTACAGGCCTCTCTCATTTTTTTAAGTGGGAGAACTTGCACAATTGGTGGCTGACTAAATACTTTCCCCCCCCCCACTGTATGTGGAGGCAGACATGGTCAGGATGTGTAGTGCCAGTTTGTTGAGAACAGGGACATCAACTGAAGGCACCATCTTTCCCCAGAAAGTGACAGGGTCACAATCGCCAGCCTGCTCTTTCAAAGCCACATTTTGTTGCAGCTCAATCAACTTCATTTGCAGTGATGCAACATCTACCCATTTGAAGATCTGTTTTGCTTCTTCTGACAACTTTGTCACATTTATGACCAAGAAGGGGTTCTGGATGAGCAGCAGCATTTCTCTCCCAACAGTGAAGTCATCAAAGCGAGCCTTGAAGTTATCCATCAGCTTCTGGATGAAATCAACATGGTTGGGAACATCATTGTCTCCCTGCGTTTGCATCAGAAGATTGGGGAAGTGGACAAGTTCTCCTTGGAGATCATTCTTGAAAGCTCAAATTTCTTCTAGAAAGCCTGAACTGCTGTTAGCATATCACACACTGTGCAACTGTTTCCATCTTCCAAAAACACAGAAAACTGAGTTGCCTTGTCACTCTTTTCCTCTGATAAGAAAGCTTTGATTTCCTCTTGAATGGCCCAAAAGCGTTCCAAAACCCTGCCTTTGCTGAGCCATCTGTCATTGTTGTGCAGTAGTAAGTCATCAAAACTGTCATTGGCCTCTGTCAGAATGCCTCGTAGCAGGCGGTGTTGTAGGGATGATGTTGATCAGTTTCATCATCGTTGTCATGACCTCGGAATATTGCTTTCCCAGACTGGCACACAGGACAGATTGATGGATGATGCAGTGATATGATGTCAGGTCAGGGTGGTCCTATTTCAAATGTGCAACCAGTCCCCTCCCTCTTCCTATCATGGCTGGAGCTCCATCTTTGGTGATGGAGACCACTGACTTCAGATCTATCCCCCTTTTTGTCAGCATCCCTTTGATGGCCTCATTGATATCCTCTCCCCGTGTGTGTGCTTCTAGATTAGTTGAGCCAGCCCAACAGCTCCTCACAGAATTCCTTCTTTGTTTCGTTATAAAATCTGACACACCAGAAGCTGTGCATTATCAGTGTTATCTGTTGATTCATCCACAGCTAATGAAATGCATGGTGCATTCTGAATGGCCTCATCAAGTTGTGAAGTGAAATCTTCCGCTAATATTTCAGTTCTCCTCATTGCTGTGGAATCTGACAGTGGGATCTGTTTGATATTTTCCCTGAGCTCATCTTTCTGTTTACCTTCCAGCAAGGTTTCAGTAACTTCACACATGCATTATTTTACCATCTCAGTGTCAGATTTGTTTTTTGGTGTGTTTTCCCAAAACCCAAGCTATCCTCAGTGAACACTGCACGTTGTTGGGCTGTCAGGTAATTGACAAGGACTTTGGTGGACCTCTCATATTGGGATTTGAGTTGGTTAATTTTGTTTGTTCTCACCTCCGTGTTCAGGGGATACATCTGATCGAATTTACTATGCCTGGTGTCATAATGGCACTTAACAGTGGCACTTTTCACGAGAGCTACGGACTGGCTGCATATCAGGTACATTGGTTTTGTGTTAGTTGCGGGGAGAATGAATACTGTTCCGTCCACTCGTCTTTGAATATACGGTTTTCATAGTCATGATAATTTTTTTATCAAGCCATATTAACAAAGATACTGGTAACTAAACTCATATCTGTGATTATTAACAGTTGAACCATGGTCAAATCTTTGTTTCTTTATGCCTCCTTGTTCCAAGGTTCCGCAGAGGATAATTGTGAAGGATATTTGAGGATATTGATGTGATTGGGTAAGACGCGGCCTCTTGTATTTGCATATAACCATGCAATTGGATTAGATTGGGCACTAGTAGAGGTGGGTGTTGCTTCGAGAGAGCGAGAAAGAGAGGTTACTGAGTTAAAGAGACCGCTGCGCCAGGTAGATTTAAAAAAAGCTGTCTAAACATAATTTATTGACTTTTCTATAACAAAATGCGATGTTGTCCGGCCCGGATTGAACCTTCCTCTGGGTCCGGACCGCGGCCCGCCAGTTGAGTTTGGCTAGTCTATTAATTGTCCAAACACACAGCTGCTTTCCCACTCTATATTGCTATAGAATGTTCACAAATGCCTTACTATACGTCATTAACAAACACAATGTATTAAAACGTGAAAATGACCATATCTAATTACTCCATTCTCAGAAAATGTAAAATATAAAAATAAAAGGCTTCATATTCTTCCTGGGGGTGTATATGAACAGATTTTAATATGATTTGATGTTGCTAAAATGCTGTCAGTTCCACATAAATAGACCAACAAGAGAGTTCCAAACCTCTGCCAAAACCAGCTAGTTTTCTGTTTTCCCCTCCCCACTCATGCCACTCCCAGACAGTCATATCAGCATTCTTGCTTGAGAAATTGCTCTTTGCTAAGAAGCAACAAAAAAACTAAGAAGCTGTTTCTTTTTGACCATTTTAATTGCAAACAATCACAGTAAGGTACTTAATTGTTACCTGAAAATTATTTGATATTGAGTTAAAAATGGCTACACTTCCACAATGCTTTGCTTATGGTTTAAAATGCTGTAGGCTGTTTTGTTAGTTATACATTAAATTGAAGCTATTTTAAAGACTGCAGCTTCTACTCTTGCAACAAGTCAACATTTTATGCTTACCTCGAAAAGCTGGCACCAGCCTTACCTATTCTGATTAGAGTTTCCCACACCATCTGTTAGTCATTTGTACAATAAAATGTATTAAAAATAAGTAGGCACTTTTTAATGCTAAGCACTGCAAAACCACACAATGATGTGATTATGGTATACATTCTTTAAAATATCCTTTGTGTTAGAAATGCTGGTCAGAGATCTGATCAGCACTCTTCAATTCAAGCTCAGTCGATATAGGGCAGCCCACCGAACACCTGTGCTAATGTGAAGTATTTGTCACGTCATGTGCTTTTCCCAGAAGTGAAAACAAAGAATCCCTAAACCCTAGTGACACACATTTCAATGTCACCTCATGTTGATATTTCATAATTGAAAACAAATGTTATGTGTGTAGCTGGATCTATGCTGTGATGATGGAGTCTGCATGAGGCAGGACTTCTGTCAAACTTTGAAATCCATATCGACAAGTTTATGCTGTTGTTGAGTCTGTTCGTATGCTATGAGCAGGCAGCAGAATAAATTATAGCCAACTGGTTGACTAATGGGAAATTAAAAATGATGGCGTTATTTGAAGGTAGGATTGTTAGAATTCAGCCCCGAGTTTCTTACATTTCTTCCCTCCTGCCTCAGATCAACCACGAGGTAACCATGGGGAACATGATTCACCTCATGTGCAGTGATGCCTGCTTCAACCGTTTCCGCGCTACCAAGGGCCTGAAGACCAGCTGCTGTGACGCGTGTGGCACCTACATCAACACCTTCACCTCCCGGGCTGAGTACCTACTGCATGAGGGACAGCAGAGGAGGTTCTGCAACTCCTCGTGTCTCAGGCTGTATAAGATGGTGGGTGAATCTCTCTTCTTGAATGTACAGTCTTGTAATATTGAGTGATAAGAGAGTGATTTGTCTGCTTAGAGTGTTTAACATCTGAACGGCTGCTGTGTTGTCTTTGATTTCAGAAAAACACTAAGGTGCTCTCATGCCAGTGGTGTAGGACTCTGTGTAAGAACTTTGACATGCTGTCTAAAGTGGATCAGTATGGCAAGACCAGACACTTCTGTTCTTTGTGCTGTATCGCCTCACATAAAGTTAAAACGTCTGGGGACACAGGTACCTTCTACTCTCCTTGGCTTGTTTACTACTGTATTAATTCACCTTTTCTTAATCTGAATGTTTTGACATGATGTCTGACTGTGAATGGCTCTTCACTACTACTACTACTAATCTGTTTCTTTTCCAGTGCCCAGTGAAGCCTGCAGTTCCTGCAAAAGAAGCCCCTCTGAACCTTACTACTGTAAAACAAATGAAGCCGTGTATGTCTTCTGTAGCCCTAGCTGTTGGAGCAAATTTCAGGTAGGATAAACCCATACCCTGAATAGAGTTGGGACAACACTACAACCTACAGTGTTTAACCTCTTAAGGATCGGACCCTTTTTTTTCTCAATTTTCGCCTAAAATGACATACCCAAATCTAACTGCCTGTAGCTCAGGACCTGAAGCAAGGATATGCATATTCTTGATACTATTTGAAAGGAAACACTTTGAAGTTTGTGGAAATGTGAAATTAATGTTGGAGAATATAACACATTAGATCTGGTAAAAGATAATACAAACAAAAAACATTTTTTTTAATCATCTTCGAAATGCAAGAGAAAGGCCACAATATAATATTGCAGTTTAGGCGCAATTTAGATTTTGGCCACTCGACGGCAGCAGTGTGTGTGTGTGTGTGTGTGTGCAAAGTTTCAGATTGATCTAGTGAGCCACTGCAATACTGGACTATTTTGTATCAAGTCTGCCCAAATGTGCCGAATTGGTCAATTGTTACTTTTTCAAGTACATAACTATAGAGAACATGCAAAAATGATATGGTAATACAAAATGTAAGTTTACACACTCCCAGGAATGTCATACATGATGGATCATTAGCTTATACACTAACTTTCACACATCTAGATGGCCGGGCGGGGTGGGTGTGGCGCCAGAGACAGCAGAGGTTCAAACTGTAGAACCCAGTTCCTACATTTGAATATAAAAATTGATTTTATTAAACAAAACTATGCTACATTTTATCTCTGGGACCCTTAGGATGACAAATCAGAGCAAGATTACTGAATGTAAGTACATTATTTACCTTCAGAGGTGAATGTACGAAACCAGTTGCCTAATGATACGTTTTTTATTGTTGTGCACTCTCCTCAAACAGCATGGTAGTTTTTCACTGTAATAGCTACTGTAACTTGGGACAGTGCAGTTAGATTAACAAGAATTTAAGCTTTCTGCCCATATAAGACATGTCTATGTCCTGGAAAGTTTGCTGTTACTTACAACAGTCATGCTAATCACATTAGCGCACGTTAGCTCAACCGTCCCGTATACGGGACACCGATCCCGTAGAGGTTAATCATGCCTACTCTCAAAGATTTGTAGAACATTTTTGCATTAAAACATCGTCTGACAGATGTTTATACAACACTTTGTTATTTTATGTGCATTTGTTTTAAACATTTTTAATGCCTCAGTTGTTCAACAACAACAAAAAAATGATTTTTGGTGATGGATTCTGAAAGTGATAAAAAAGAAACAGTTAATATTTACAGTGTGATGTACAGGCTTGGCCGTAGGTGCCTGTTAAGCAGAAAAATGCTAGTTAAAATGCACACCAAGCAGCTGCAGTGAGGAGCTCAGCCTCACTTCTGGAGCCCATTAAAATAAAAATCATCATAAAGCTCTTTAGTGTGGAGAGGGTCACCCTTTGAAAGCTTTCGCCTTTATTCTACAGAAAACCTATGAATTAGGGCTTGGTCTGTTTCTGCAAAACCCTCGCAATAAAATGTCTGAGAATGGGCTGAGACATTCTTGAGTCCCTCTTTGATACTAGTCCTGTGAGGTAGTTTTTTTTTTGCCTTGGCTTAATGTTTGCTGTTTATTCTCTTCTTGTTAAATCTCCAGTTTAAGAAATATACTCTTCTTCACAGAGCAACAGTCCCAATGGAGACATCTACTTCAACTGTCTCTCTTGTCATAACATGTTCAGTGGGGTACCAGAAATCTTAGACTGGCAGGTAATCCAAATTTGCCTTTTACATACTTGTTTTTTAGTTTACTAGTCTCAACATTGTGGCAAAAATGTTTTTTACGGCTGGTTTAGTGAAAACTGTTATTTTTTCAAGACTACTTCAATAAGAAGTACATCCATTATTATGTGTGGTCCTGTATGGCTCAGTTGGTAGAGAATGACGCTTGTTACACCAGGATTGAATATATTATTTTTTTTGCTTTCAGGACTCAATATATCAGTTCTGCTGTAAGGAGTGCTGTGAGGACTACAAGCGTCTGAATGGTGTGGTTTCTGTGTGTGAGCACTGCAACCAAGAGAAACTGCTGCATAAGAAGATAAAGTTCTCTGGGGTGGAGAAGACCTTCTGCAGTGACGGTTAGGATGATGCATGCATTTCTGTGCGCATTGTTATATGTAATAGATTGTTGGTTTACATGGAAACACTTTCCTGTGTGTCTAGGCAGAGACTTATGTTTGTCTGTTGTCTCTTTTTACCAAGGTTGCATACTACTGTACAAGCAAGACTTTGCTCAACAACTGGGCCTGTGCTGTATAACCTGTACATACTGTTCTCAGACCTGCTCACGGGCAGTCACAGAGGAACAGGATGGCAACACATGGGACTTCTGCAGCGAAGATTGTAAAAGCAAATACCTCCTGTGGTACCTGAAAGTATGTCCAAACAATAACAATTTCATATATACACCATGACCATATGACTGGCCCTGAAGTTTTAGATGGCTGCCGGTACACAGGCTGCATTCAGTTCACCCGCTTTCACTGTGAATAGTCTGTTGTATGTGGTAATATAGACATATTTGTTTGAGGAATGGTAGCTTCAGAATGTATGTGCTAAACTGCCAGAATATGGTTGTCATGACGTCATACATGACAGAATGAATCCAGAATATGCGTGATTTGCGATCAAATTATGTGTTAGCAGTGTCATATATTACCAGGCTACAATGTGTATTTTGAGCTATGTGTGTTCTCCTAGGAAGCACAGTGCCATGCCTGCAAGCGTCAAGGGGAGCTCCTGGAGACCATCCACTGGAGGGGAGAGATCCAACACTACTGTGACCAGCCGTGCCTCCTGCACTTCTACAGCCAACAGAACCAGCCCAACCTAGACACCAAGCAGGGCCCTGGGAGCCTGCTCAGCAGTGCGTTAGCTTCACGTACACCAATACATGCATGCAAACAATACCCACACTTAGTTTTTCATAAACCCAATCCATACATGGGAATAGTTTTTTCTATGTGCGCTTTGTTGTAATATAATCGTTCAACGTTTGATTTTCACTGTTTAACATAATGTTACAGAGTTAGTGCTATTGCTTTTGTGATTTCCCTTAAATCTGTATATGTTAGTCTCAGTAATTGGCTATTAAACTTCTATATGTTTACTGGACTTACAGGTCATTCCCCAGAGTCTACACCTCCCCCTGTAGCTACAAAGACAAGTGAAGTAAGTGTGCTTTTTGACTTGATGCTCTAAAAGGTGGGGGGGAAATGCAACCGAAAGGACACACAAATGCATTTGATCATGGCTTTTACCACACAAACAAATGTATTCTCTGCTTGAAAAAAACTTCATTGGATTTTGAAATAAAGCTAAGAGCTACTTTTCTCTATAAAACTTATGCTGAGTGAACGTCCAAACATTTATTTTTGTCAATTTTTCTGTTATTTCAGGCCACAGGAAGAGGGCTGAAGAGGACTGTAGCCAAGCCTGCTCCTCCCTTCACTCTACCTCTCTCCCAAAGGAACAAATCCTCCATGTGTAAACCCATGATGGCCACTACTGGTGTCGCATGTAAACCTGAGATGAAGTCCCAGAGTTGCCAGACAGGTAATGGCGAACGTAAACCCATGTCCATTTTTATAGACTGGTTGGCTGACAACATCACGAAAATGATGCGCCCGCATCGATGTGGCCGGAAGGCGTGCGTTATGATTCTGAACGATCAGATAGCTAGCAACAATGACAAGAAGCTGCCAAGTGGGGAGTCGTAGGTGGCTCGTTTCAGACCATTGTAGACTATATGACCAAAAGTATGTGGACATCTGCTTGTCGAACATGTCATTCCAAAATCATGGACATTAATATGGAGTTGGTCCCCCTTTTGCTGCTATAACAACCTCCACTCTTCTGGGAAGGCTTTCCACTAGATGTTGGAACATTGCTGCGGGGACTTGCTTCCATTCAGCCACAAGAGCATTAGTGAGGTCGGGCACTGATGTTGGGCGATTAGGCCTGGCTCGCAGTTGGCGTTCCAATTCATCCCAAAGGTGTTAGATTGGGTTGAGGTCAGGGCTCTGTGCAGACCAGTCAAGTTCTTCCACACAGATTTCAACAAACCATTTCTGTATGGACCTCGCTTTGTGCATGGGGGCATTGTCATGATGAAACGGGAAAGGGCCTTCCCCAAACTGTTGCCACAAAGTTGGAAGCACAGAATTGTCTCTGTAGCGTTAAGATTTCCCTGGAACTAAGGGGCCTAGCCTGAACCATGGAAAAACAGCCCCAGACCATTATACCTCCTCCACCAAACTTTGCATTCGGGCAGGTAGTGTTCTCCTGGCATCCGCCAAACCCAGATTTGTCCGTCAGACTGCCAGATGGTGAAGCGTGATTCATCACTCCAGAGTCCAATGGCGGCAAGCTTTACACCACTCCAGCCGATGCTTGGCATTGCACATGGTGATCTTAGGTTTGTGCGTGTGGCAGCTCTGCCATGGAAACCCATTTCATGAAGCTCCCAACAAACGGTTATTGTGCTGACGTTGCTTCCAGAGGCAGTTTGGAACTCTAGTGAGTGTTGCAACCGAGGACAGATGATTTTTACACGCTTCAGCAGTTGGCAGTCCCGTTCTGTGAGCTTGTGTAGCCTACCACTTCGCGGCTGAGCCGTTGTTGCTCCTAGAAGTTTCCACTTCACAATTACAGCACTTACAGTTGACCGGGGCAGCTCTAGCAGGGCAGAAATTTGACGAACTGACTTGTTGGAAAGGTGGCATCCTATGACGGTGCCACGTTGTAAGTAACTGAGCTCTTCAGTAAGGCCATTCTACTGCCAATGTTTGTCTATGGAGATTGCATGGCTGTGTGCTCGATTTTATACACTTGTCAGCAACGGGTGTGGCTGAAATAGCCAAATCCACTAAATTAAAGGGGTGTCCACATACTTCTGTATATATAGTGTATCTTATTGATAACATGTCTTGTTTTGACTGATGTAGTGTCTATTCTAATATGGCTAAAATTCTCTAGCTCGCTAACCAACAACTGTAACGATGTAGTTGAGACAACAAGTGCTCATTGCAAATGTATGTTTTCAATAAACATTTGGACACTAAATATAGTTTATATAGTCAATTCTAAGCCAACCCTGTCTGTTTTGCCCCATAGTTGCTCACACATCACTTTTGTTTCTAAACAACCAACCCGTCTATGGGACTCACTGGTTAGTCTAACACTATATTTAATATTATTTCATATGTGTTTAATATTTAAGTTATTTTCTTTAAGAATCAATAGGTCTGTATCATTGATTTATAAGTCCAAAAATGGATGTAGCAACTAAGGATTCGCGTTTTAAACAAAACATCCCTATTCGTATGCTAAGAGCTTTATGTTAAATCAGGCCAACAATTATAATTAGCAGTTGCAAAAAAAGCACCTTCATGGTTTTAATAAATATTGTCTGTTTCAGATGATTTCTTGCAGTCCCCACCTGTGGTGTTGCCTGTCCCTGTGCCTGTGTTTGTTCCTGTACCTTTGAATATGTACTGTCAGTACACTCCCATACCAATGGCCCTGCCGCTGCCGGTGAGTTGGTTTTGTCTAGGACCTGTTGAGTATTGTGCAAAATTTACTCTAGGCTTATCGTCATTAATTTCGAGTCTAGAGTAACTCTTAGTTTCCACCCAAACTTGTTCCTTATGGGTGCCTACACACTGCTGCAATAATGTCTGGTTCTCTAGAGGGACTGTCTGCTTATTGTTTTGCTCTTTATTCTCTGTTAGCTCCCTGTCCCCATGTTCCTACCTGTCACACTGGATCATATCGATAAACTTGTGGAATACATAAATGACCTGAAACTCCAGATCCCGTCTGATCCACTGGAGGCTGACATTCTGGCCATGGCAGACATGATAGCAGAGGAGAATAAAGGCAAGGGCTCCTCGGCTCTCTCTCTCTCTTCTTAGTCAACTTGCCATTGGTATTCTATATATAATTATTGTAACTATATGATGGTTATATGTGTTTATTTAGATCTGGACAGTGATCAGAGGGACTGCAGCTTATTTGATTCTACATCCCAAGATGACATCCTCTCCATGGCTGTCAATATGGCTGATGTACTGACTGAGCCAGGCCAAGACCCAGTAGATGAGCTCACCAAAGGTAGGTTCAAGCTTTATAATATGTAATGTCTAATGCAGGGGTATCCAACAGGTCAATCGTGAGCTACCAGTAGCTCGCAGCCCACCTGTGAGTAGCTCGCCAAACAATTCTGAAAGTACATGCATTTTTCACGTGTTCCACCGCAAACTGTCATAAACAAATCTCACAAGTATCAAGACACCGCAAGCTCCTTGCTACTATCAATGCAACATTTACATTATCCCACCCCTGGTGAGCCGCTATTTGCTTAAAAAGACAAACCTAACACAATACCTGCCAATTAATTTCTAGCAATATTGCCACTGTCTGTGTGGTGCGTGCGTTTGTCTATCACTCAGTGTGTAGCCAGATGATGTGATACCGTCTTGAGGGTTGAACAAAATACTTTCCCCAAAACCTTCTCAATTAAATGTTAACTGCAGAGCAGGCTTACCTGGCAGAAATATATCATGAGTAAGTATGTCATTTGTATTTGTTATTTGCAAACTTTGCCATGAAATGAGCAGCAGCCGTACAGAACCATCCTAGACCGGCACATTCCTCACTCGCTAGATGCGCAATTAAAGGGCCAGATGCGCAATTACACTCAATCCAAATGTATTACTTTTCTTCCAGACCTAAAAATTTTCTTCTGATGTGATTTAAGCATTGACATGGACTCCGAACATCCATTTCATTGTTTTCTTTGAACAATTGTAATTTTCAGAGTGAAAACAAAAAAATATATAAAACCAGGAAAAAGGAAACTGAGAGAACATAATTTGGGAAACTATAAAACAGAATTTGTAGATTTGTATAGGACAGACACTTCAAAACCTTATTCATTATGATTCTTTTTTTGGCTGTCCTTTTTGCCATTTATGAATGTGTTATTCAATGTGTTTCTCTGGGCTATAGTAGTAAAGGCCAAATTCAATATTTTATCAAATAGATTTTTGATTAAAAAAATTATTCCTAAAGGGGTCTCAAAATTCCGAATCCAATAGCTAAATTATCCATGTTTTGACCGTCTTAAAAACAATTCCATATGTTAGCTTAGTAGAACCCCGCCCCCACGACTTACAGGACCTGGGGAAGAGTTGCAGGGGAGGAGAGAACAATGTGCCTATTTGAAAGCTAGGGGGAAAAATAGTAGCTTGCAACATGTTTCATTTTTTAAGTTGTTTTAATGCTATAAAAGGTTGAAGACCCCTGATCTAATGTGTAGTTTGCTTTGCCGTCTGAGATGTGTAAACGTACACTATAATTGCACACACTCTCAACAGTCTATGATATATATTTTGTGTCCCTTATCATTTGTGCTCTTTAGCTTCCCTGGACCTGAACCCCAATGTTGATTTCCTCTTTGACTGTGGGATGCCGCCACATGCTACTTCAACAGAGCAGAGCTCCGACGTCGCTGTTCAGAAGGTATAATTAAACACAGCCTACAATACGTGTATTCTGTCTGTCTTTTATAGACCTTACTTTACTTTCATTTTGTATTGAATTAAATAGTGTCAGAAAAGCGTCAACTTATGTGAGCGACACAGTGGAATCACATGGGATAAAACTGGCACAAACATGAGATGTCTTAGTGTCAGACTTACCGGAGACCAGTGGTCATGTTCTGCGTACTTAGACAGGTGCAACAGGGTCACAAAGGTGAAATGGTTGAAAAACAAATATATCCCTGGTGGAAGGCAGGCAGGCATGGTCCCCAACACACGGCTCATGTAACATAAGGCAACAGTCACCAAACCTACAAGATGGACTGCTTACTAATGAAAAGTGTCCTTCTTAAAACGAGAGTATTTGACATATATACTGAGAAATTTACTTTCGCGCTTTGGTGGTCTCTTGGACCAGACAACGTGTTAATGATCATTCCACATGTAGAATTTATGTAATGGGTGCACTCGAAGAGAATATGAATAACTAACTAACCAACTACAGTAACTAGCCCTTAACAGGTCATAGCAGTGTGATGTCTAATATAGGCTTTGTGTCACAGGGTCCCAAGCGTCAGGCCATGTCAGAGATGACCCTGCACGATCCCCTGGACAGTCAGCCTCTCGGCGCTGGTTTGAACAGCTCCCTTGGGGTCAAAGCCTGGAGGTCATGGGCCCAAAGCAAGCACTCGGACGCTGACTACAGAAAACGTAAAATATCTCTTGAATGGAACTTTAAATGTACCCATCTTTGATAGTTCTCCTTTGAGTTTGATAGATCTCCTGTGAGTAAAATGGGCAGTAATGTTTCAATGTAATCCTGATAATAAAGTGCCTGTTATTTTCTCCCATATAGAGAAACCATTAGACCTTCTCTTGTGCAGTCCTGAGGAACTGAACCATGGCCTGTCGCAGTTTGTCCAAGACATTGTTCATCCTAGAGGACCATGCTACAAGCCTGACAGTGTATTTTACCTCTGTCTAGGGATTCAACAGGTAAATCCCAATTTCATCATGGTTTCAGTCTTGTAGTTAATATTTGCAACTTGTTGAAGAGTCCCTTATTAAAATCTTAAGTGATTTTATTTTTTAGAAAATGTCTATTTTGTTTACACGGTGTGTTCAACTTAAACATTTGATCACAGTGGTCTTGTATATTTTCCAGTATCTCCTTGAGAACAACCGGATGGTGAATATATTCACAGACCAGTTATATGTCACCTTCGCTGAGGAGCTGAATAAGATTGTCAGCCATTGGCTGCCTTCTATGTCACCTAACGGTGAGTTCATATTTCTATTTATTTTCACACATTTTGTGTATGTGTTGTATTTGGGGTGTAAATAATGTATTTGTGTGTGTTTGGGTGCAGGTGCTCTCAGTTCTCGTGTCCAGGAGGAGCACCTGTGGGAGTGTAAACAGCTGGGTGTGTACTCTCCCTTTGTCCTGCTCAACACCCTCATGTTCTTCAACACCAAGTACTTTGGTCTGACCACTGTGGAGCAGCACCTCCAGCTCTCCTTCTCTACAGTCACGCGCCAGGCCAAGAGGAGGTCTACACCACATGGCATGGTCAAGTCATCTAGTGTCTGCTACCACCCCAAATCACATCACAAGAGAACAAGTAAAGGTGAGAGTTTGTGTGCCACTAGCTAGGTTTCCATCTAATTGATGACAGATTTTCATGTGAATATTATAACATCCTCATAGAGAAAATATATGCATTTTCCCACCAGTGGTGTGTTTCCACCAAACAGACTTGTTGCAGATAAGTCAGTGCGTGATGACTTAGTGGGGGCTCCCGGGGGCTCCCGAGTGGCGCAGTGGTCTAAGGCACTACATCTCAGTGCTTGAGGCGTCACTACAGACCCCCTGGTTCGATTCCAGGCTGTATCACAACCGGCCGTGATTGGGAGTCTCATAGGGCGACGCACAATTGGCCCAGCGTCTTCCGGGTTTGGCCGGTGTAGGCCGTCATTGTAAATAAGAATTTGTTCTTAACTGACTTGCCTAGTTAAATAAAGGTAAAAAAAATAAAATAATACAATGTACTTTTTCGCTTAAGTTTTCATGTACCGAATAAAAATCAAAAGTTCTATGTGTTTCCATCGAATTTTCAACTCTGTGCCTACTCTGGTCTTGGCATGTGCACTCTAGCCAACAGCTGGCAGATACAGTGTGTGGGTAGGCTAGTCTACATGGTGAGATTATTATTATTTGTCAAACGGCAGTCAAGCATCGATCATGTCACCAGAATAAGACCCTCGATATTTATTGGAAAGGAGCATCAAGATCGACGTGCACTTTCACCACCCTGTGAAATTCATCATAACGTTGCGTGACTCCAAGTTTACTTCGATATGATGGTTATTATATCAATATTTACGCATAAATGAGTTTCCACCACAATTTCTCGCATAATTCATTATACCGACATAACAAAGATCCCACCATGTCAAATGGACAAATGATCTGTCATCATTTATAAAATTGTACCGAAACTACCTGTTTCCATCACAGCTGTGGTGATTATTTTATTGTTTTACAGTATGACTTGACACGCTTAAAAACTGGATGGGGAAATGTGGTTAGTGTACCAAGTCACATCACAACATTAGCGTTCATTTGTATTTTCCATGTCTGAGATTGGTTTTGGTATAAGAAAGCCCAGTGCATGAGAAGTGTCAGTATGCGCTGTAGCCCAATGGAAGATTGGCTAGTTGTCATTCCCAGTAATGAGAGATTGAGTTGCTTTGGGTCATGGGTCATGACCCCAGCCTGGGGGGGAAGCAGGTCACCTATCTTGAGTTGTACCACCTTTCAGCTGAATGACAGGGGGGCTGACCAGGGCTAGAAAATGGAGTCATTACATGAATATCTACAACTAGGTGAAATTAAATCTTTGAGTTCATATTTAGAATGTTTGAAAGTCTAGTATAGAGTTATGAGGTCCAGTTTAGTGGTAAGAATGTATTTTTCAAAACATCCTAAAAATACTGTACTTGTAGATATAATATGCTATTCCCAACAAAACATATTTTCAACTCCAGTAATTTATATAATTTGGATGTATACTTGACCAAGGCGTGGTAGGGTCTTTGCCTTTATCTGCTAAGGAATGATAGGAGTTGACATGTCTTAAAGTAACTCTTAGAGCCTGGGTTTTTCTTATCATTAACTCCCCTTATCACTACAGTGTTTTTAAAATGCAATTAGATGATGGTGATGGGTAATTCTCTTAGGCAGGGACCACCACTCCTAAACATGGTGCATCTGACCCCAAAGAGCTTCCATTGAAGATAAATTAGTAAAAACCGTTAAACTAGCTTCCGGCGATCAAATAACATGGTGCCAATGAGTTGGACTGCCTGGAGTATAACACTGCAATGCCTGTGAAATTGTCCTGGTGCCAGTTGTTTATTTATAACATATAGGCTAGCCTAGACCCACACCTCCATCCTACTCAGTGTTTCTCTGTTTACTGGCATGTTCTGACTGAAACATAATCACGTGTTTTAACGTAGGTCTATTTTGAACTCGGCCCGACCATTCTCTGGATATCAGTGTCACTAGCTAGATTTCTCAGTGGCTTTGTAGGTCAGTTTGAAATTGATCAGTTTGGTACTATTGTGGTTTTATGCTGACGTATAAAATAAATGATTTTAGGGTGACATCACCTGTTGACAGTTTGTGTTCTATGAGTGCTTGTCTTAAATATTACAAATAACAGTGAGAGACCTGTTGATGTAGGAGAAGGAAGTTGTTTGCCCCCTTCCCCCCCGGTTGGTCCATACTGCTATTCTCAGTGTGTCGGACGGCTATTTATACCACAGAGTGGAGTTCTTTGAAGAGCTGCTCTCAGCATGGGAGGTGTACCATGGTATGTGTCTTAGAACTGGCCCTGGCCATACACACTACAAACACCAACCCCTGGCCTGTCACTGTTTGCCAAGGGAAAACCAGGAAGCTAAAAGGAGCTGTGGAGCAACTCGGAGTCGTGCAACATGATATACTAGTAGAGAATCTCTGACTGAATGTCTGAAAAGTGTTTTAGATGTAGCTAGTGGCACAATAAATAAAGTCTAAAGTCCATATATCAACGTTGGATAAAACATGTGGGCTTGTGACCTTCATGATATCCAAAAGTACCTTTTTGTAGGAAAGACCATTTCAAAATAATATTCATTTTATTAACCTTTTATAGTATGAAAGACAGTGACAAAAAAAACTAAACTGTTCCCCATAACTGTCTGGCCATCAGCTTAATCCGTTTAGCTTGGCCCTAACTGTAGCCAAGTGTTAAAATAAACACCAATGGGTCAGTCAGACAGTGAAGTGAGCCTGTACTCTGTTCTGTTTACACACAGAGGGCGGCTTGGGAAAGAGGAAACGGGATGAGCCTTCTGAGCTGGAGCAACAAGAGAACCGGTTGAACCCTCTCAGATGCCCCGTCAAATTCTTTGAGTTCTACCTCTCCAAATGGTAAGCAATGTGGACTGGCCAGGTATGCACAGCAGCGTTTAAAACGCCAGTTGAAGGCCTTGGACTATCCCTGAATTTGTTTAATACATTGGAATGAATAAATTAAACCGTACAATTTCCTTTCTTAGATTCACATATGGTGTCTGTCTTTGTGTTCTTACAGCTCTGATGGTGTGCGGAGCAGCTGCAGTGCATTCTACCTGCAGCCGGAGAGCACATGTATGGCTGAGAGTCCTCGCTGGTATTCTGACATCCCCATGGACAAGGGCAGGCTGGGAATTATGCTCAACAGGATCCTGGCTCTCAAGGATGTCTATGACGAGCACCCGGGACAGGGAGACATGGACTGAAAGCCACGCAACAAGTTTATATAGTGTACATTGCTGATGTGGAAGCCGCTAGCACAAGGGATGACGGGCATAAGTTACTTTTTCAATTTTTTTATTTAGTCATTTAGACGCTCTTATCCAGAGTGACTTACAGTAGGGAGTGCATACGTTTTCGTACTGGTCCCCCGTGTGAATCGAACCCTCAACCCTGGCGTTGTAAGCACCATGCTCTACCAACTGAGCCACACAGGACCCACAACCCTGGCATTGTACTAACTACAATGCCTTTGGTTGTCCCATGGTTGTTAAGTCACCCCTACACAAATAGTTCAGTGAGCATTTCCCCTATAGAATTACCATTGTAGCTAGATCTGTATAGAAACTATATTAGCACTGCAGTATACCACCCTCAGTTCAGATAATGTATTTGGAACGCTTAGGTACTTTGGGCACTGTCAACGACAACTAGTTGAAACGTCTGTGGTTCGTATTGGAAACCCATATATTTGTTTGTTATGAAGTGTACAGAACAGCTGTATAAAAGTCATTTACTTTAGTTCATAAAACCATTTAATTGACACTGAATTTAACCCCCTATGCTAGCCTCACTGGATTTTTTTTTCATTCAAAAGCTTAATGTTCATACACTGATAATATAAACAATAATGTTCAACTTAAACACTTTAAATCTGTGTTTACCATGTGGCCAGTGAGGTGGAAACCATTTATTGCTGCCAGAGATGTTCACATGTACAGTATCAAGAAACTCAGTCATGGCAGTCCTTTTACTTCATAGCTAATGTGTATATATATTGCCCTTCATTTAAGAATTTCTTATTGTTACAATCATATAACCAACTGTTCATTAAACCACACAAAAGAAGCCTAACTTCATGATATCTTTTTATTTTAAACTTTTTGATCCTGCTTAGATTGTATTGTCTTTCATTTACAAACTAGTACGGTTTAATGCATTTTCTGTCCTGAATGTCTTGAGAAAAGTTGATAATGTACTATAAAGTTTATTTTCTGTCTTTTTCTAATTGAAGGAATCAAGAATGAATGTCTTGTACAAATTCTTCATAAACAACAATTCACTATTCATGGTTGTAAAATCAATCAAATGCATGCTGCATCTTAACTTTCTGGTGGGTAGTCTGTGCCCAAAGCATTACACAGACGAGCAATTGCTTTGGCATTATTTCCAGTCAGAATAATCAACATGTGTTCATAAGGAAACAACTTGTCTTGGAACACATTGAAATATTATACTGCGCATGGCAAATGTTTGACTGATGAGAGAGAACCTCCAACAGTTGCTGTTTGCGTGCCCAAGCTAACTAATTTATTAAGCTTTGGACTTCAATTGGCCTCGGTCTCTTTGCATACAGACTCGCTGGCAACCCTCTCCAGTTAGCGATATGGCACTTGTCCAGGGAGTACCCTTTACCTCTGGGAGTTGTGCGAGTCAGACTTGGGTCTCGTCAGTTGACCAAGGGATTGTTCTGTACAGGAACATAACTGAAGAAGAACAGGAGCCCACCTCTGTTTCTAGCACTGCACATAGAACACACAGCATCTGACATGCTTTTCAGTTGAAGTTAAGTTTTCAGGAGTAAAATGTTTAATGAGAATCAACTACCTTGAATAATTAAAAACTATTATCCTAAGCCTCCACAGAAGGTTTTTGTTTCTGGCCCCTGACAAATGAGGTGGTGATCTATCCTGCTTTGTCTGTTTTCACCCCTCAAATGGCCCAATACTTTTCCCCCACCAGAGGTGGAAACACGAAAGTTTTAATCTTTAGGCCAAGCAGCTGTATAAAACCCTGTGGTGGAAATGCGCCTTAACTGGCCCTCAGATCTTCAGATCATCTAGTCTGGTCTTACTATTGCTGTGCTTGCTGGATCGCCGTTGTTTCTCTGAAGGCGACCCTGGAGCAGAACTGGAGCATTTCCTTTCTGTGGTGTCACCCCCTTCTGGTTTACTGTTCATCTCTACAGCCAGGTTGTCTCTGTTCTGCTTGTAAGCCACTTTGCTGTTGTAGGGGTGGTAGGTAGAGTCAGGCTCATTCAAGATGTACTGATCTGCATGGTAGGGCTCATTGGCTGGGTGGTGCCTGGGGAAGTAGTTATAGTTTGGGACAAAAGGCACCACTGCCTCGCTGGGGGCCTTGGACCCTGTCTCACATGTGGACTGGGCACATCTGTACCGGCGGCACTTGGTGAACCCCAGGTGATACATCTCCACTATGTTTAGCACCAGTGAGACACATGCCACTGCCAACATGAAGAGGATGAAGATAGTCTTCTCTGTGGGCCTGGAGATGTAGCAGTTCACCACGTTGGGGCAGGGTGAGCGGTTGCAGGTGTACAGAGGCTTCAGCTCAAACCCATAGAGCAGGTACTGAGCGATGATAAATACCACCTCGAACAGGGTTTTGAAGATGATGTTGAAGACGTATGTGCGTAACAGGACCCCCTGCAGGCGGATGCGGCCAAAGTCGTCCCGGACGGGGGGCTTCTTGGGCTTGGCGTCGGGCAGCAGCTGCTGCTTGTCATTGTGGATGGCCAGTTGCGCAGCCAAGTCTTTCTGCTTCTGTTTCTCCTCCATGCGCACCAGATGCAGGATGTGGCCCAGGTAGATGAGAGTGGGTGTGGACACGAAGATGATCTGCAGCACCCAGAAGCGGATATGAGAGATGGGGAAAGTCTTGTCATAGCAGACATTCTGACAACCAGGCTGCTTGGTGTCGCAGGTGAAGCCAGACTGCTCATCACCCCACACCTTCTCAGCTGCAGCTCCTAGCACCAGGATCCTGAAGATGAAGAGCACGGTCAGCCAGACCTTGCCTACTACGGTGGAGTGCTCCTGGGCACTCTCCAGAAGCTTGCCCAACAAGTTCCAGTCCGCCATAGTGGCTTACTCATAGGCTCAGTCTTACAGAGAGATCCGAAACAGGAACCTGCAATCAGAATAAAAACATAATGTAAACGAACTGCATCAGACAAACATCACAATTAGATTGAAAACCATTGCATAAAAACGTGGATAGTTTGAGGAAAATGCCTCACCGTAACTATATTATTACACCTAGGGTGGCATAAGAAATTAACCTATACTGATGCATTTTCATTTATAATGTATTTGGTTGTAAAAGCTTGCATTTAAAGATAAGAGCCAAGTATTTTTTACTGTTGCTAAACAGACCTCTCCAGCTCAATAATTTGTTTGTAATTTAGTTTTTAGCTTTGTATTTTTTTGAGTGTGTTTCTGTAAATGAACCAGATTCACTTCTATATATAATGTTCTGCTACACGTTTCTGTGGTTCTGTTTCTTCTAGCATGAAAACATTTGTTCAATACATTACATTAATTTGGTCCCTGCAGAGACCAATTAAGCGAGATTGGTGCTTCCTGGCAATAATTTGCCATCATTTCTCTAAAGAGAAAGTAATGCCCATGCTTTGACTAGTTCGCAATATATGGCCTTGTCCTTTCCACACAGTTTATTTTTCCTAATCCCCAAAATGTGAGCGGTTCTGAAAAACAGGAAGAAAAGTGTAATGTTGGTCATGTTCCTAGAGTGTTGTCATATGCTTGTGAAACGTCTTGTAGAAAAGCTCAGGTGGTCCATGCATATTTTTTGGTTTTACCTCCATTATTCTGAGATAAATAATTTCCTCAAAGTTCCTCTGTTTTCATTAGCATGTTTAATTTGACATAGTGGCTGCGGGTCCTTCATTTAATGGACACATCACAGGCAACAGCACGATATAACACCTGTTTCCTTGAGGAGAAACCGCCCATCAAGTAGACCTAGGGTTGCAAAATTCCAGGAACTAACTTTCAATAAATTCCCTGGTTTTCCAGAAATCCTGGTTGGAGGATCCGGGTTTCCTGCTTATTCCCTACTAATTCCAGTAATCTTCCAACCGAGATGTCTGGGAAACCAGGGAATTTCTTGAAAGTTCCCGGAATTTTGCAACCCTAAGTAGACCACTATCATGTTATTCGTTGGAGGTGAGATGTGAGCACATTGTATGAATGGATGATGAATATTCATCACAGTCAGTTAGTTGTAGGCTACTTGAAATGTTGTGTTTAGTGTATTCAGTATGCAATATATCAGGAATAGATCATACCAATAGGCTGACACCCATTTGAAAGGTTCTACAGTATACTGTATGTATTTCACCCTCATACTGAACCTGTTCGTAGTCCCAAAAGACCCTGCCTGTCATTTTAGAATTATATGTACAGTGCCTAGTGAAAGTCTACACCAAGGTTAAAACTAATCTTGAAAAACAATTGAGTAAAATTAAATTATTTACAAACATGTTTGAAAAACAAAAACTATACTGAAACTATTATGTTTGACTCCAAAACGAAATAAAATAAAAGCTATCATTAATTATGTTCAGTTTTAGTATTTTTTCTCAACTTTGGGCAATCAAGCTTTTTGGGGATTTTCAAGCTACTGAATATGGCTGGTAAATGTGGCCAGGAGATGGCAATGTTTCAAAAAGGCCTAGCTTGTGCATAACTATCACTAGCCAGTGTTGCCAACTTAGCGACTTTGTCGCTATATTTAGCGAGTTTTCAGACCCCTCTAGCGACACATTTTTTAAAAAGCGACTAGCGACAAATCTAGCGACTTTTTCTGGTGTTATTGGAGACTTTTGGAGACTCTGATGTGAAAGCACATATCGTTCTTACTCTTCTCAATGAGCAGCGGGTGCTGCCGTGGGCCCCGAGCAGCGGGTGCTGCCGTGGGCCCCACCCCCGTGGGCCCCACCCCCGTCCCAAAGTACTCACAGGCGGCCCAGTCCTCGCGCAGCAGTCCCTCCAAGCTGCAGTCAGAGCAGGAGATGTTCACCCCTCCATGTCCAGACTGCAAATGAATCGCGCATGCGGGAAGCCGCCGCTGGCTGATCCCGCCCAGGCGGGATGTAAATGTAGGGTGTTTTTTACTCACTTTTTGTCTCTCCCACAACGTTATTCCTCTCTCCTACAGCGTCCATCACAATTACATGCACATGGCCAATTATGCAAATTAGGTGATGACATCATTTAGTGACTTCTAGCGACATTAAGGACATCCAATAGCTACTTTCCTTACTGAGGAGTTGGCAACACTGTCACTAGCTATCACTAGCTAACAAGAGGAAAAACGGCTAGGTAGCTAACTTGATTCTTCTTACATGTACTATTAAGGTTAAAAAGCATCGGATTGGCGAGAGAAAGTTTCCTTTTACCTTTTTTTTTGCACCATTCCATTCCTTTTAAAACCAAGTCACTTTGAGATTAACTTTATAATTTAAACCTAACCTAACCATAGCTCTTGAGAACCGAAGACCATACAGCCATAGGGTTCTCATTTGAACAATTGACCAGAGCTGGGCCAACGTTTACAACTGTCCCGACGTTCCATCTAACCGTTAATAATCACTGTGTACGATACGATTTTGGAAACCACTTTCATATCAACCCAAAATGATTTAACAAAGAAAAAATATATATTTACTGTGCGCCGTTTTAACACAGATTCCCACAGAGGTGTTTTGCATTGCACTTCCTGAGCTAATTGGAGAGAAAAAACGTAGGAAAAAAACTTAGGCTCGAAGCTGTATTACACAAAAAACCTCTGTATAAATCTGTGGTAAAACAGCTAACAGTAAATGTTTCTTTCTTATTTGTGAAGTTATTTTTGAATGATAATGAAGTCGTGTTCAAGGTTTCCCAAACCCTATCACAAGCAAGAATTGTTTCTAGATAGAACGTTTCACTCTTTACTAAATCTCCTCAGCTAATCAAAAGGGACGTGGAATGACTCCAACGTAGCATTGGAGTCATGAGAAGGGCTAACCTAACCTACTGTATGACCTGACCCATCACCTTGTGTATTACTGCCCCCAAATTGCAAGAAGTGACATCCCCAAAAACACACAAAAAACAATACAACCCAAATGGCTCCTATGCATGCTTTCGGTCCCTAACCCTAAAACTGAAACTTAATCATATAAAAAACGAAATAGAAATATTTGTATACAATTTAAACTAAATAAAAACTAGCAAATCAGGTTTGAAAACGAATTGAAACTAAACTGAATTCAAAAAAAAAAAAAAAAAGAGAGAAAGAAATTTAAACGAATATAAAAACACAAAACTATAATAACCTTGGTCTACACAACAGTCTTAACATTTTGCTGTTTTAAAATTACATTTGAAAAAAATCATACCGATGTACACAACATACTCCACATTTTCAAAGTGAAAGAACAATTACAGAACATTTTCTAAATAAATAAAAAAACGAAGATGTCTTGATTGAGTATGTTTTCACACCCCAGTTAATAGCTGGTGGAAGCGCCTTTGGCAGCCATTACACCTGTGAATAATTTTGAATAAGATTCTACCAACTTTGCACAACTCCTAGGGCAACATTTATCCATTGTTTTGGTAAGAAATGGCTCAAGCTCAGTACATTTGGTTGGGAGTCATTGATGGACAGCAGTATTTAAACCTTGTCTCTGATTTTCAAGCAGATTTAAGTAGGACTTAGACTGGACCATTCAGGAACACTCAACATCTATTGGCATTAATATTTGTGTAATTTTCCAGCTGAAAAATAAAACCCTATCCCAGGGTTCGTAATTCAGAAGACTGAGGCAGGGTTTCCTCTAACTTTTTATCTGGGCTTTGCTTCTTTCATGTTTTTTGTTTATTTTTATTCTGACAAAGTCCCCAGTCCATATTACCTTTTTAGATTTCATTTTAAAGCAGAAAAATGTGCAAGGGGTGTGTAGACTTTCACTAGCGACTGTATGTATGAATACCCATTGAATGCAAACTAAGTACTGACTGTACCCAGAGAGTATGCACTGGAGCAGGTAGTGGCCAGTCCACTGTAGCCTACTGCCAGGCAGTGTAAACCGGAAATCAGATGGAGGAGCACCAAGACAAACACACTGACACACACATGGCCTCAATAGGTTGTAGCTCTTTTCTCCATAGATATAGGTTTCCAGGGGTTGAGTGGTCACTTTAGTAAACATACTGATTGATGCCAGTTAGACTTGCGTATGGAAGTGGCGGTCAGGTTCCCAGATGAGTTTCACTTTCCACACAGGGATTTTAAAGTTATTAAAAACTAGGCTGCTGTTACCTAAGAGCGTTCCATGACAGTATAGTGTACATGTGGATGGCCAAGAACTTGTCTCAATCTAGGACTTCCCTGATTACATTCATCATAGTCCGTGGTTTAATCATCTCAGACTTCATCTGCTAAACTTTGCTCTTATTACACACTAATATTATTTGATAACAACACTGGCCTGGTTAGTAGAGACAGTAAAGCATTGCACTGCAACTACACTCACTGAAATGGTTGACTTCCCTCGTTACAGTTTTTGAGCCATTTCAGAAATTCAGAGACTAATACATTTCTGGTTTCCAATTGGTTCTGGGAATGAAGCAATACGTTTCTTGATTGGTAAAACTGAATGTTTTTTAAACGTTATGAGAACGGAAGTGAACATTTCGCCTATTCTGGGAACGTACATTTTTAGGTTCTGAGAACTTTGGTTCCCTGAATGTTTTTCTGGGAGGTTTTATTAATGTTCTGAGAACATGTTTAAATAAAACTGATAGCTTAGTTTAACTGTTTTGAACAAGCATAGACAGGACACTTATTTGCTTAAGCAATCATGCAAACCAATTTTTTATTTTTTATTGTGGGATCGCGTCAGTGAGATTCAAACCTATGATCTTCTGTTTTCAACCATGGAATTTGTCTGCTGCACCACCAGGATGGAGCTAGGATGCCATGTTCTTTTAACTCATACAAAGCTGTTCAATTTAGTCTATTCAAATAGACCCCATTTAAAAGGAAACAAGCACTCATTAAGATCAGGTGTGGCCGATTAATGGGCGGGTACTGGAATGTGTAATGGCTGTATGGTAGAGGAAATGGTTGATGTATTATTATTTTGTGAAATGTATGATGTAGAAAGGGAGAAGTTGTTTGACAGGGTCAGAGAGGTTGGAAGGGAATGAGGAGTGGGTGGTATTTTGGGTGGGGGTAGTGAGGTTTGAAGGGAATTATTTTATTTTATTAGAAATTCAGGTTTAAGGGCCTCCCGAGTGGCGCAGCGGTCTAAGGGACTGCATCGCAGTGCTTGAGGCATCACTACAGACCTGGGTTAGATCCCAGGCTGTATCACAACTGGGAGTCCCATAGGGTGGTGCACAATTGGCCCAGCGTCGTCCGGATTAGGGGAGGGTTTGGCCGGGGGGGGCTTTACTTGGTTCATCATGTTCTAGCGACTCCTTGTGGCGGGCCGGGTGCCTGCAGGCTGACCTCGGTCGTCAGTTGAACGGTGTTTCCTCCAACACATTGGTGTGGCTTCCGGGTTAAGCATGCGGGTGTTAAGAAGCGCGGTTTGGCGGGTCATGTTTCGGAGGACGCAGGACTCGACCTTCGCCTCCCGAACCCGTTGGGGAGTAGCAGCGAGGAGACGAGATCGAAATTGGGAAGAAAAAAGGGGGTAAAAAATAAGTGAAATTCAGGGTTAGTTAAGAGAATATAGTGGTATAGATAGGTTGTGACCGGCCTCACACTTCAGTACAGTAGGTGGCGATGTATGCACCTGTCAGTTGGTTGTGATTTGCCAATAAAACTTCAAGAAGAAGACAAATTAATGGATGCGGCCAACACACCTGAGCACACTTAACAATATAGAAGATATCGTTTTGTTGATGCTGAGAAGAACTGAATGTATATGTTTTTAAATAACATTATTAGAACGTTCTCTGAACTTTATTAAAGTTTTCTTGTGGTTTTTATGGAAAGTTTTCTTAACGTTCTCGGGAACAACTTGAAAACATTACTTTAAATAGAACCATGAGGAAACCTGTACAGCAGGAAACGTTATGCTGAAGTACTGAAATTCCCACAGAAAAAGTTTTTTCTTAACATTCTCGGAACAATGTGAGAACATGACTTTAATAGAACCATGAGGAAACCTGTACAGTAGGAAACACTATCCTGAAGTACTGAAATTCACACAGAAGAACGTTGTTTCTTAACGTTGTCGGAAGAATGTGAGAATATGACTTTAAATAGAACCACAAGGAAACCTGTAAGAAACGTTATGCTGAAGTACTGTAATTCCCACATAAGAACATTGATTCTCTGAACTAATTTGAGAATATTCCCAATGTCAAACCAGTGTGAGAACATTCCTAGAACATTACCAAAATTTAAATTAAATGTAACCATCTTTGAACCTTTACAAAATGTTCTGTTAAAATAATGAAATACCAAGAAAATAATGTTTTTATTGTTCTTAGATGTGCTGAGAATGTTCCAAAGCCAAGCAACTATCCTGCATCATTCCCAGAAGTTTTGGGAAGGTTGTATGCAACAACAAAATATATATATACTTCATGCTGAAGTACTGGTTATGCAAAATAACACGCTTTCACCAATCTCTAAGAACCATATGGTTCTCAGGATGTTATGTTCTAGCTGGGTATTGACCATATTAGTGACCATATTAATGATTTCTAATGTGATTCTTCAGTTGAAACTTCTATAGACACAGTGCGTCAAGACCCACCTTCCCATAATGCTCATCTCCAGTGGAATTGCAGATCCAGTGGTGGCGTCTCCACTTAGGTCGCTATCACAGTCTACACTGTGGTACTCCTGTCCCCGACAAGGCCATGTCCTTTGATAGTGATGACACTACACTACAAATGTTAAGCGCTCTTGTCTCCAAATGGTTTCAACTAGTTTTCAGCTCTCGTTGAATCTCCTTACTAACGCCCAATAAATGTGTCCTGTAAAAGTAACCACCAATAGGACCTCTGTAAGCACCCTCTTTCACTGTGTCAGTTAGCTAGGATGAGAACACTCACTCCCTGTAGAGAATTATAAGGCCCACTGCTAAAGTGATGTTTCTTTACGACTGAGTGGCGTTAAAGTAGCCCAATGGGGGGAGTGGGTTTAAGTCTTGCGTGGCATGGCTCTAAATATAATTCACTGTGAAGGGAGTGGCTGTGCTATCACACTCAGGGGGCTTGGGGGGGTTGGTGAATTGGAGTTGAAAGGTAAAGTGTTCCAAGGCCTGTGGCTGTGTGGGGTGGGAGAGCATCAGAAAATGGAAAAGGTGGGCCCTCCCTTCATTGTTATGGCACGTACTCCGGTGTCATTATTGACAGGCTGACCAGAATCTCACAGTCTGTGGTGGTTGTAAATTCAACAGAAGACATCCTTCCAAACAGAGGCAGTTAGCTATATTTACTTTACCTAAAACAGAAAAAACTATGTTTTGTTAAACTGACCTCTGTTCATTGTATGGATGAAATCATAACCCTTTAAGCATCAAATTGTATGGTCAGATAAGTCAACAGAGAACACATAGCACATATGGTACATTGCAAATCTGCACTTTGAAAGGTACATTATGAATGCTTACCATATGACTTCTGTGAAAAAGGTGCTGTATTTATCCATTAACAGCTTGTTAAAAGCAAAGTGTCAGGTAAGAATAATGCCAGATAACATCTACATTTAGTGGAGTTATTCATAGCGGACAGTGAAAATCATTGTGATTAGATGTCTCCCTTCTCAGTCAGACCTCACACCTGATAGACTCTCTATATATGGTCTCTATTGACGTGCTCCAGAAAAAGACAAATGCCTTCACACCTGCCCCTGCTAGGTCCAGCTGTCCCCAGGGTGAATATTTCTTAGCCTCAGAGACTGAACTGACCCCTCACAAGGCTACGCTATTGATAACCTGGGACCATGCACTCTACCCGGCCAGTCTATGGTTTTAATTGCTGAAGCTTCCTCAGACATTTCCTCACAGGTGGTCTGACAGCTCACAAGAACTCCAGCAAACAGTACCTCTGACTTTAAAAAGCTTCACGAGACTTCATTCTTTGATTGTGTTTCAATCAATACAATCTATGGATTGGATTTTTCTCTTTCCTATTCTTACTCAATGGCACTGTCAAATGATCATAACAGCAGAGAATCTAAAAGCCATTAGTACCTGATGTTTTGGTTAGTTTTATGTGTTTGTGCTGCTCTCCTGTGGCTTTCTGAAGTATTACATAAAGACTTTGTATTGACCACCTTGTAACTCAAGACAACACACATTAAGCATTCAAAACACACTCATAATAGCTGCGTGTACTACTAGCTCGTTAATATTTCCATGTGGCTATTGCACATAATAAAACTCAAGTGTTTTATTAGGAATGTCTAATTTTATTAGCTACAGTAATACAAATATGTGCAAGACATTCAACATAACAAGGCATGGTATACAACAAAACAGGAAGTAAAATACTATATATATTTAATGAAGTAAAAACTTTACAGTACCACAAATTCTAAACATCTATTATCCTTTCTCTCACACACACAATAGTTTTAAAGCAGCAATGCTGTATATAGTAAGAAAAACTATGAGATAGACATGAAAACATGTTCACTAATCATTTGGTTCTTTCATTGTAACATCAACTAAGCATATTTTCTCATTCACTATTCTATTTTACTCTCTACACTTGCATAATCAGTCTCATTCATAGCATTCAAAACACTATTTGGATGTCTTGAAGCATTTGATATTTCACTATGAAAGTGAGATAGTTATTAGTAGTGCTTTGGAATAGCCTCATAGTTATTAGTAATACTCCACCAAATGTTGGTTAAATTCATCAGTTGGACAGTTTTCTTGGGTTACTATTTACAATAAACCAGGGGTACCAATGCTTTGTCCTAATGATGCCGCATTATCAGTGATTAAAATGTCTGTCAGGAATTGAAAGCTATTTATGAATCATAATACAGAATGGATGATGAGCTGGTTTAGTTGCTTGAATCTTGCAGAGTATATCGAAGGTGACTGCATATTGAATTCAGCTAAATTTGAGACGTTACAAGGTAAGGGACTGTTAATAAATCAGTTTACCATACGTTTCTTCAGTCTCCTCTTCTGGAGCTTGTTTTATATCCAAACTGAAATTGTCCTTTGAGTCATATCTATTTGAAGTGTCATTTCAACAACTATAGAGAAAGTGTGAACACCTCATCATGGCACTGTAAGCAGAATTAATGAGTGTTGTTAAGGCCGTTACTTTGAGCTTTGAACATATGTGCCCAATTACAGTTACACAGTGCTGGTCCATTTAGTTTGTTCTAGTAGGAACAGAGCTTTTGGGTGATCCATGCTCCCATGGTTGAGTCTCCAGCATTGCTTAAGTGCCTACTGCAGGCCTTTCCCACTAGGAAGACCACCTCTGCAATGTTGAGCAGGATACAGATCCCTGACACAGCCAGCATGAACACAGTGAAGACGGTCTTCTCTGTGGGCCTGGACACAAAGCAGTCCACCGTGTTGGGGCAGGGGTACGAGTCACACTTGACCAGCCGGATCATCTTATAGCCAGGGTAGATCATGTAGAAGAGATACATGAAGGTCACCTCAAAGATGATGCGAAAGAACAAGCTGATGATGTATGTCCACCAGAGGGCACCTGCGATCTTCATCTTCTGGGTCTTGATCTGCTCCAGGTCCTTGGGGCTGGCCCGGCCAGACAGCTTGTAGAGTTTCTTGTCGATGTGTCGGCGGTGGGCCACATGCATGGCCACCAGCAGGGCTGGGGTGGACACCAGGATGAGCTGCAGGGCCCACAGACGGATGTGTGAGATGGGGAAGAAGTGATCATAACAGACGCTGTTGCAGCCGGGCTGCTGGGTATTACAGGTGAAGCCGGACTTCTCGTCGCCCCACACACTCTCTGCTGCAACCACCAAGACCAGGATACGGAAGATGAAGAGGACAGAGAGCCAGATGCGACCGATGCCCGTGGAGTGTCTGTTTACACCGCTGATGACGGCATAAAAGGACGCCCAGTTCATTTTCGATTCCAGGTCTGAAAAACAAGGACGGCATTAAAATTATTTAATTGTAGAACGCTTTGAGGTCAATAATGTTGATAAATTGTTGCTCATTTTGCATAGAAAATTTGCCCTACATACGTAAGTTATTTCCACATTTCCACAAGATTTCTGTAAACAAATACTAATTGCACGGTTTGTTACTAAAAACACAGATCTCACATAACCCGCTTCACCAGTCAACACCACTGTCTGACCAGCACTGGTCAGCGACTGAGATATTGGGAAATCTCCATAAAGCCATCCATTCTCAAAAAGCAGAATCCCCCAAGACTAATTCCATATCCGTCAAAGCCAATGGCAACTGAGCTCTCTCCAGCTTGTTATAATTCAGATCTATTTAATTCCATTGTTCCAGTCATTCCTGCCATGGCAGTAGAAGAGACTTGGAGAGGTGGAGAGGTGGAGAGGTGGAGAGGTGACCAAGCTCAACAGGAGGTGTAAGAGGCATAGGCGGCACCCAGGGTGGAGGACAACGTTGACCCACCGGTGTAGCGTGGACATTGATGTGCGTCCAGTGGAGAACCAAACCTCTCTACATGCCCTGACGTTGGTGGGCGGCTTAAGGTGACCATTTTCCCAAAGTCACTGGCAAGGGAGTATCTGCCTCCATGTGACCAGTGTGCCATGTTGACACTGGCACCAGCCTGCATGGTATATCTGTGCCCCTCCCCCAGCCGACTGACCACAGACTGGGGTCATAGTGGGGACTTTCATGAAATGTTCTATAATATGTAGTGTCACAACAAAGACTATATGATAAGTCAATGCCAAAAGTGTCTACAGACAACATGGTTCGGGTCTATTTCCCTTCAACTCAAGTCAAATCAAGATATAAATGAAAAAACACATAATTCAGGATTTAAAAAATATTAATGACAGATTTTTCCTGATAAAATGAGAAATTTGAGGTAATATGGTAAGAGAAGATTAATGGAATGAGATTCCTGAACATGAGATCGCAAATTGAATGGCTAAATTAAGATTTCCACAATAAAACCTTTAAGTATAGTTATTATTTAAGATTAGCATGTTTTCTTAATTCTTACAGCGCGCACCTCTGATTTTCTAATATATTTCACAAGCAACCTATTATGGCTGTCACTGGAAAGCACAGCTATGGTTATCCAAGCGACATACAATAGGCTATCTATGTAGAAGAATGAGTGAATACAACACAACTGGTGCTTTTAAATTATGTTAATACATCAAATAACACTTTTTAAAGGATACTTTTAGATTATTAGTATTAATCCTAAATAAACATTTCCAAAACATCAGTAAAACTGTTTGTTTGACTAGGCAGAAAGATGACCAGGGAGAGATCTCACCCCCTTTAACATTTTAGGCCATCATTGGAAATAAGAATTTGTTCTTAACTGACTTGCCTAGTTAAATAGAAATAAATAAATAACATGAAACCTAATCACCAACATGTAAATCATGACAAAAATGTTTTAATGCTTATACTTAATTTAGATTTCATAGCTGTAACAAATTATTAAATTAATCAAATTACCTTCAGTAGAAGTAGTGCACAAACACGCCCAGAAACAATTGAGTTACCATCAGTATAGATGGATTTCTTCCCATTAGTGATTCTGTGAGCCAGAACACCATGAGTTTGCATTGCTAATGATTTCTCTCACACTAGCCACTGCCCTGCACAGTCGGAGTCATATGCTCGTGTGAATAATTTACATACAATAGCTGCTTTTATTAGATCCAACAAGCCCCTTTAGAATTCAGATCAAGCGCCTCAGTTTCCGCCTACCCTCAGCAAAGGAAAGAATCTGTGTGGACACAAAGAAGCCTGCCCTATCTATTGTGCACTGTGCTGCAAGGGAAGTGAAGGCTGCTTTTGACACAATACAGAGTAAAAAGTACAAAACCCAAACAAAGAAAGTCTAACCACATGCAGAGGGAGTAAATCATATAGATAACAGTAGAGAAATAAATGCTTGTTTGTTCATAAAAAATGTAAGTCTTGTGTGCGTGGTATTTTCAAAGACATTCTAACCTTTCTTGTATACCCACCTGCTGTCAAAAACGTAACAGACCATTCTAGTAAAGTTCTGAGGGATACTTTGGAGAGATAATCTTAAATAATCTTAAACAAGTCTCAGACAGATCAACATCTCATCTCTAGAGGGAGCTAGGTCCACTGATGGATGACACACTGACTGAGACAAAGTATCACAAAGACACATCATGAAGCTAGAACTAGGTGGTGTACTGGGCATCATTTCACTTTAGCACAGTGGTCCAATGGGTAGCAAATAAAATAAACGTTTAGTGAGGATGTACAATACATTGATTTAATTGGCTGGGAAACAGAAATACATTTTGAGATCACAATTTATGCTTTCACCAAAATACACATATCAAGTTACATGGGAGCAATAGTAGTCGTGTTCAATATATGTTTTTGATTAATGCACATTTTGTGTATGTGTGAATATCAATGTGTCAATAACAATTTGCTTGACCATAGCAGCTTACTGTATCATATTTATTCTGGATCGTATCCATATTTCCAATGCACTAGCAACTTCTTTAAGAAAAAATGGGGAAAAAGTACAAAACACTCAAATAATTTGTTGTTACAGTGGGAACCATACAGAATTCCTGCTATTGTGGAAAAATAGACCAAGAGTTATCAACTCTGACAAAGGAATCCACCAAGTCTGTCAAAAAGAAATAAAATGAGTCAGCCATACTTTTGAGAAGAGCAAATTGCCTTTCACACACACAGTTCTTTAACAAAGAGCAAAACAAGATGAAAAGGGAGTGGCTCTAACATCACACCTGCATAGCAAACCATTATTCAGTTTCACAATGGACATCGATCAGAGGAAACATGTTTTAATAATGGGGCTTCTTCCAGGTATAAGCACGAGCTAACATAACCAATCAGATGAAGTATGGATGACAAAATACAATATCAATGTGTTGTACCTGTAGAGTGTTACCACCACCTTTCTAGGGCATTTCACAAGTCACAACAGTTTAAGTGCTGCTGGATACTCTCAGGAAATATTACTCTGTTTGGGAGCAGCTGTTAAACAATTTATCATCAAATTCACTTACTAATCTTCTTAAGCACAGCACTGCGCTGTCTCAACAGAGACTGGGCCTTCGTGTCAATACTTGGTTGTGTATTTGCATAGAGCCTGCAGATCATATTAATGGCTACCACTAAATAATGTTCCTCTGATATGGCCACAATGAAAGCCGTGATTTACAGCATCAAAATAAAAAGAGACCATAAACAGACACTTATGAACAGTTTCTGTCTGGGATTGTATAAACCTCCCTTTTCTTCAAGGCCATCTTTCCATATACACTGGCAACTTTTTAAAATGTATTTAAGAGGGAATGCAGACCAGGTTTGGCACGGTTGCTGTTGCTGTGTTTGAGGGTTGTCAGCCCATGTTTTTACGGTTCCCATAGCCTCTCCGATGTGTATCCTTCCAGTTGTCCCAGTCTCTAGCTTTCTGCAAGGCCTCCTCGTCATCATTTTCAACCCGCTTCTCATTCTCTTCTTGTTCTCGCTCTTCTGCATCAACGTCCTCTGAAGGGGGGACAAATTGCATTTGGTGAATGAGACAGGGTGAAAAATAAAACATGGTTCATGACCGTTTTAATTTTCCTCAAAACAATTTAGGTACATACAGTTAACTGTAAATAGAAAACGATTATGAACATCTCTGTTAACCCTACCAGCGCTGCGAGGGATCCCCTGGTCCGGCAAGGCATTTTTCTTCCTGTGCTGCTCATACCACTCATCCACGGACATAGTAGGTAGGCTGGGATAGCCTGCCCCAAACACTCTGAAATGAAAAATTACACATTTTTACACATTCATCAACTATTTACTTCATGTCATATAATAAGCAAGTAGCTATGTAATCTTCATAAGGGAGGTTGGACATAGTACTTATTTTGTGAGCAGGAAAACAGCTAAATATTTTACATAAATATTTGCTGAATGAGAAAATAAATGATAAGTTTGAGCAGGTGCCTACCGAGCCTGAACAGCATCTTTGGTGAGAATGAAGGGTTTCATGGGAGGCCTTTTAGATTGTGATGGCTCTGCTGAACTCTGCACATGGAACATATAAAGAGCATCAGAAAACAATACTCTTTCAATTAGTCATTGGTGAATGAGATTAGTTACATCTTCAAATCCATGTACCTGTTGTAGAACATCCATCCTGGTCAAAATCTCCATTTCCTGATCAATGCTCTCAATCTCCTCCAGGGATACAGCAATCCATTTCCTCAAGTTGAGGAGGTAGAAGTCTCTAACTATCTCGTCGTCTGCCTGCCCACTGTCCACTGCTGCCTTGATCTCTGATAGCTTGGCCTCAGTGTCCTTCCTCTGGTTGTATCTGCAGAGTATAGCACAATAAATAAGAGTCATCAGAACAATTTGGGTGCAGATGAATTGCCATTATAAAATGAACAAGACAGATGTTTAATTTGTTAAATAGCTGAGGGACATAACATATTTTAAGAGGTGCGTGACAGGTACTAGACCTTCAAGCATAGGCCTAAATATTACTTGTGCAGTCCTGAATCAAAACAATGCTTTTTGAAAAGCAGATGTTTCTGATACCTTTCTATCTTTGCAGCTCTTACTGTCGCCATCGCAATCAAGTCCGGAGGTTTGGGGGGCCCATTTGCTGACTCTTCTTCCAGTGTGCCAGCAGAGTTTTCATTGGTGTTGGGTAGTTCAAACTTTGATATGTTATACTCCTTACATCTTTTCAAGAAGTCCAAAAAGTAACATCTAGCTATCTGAACCTGCTCTAATCGTTTTGCCAGGTTCACTTGCTTCATAGTAAGAGCCCCCAGGAGGGCAGGCAACATCAGATATTTCAGATCTGTGGTTGCCACCTCCTCCAACTCTTCATTTCGGCTAAAAAACAAACATGAAGAATGAACAAGAATGAACATGCAGCATCACCTTCATTGTATGGCCTTAGCTTAGCTAACGTTAGCTAGCTACCTAGATTGTTTACGATTTAGCCTAGCCCAGCAAAAGTATCTAGTTAGCTAAACTGTCAAGCAACTTTAAGGTGGAATCTATTCGTTATCAAGCTGACTATACAATTTTATACATAATCATGCCCAATACATGACAGTAACTAGCTACCGGGATATCTGGCTAGTCATCATAGCTTGAGTAGCTAGCGATCTATATCTAGCTAACGTTAGCTACCTGAACAAGTCGAGCTGGGCAACCATCCGCGTTGCCTCTTCCAGTTGCGTTATCCCACGCTTGATTTTAACCTGGATATGGGTAGCTGCGATGTGATCATTTGTGGTGTCCACCTCCCCATATAGTTTCCATCCCCGATCTAATAAATCTGATAGTTTAAGCGGTTCTTCTGACTGACTTGGTGACAAGCTAGTGCTTTCAGCGGCTGCCATTTTTATTTTATTTTTCAACGTAATGACTACTATCGGCTTCCTTATTCATTCTACGCTCACTTCCTTTATGCCAAGATCCAAATGGTTTCCGCTAGTTACCACAGCCACAAACTCAGAATTGTCGTAAAAATGCATGATCATAGTTAGGGTTATGTTTAGGTTTAAAATCACATTTTAAGAAGATACATTTTAGAAATAGGGTTATGACTTTGTGGCTCTGGTAACTAATGATGACCGTCACAAATGGAGATTAATCAGAGAGGAAGAGTAGAAGCGAGAGGTTTCACTCTCGCCCAAATCTGTCCAAAATAAGCCCAATGCGTTTCAATGGGTTTATTTTGGACCTAAACGTGTCGCCTGCCTTCCAGCATTTGGGACAACGACTCCCATTGTTAGGGCGGAGACATGAGCATCTCATCAATTATATATGTATAGATCTCTGGCTGCATCCAGCTACAGTGCCGCCCTTACAAAAAAATATTGCAGTCAGAGTGAAGTATAACTGCTATACACTGAAGTATAACTGCAGTATGTTGCAAATACTGCGTCCAAAATAACACCGTTTTTTTTATTGCAGTAATTTTGCAGTGTAACTGCAGTTACAGTGCAGTATAACTGCAATTCAACTGCAGTACAGTGCAGTTATTCTGTAATTACTGCATCCAAAATATCACAGTCGACTGCAGTTACTGCAATTTCAAAATTGCAATCTTTTTTTGTAAGGGCGGCCACTGAGCGGCCTGTCACTAAAACCCGCCTATCATTAAATATATTATTCTGTAGGTAAATCGTGCCACTCCATTTAGTATGATCACAGATGGAACAATGAGCCAGATATTTCACTGGCTGTATAAATGTGAAGCATCCGGTTAGCGTTTCCACTCACTACCAAATATGGTGATGAGAGGAAGCCCAGTGTCCGGCAGTGGGAGAAGATGGAGCAAGATGGATTTCTCATCGATGAAACATTTGATCTCCATACAGTTTTCTGTTTCCAAAACGAAAATCTGTAACAAACAGAGTGCACTGCATTTTGTAGACTTTACCCTTTGCCAAAGTTTTACAAAATTGTGTTGTTTAGAAGGAGTGCAAGGGCGTATTGAGTTATTGCACATGCGTACTTCACATTACTTCACAGTAGGCATTCCCTAACGGAAATATGCAAAGAAATGCTAGAACGTGCCAATAGGATCTCACTAGCTCGTGCTTGGCTCTGCCTACCTCCTTGCTTGTTCTGCCCACTATGAGTCATTTGCTCCTGTTACAAACTACAGGCTCTGGTCTATCTTGGGTTAGTTATACAAATCTTTGGTATGATGCCACGTTCAAGTGCTAGTCAGAACTAGGAAACTCAGACATTTCTGTTCCTGTCTTTCTTTCGCTACCTCCTACTCTTCCTTACCTCCTACTCTTCCTTATTCTCTCATCAGAAAGTATTCAGACCCCTTGACTTTTTCCACATTTTGTTACATTCCTGCCTTATTCTAAAATGGATGGAGAAAAAAAATCTACAATCTACACACAATACCCAACATTAAAAAGCAAAAACAGGTTTGTAGATTTTTTTACAAATAAAAAACAGAAAAACCTTATTTACATAAGTATTCAGACCCTTTGCTATGAGACTCAAAATTCAGCTCAGGTATATCCTGTTTCCATTGATCATCCTTGAGATGTTTCTACAACTTGATTGGAGTCCACCTGTGGTAAATTCAATTGATTGGACATGACTTGGAAAGGCACACACCTGTCTATATAGGGTCCCACAGTTGACAGTTCATGTCAGAGCAAAAACCAAGCCATGAGGTCGAAGGAATTGGCCTCCATCATTCTTAAATGGAAGAAGTTTGGAACCACCAAGACTCTTCCTAGAGCTGGCCACCCAGCCAAACTGAGCAATCCGGGGAGAAGGGCCTTGGTCAGGGAGGTGACCAAGAACCTGATGGTAACTCTTACAGAGCCTAAAGGACTCTCAGACCATGAGAAACAAGATTATCTGGTCTGAAGAAACCAAGATTGAACTCTTTGGCCTGAATGCAAAGCGTCACGTCTGGAAGAAACCTGGCACCATCCCTACGGTGAATCATGGTGTTTTTCAGTGGCAGAGGCTGGGAGACTAGTCAGGATCGAGGGAAAGATGAACGGAGCAAAGTACAGAGAGATCCTTGATGGAACCCTGCTCCAGAGCGCTCAGGACTTCAGACTGAGAAGAAGGTTCACCTTCCAACAGGACAACCACCCTAAGCACACAGATAAGAAAATGCAGGAGTGGCTTTGGGACAAGTCTCTGAATGTCCTTGAGTGGCCCAGCCAGAGCCCGGACTTGAACCCGATAGCTGTGCAGCGAAGCTCCCCATCCAACCTGACAGAGCTTGAGAGGATCTGCAGAGAAGAATGGGAGGAACTCCCCAAATACAGGTGTGCCAAGCTTGTAGCGACATACCCAAGAAGACTCAAGGCTGTAATCGCTGCCAAAGGTGCTTCAACAAAGTACTGAGTAAAGGGTCTGAATAGTTATGTAAATGTGATATTTCTGTTTTCTATTTTGTATACATTTTTTAAAAAAGTATAAAAACCTGTTTTTGCTTTGTCATTATAGGTTATTGTTTGTAGATTGATGAGGGAAAAAACTATCTAATCCATTTTAGAATAAGGCTGTAATGTAACAACATGTGGAAAAAGTCAAGGGGTCTGAATACTTTCCCGAATGTACTGTATATCCCTCACACATTCTCTTTCCTTCTCTCTCTCTTTGTCTCCTCTAACACCAGTAGTAGTATGCAGCCCAAGCTATCAGGCCGCCCCATGCCAATGTCTTGAAAGACCAGAAATCTAAATGCCTGATCAAGGGATTGTTATCCATAGTTTTTCGACTGTAAATTGAAGTTTCCAATTTAAAGAGTAACTTTCATGTTTTTTGGGGTTGGGGCTTAGTTATAGTGAAACACGTCAATTCTGGTCTTCATTTTGACAGTTCGTTGCAAAAGTAATATGTTTTGGTCTTTTAGTAGTAAATCTAGCTCTTTTTGCCTCCTAGCGGTTCAACTCTACCATTGAAATCGTGAATTAGAGGTGCCTCTATGTCATCTCAAGAGAGGGGTTCAGTATGAAATACACTCCCTTCTAGATGTGCTGGGTGGTACCGCCTAAAGGCTCCATAGACAAACATTGGCAGTAGAATGGCCTTACTGAAGAGCTCAGTGACTTTCAACGTGGCACCGTCATAGGATGCCACCTTTCCAACAAGTCAGTTCGTCACATTTCTGCCCTGCTAGAGCTGCCTCGGTCAAGTGCTGTTATTGTGAAGTGGAAACGTCTAGGAGCAACAACGGTGGTAGGCCACACAAGCTCACAGAACGGGACCACTGAGTGCTGAAGCGTGTAGCGCGTAAAAATCGTCTGTTCGTAGGGAGCTTCATGAAATGGGTTTCCATGGCCGAGCAGCCACACACAAGCCTAAGATCACCATGCGCAAAGCCAAGCGTCATTTGGAGTGGTGAAAAGCTCGCCGCCATTGGACTCTGGAGCAGTGGAAACGCGTTCTCTGGAGTGATGAATCACGCATCACCATCTGGCAGTCCGACGGACGAATCTGGGTTTGGCGGATGCCAGGAGAACGCTACCTGCCCCAATGCATAGTGCCAACTGTAAAGTTTGGTGGAGGAGGAATAATGGTCTAGGGCTGTTTTCCATGGTTCGGGCTAGGCCCCTTAGTTCCAGTGAAGGGAAATCTTAATGCTACAGCATACAATGACATTCTAGACGATTTTGAGCTTAGAACTTTCTGGCTCTTTCCTGTTTCAGCATGACAATGCCCCTGTGCACAAAGCGAGGTCCATACAGAAATGGTTTGTCGAGGTCGGTGTGGAAGAACTTGACTGGCCTGCACAGAACCCTGACCTCAACCCCATCACACACCTTTGGGATGAATTGGAACGCCGACTGCGAGCCAGGCCTAATCGCCCAACATCATTGCCTGACCTCACTAATGCTCTTGTGGCTGAATGGAAGTAAATCAATGCAGCAATGTTCCAACATCTAGTGGAAAGCCTTCCCAGAAGAGTGGAGGCTGTTATAGCAGCAAAGGGGGGACCAACTCCATATTAATGCCCATGATTTTTGAATGAGATGTTCGACGAGCAGGTGTCCGCATACTTTTGGTCATGTAGTGTATTTTGCATGATGCTTCCTTGACTAGACTACTGACGTTACACACAATTCAAACGTCAGTAAGGCACATTTCCGCCTATGACCAAATTCAACATTTTTGCTTACCGTTTCATACACATCTATGTGCTTTTACGAGAGAAAAAAAACATGTAGGCTATGAGGATTATACATTTATATTCGTAGCTACATGCATCATAACAAGAAATAGATGACAATGGTGGTCCTGTCAACTCGTTGTATTTTTTCCCCTACCGCTGTGACTTATTGGTGGCACATCTGCTAAAACAGTTGGTTCATAGTTCAATGGTTGTGACTTCCATTTGGGCAGATATCTATATATATATTTTAAATTCTTTATTTACAATATTCATCCCGTGCCCACACATTTCTAATTCTGAAAAGTGAAAGCATACCTACCTATCTTGATTATTGTCGTTATACGGTCAAGTGCTGCAAAGAAGGACTTAGTTAAGCTGCAGCTGGCCCAGAACATTGGCACATTTTGCATTTTGCTTGGCTATTTTTATAAGAAACATTCACGTTGGAAATTCCAAATGGTTTGCATACTCAACTTACACACAGCACTGACACACACACTTACCCCACCAGACATTCCACCAGGGGTCTTTTCACAGTCCCAAGGTCCAGAACAAATTCAAGGAAACTTAAAATACTATACAGAGACATGATTGCATGGAACTACCTTCCATCTCATTCAGCAAATCTGGTCCAAAAAGAAATAAAGCAACACATCTCGGCCTCTCCCCCATGTGACCTACTTTTTGTGTGTATGTATTGACATGTATGTGCAACTGATAGATGCACACACACACACACACACACACACACACACACACACACACACACACACACACACACACACACACACGTTAATGTTTTTAAATGTATGTCAATTGTAAAGTAAGTTGTCTGTAATGTCTTTTTCGTTATGTGTCAGACCCCAGTAAGACTAGCAGTCGCCATTGGCGTCGGCTAATGGGGATCCTAATAAATAAAATAAAATAAAAAATACTGATTGGATATGAAATGAAACATTTTCACAAAGGCAACAGACGTACAGTAGAAACAAAATAAGATGCTTTGACATAATCCACTTCAGAAACTTTAGTCTGCCTATCGTCAGGCTGCCTTAATAGTCGAGGTAATTTTGTCTTATTTGGGGAATATGACCTACTCTTACAAAAAAAGGTGCTAAGTAGAACCATTTAGGGTTCTTCGGTTTGTTCCCATAGGACAGGGGTCGGCAACAGGCGGCCCACGGGCCAAAACCGGCCTGCGAGTGATTCCAGGAAGATAGTGGCCCGCGGATTCTTCCTAGAACCCTCTATGAACGGCTCTGCCAATAACCCTTTTATCTTTAAAGGGTTCTTCCTAGAACCCTCTATGAGCGGTTCCACCAGTTTTAATAGCCATTAAAGTTAAACCTTTTATGACAATACATTATATACGAAATATATCATAAGGCCATTATTTGAGGTTCTAGTTATACCCTACCACAGTGGTGTAAGGAAACTCCTTGTTTACAGGCCACATTAGGCCTGCAAGTCACATTATGCTAGCTTTCAAAGTGATGTGTAATTTCCTTTGGAATCCAGCCAGAGTGAGCATATCCAACAATTGGAACATTTAATCACCCACAACCTGTATTCAGAAAGATTGATTCATGAGACTACCTACATCATTTAAACTGGACCAGCCATCTCAGTAACAGGTGCAATAAGTCCAACTACTAAGAAATTTGATTAGTTTATCTTTGTGTAGATTAATAAACCAGTCAAAATACATGCAAAAACATAGATATTGAAACAAACAATTCTGAAAATCAACCTGCATTAGAGCAATGAGAAATATGATGATGGATGTGGTTTTGAGTGTTTTACTCAACACAGAGTAAAAATGACACAATCCCACTCGACTCTGGATATTAACACCAACACTGGGGTTCTTTTACACCACTGAGTGTTACAGTTTTTTCTATCGCTTTTATGCTATTATCACGAGTATGTGATGAATTTTCAAAACTCGTAGTACAAAACTCCAAACTGGTAACACTTGTAACACAGCAAGTCTTATGTTCAACATTTTTATTGTGCATTCATTTTGTTTGGAGACCAAACAACCATTGATCCAAAATCTAAGTTCACTGTGTAATACCATGAGAACATTGATTTAATCACCAAAACACAACATAATAATACTGTATGTTCTCAATGTAGTTGTTTTAACAAACAGTTAATCCAATACCAAAGAATGCAAGATACATGTTTTAAAATTGCTCATTGAATGTAATATGCTACAGTACTGTAAATTACAGTACGTTACACTGTTTCACATTAGGCAATACACTTACTCATCAAAATTGACAGAAAATCTAATTTCCATAATTTCTATCCCATGTGTGATCAAATGTGTGATTATTTACTGTAAGGCGTCTTTCACAACCATTGATGCAAAAAATAAATGTATTGTTGTTCAGATATAATTACAACATAGGTGTACTGTAATCAAATTAAACAAGTTAATTGAATGAAAGAAAGAAACATAACGTTTAGCAGGCACTAGTTTGCATCAAGCCTGTCTTGAGCATTTGGCCATAGGTTCTCATTGACATCGCAGTAAATGTCCTCATTGTTCATGCACCTGACAAAACTTTTTTGAATGGCGAATCCAAGTCTGACATTGGTCTGGATTGATGTCATCGCATGCCTCATCCATGGCCTAAGCGAGGGTGGCACGCTCATGGGTCCTCTGTAGCTCAATTGGTAGAGCATGGCGCTTGTAACGCCAGGGTAGTGGGTTTGATCCCTGGGACCACCCATATGTAAAAATGTATGCGCACATGACTGTAAGTCGCTTTGGATAAAAGCGTCTGCTAAATGGCATATTATTATTATTATTATTATGGGGATGGCAATCATACACCTTCCACCTGTATTGTAATCATGTATTGTATTTTAAAGTGTTGTATTCTACTTACAGTTGAAGTCGTAAGTTTACATTCACCTTAGCCAAATACATTTAAACTCCGTTTTTCACAATTCCTGACATTTAATCCTAGTAAATATTCCCTGTCTTAGGTCAGTTAGGATCACCACTTTATTTTAAGAATGTGAAATGTCAGAATAATAGTAGAGTGAATGATTTATTTCAGCTTTTATTTAATTCATCACATTCCCAGTGGGTCAGAAGTTTACATACACGCAATTAGTATTTGGTAGCATTGCCTTTAAATTGTTTAACTTGGGTCAAACGTTTCAGGTAGCCTTCCACAAGCTTCCCACAATAAGTTGGGTGAATTTTGGCCCATTCCTCCTGACAGAGCTGGTGTAACTGAGTCAGGTTTGTAGGCCTCCTTGCTCGCACACGCTTTTTCAGTTCTGCCCACACATTTTCTATAGGATTGAGGTCAGGGCTTTGTGATGGCCACTCCAATACCTTGACTTTGTTGTCCTTAATCCATTTTGCCACAAATTTGGAAGTATGCTTGGGGTCATTGTCCATTTGGAAGACCCATTTGCGACCAAGCTTTAACTTCCTGACTGATGTCTTGAGATGTTGCTTCAATATATCCACATAATTTTCCTTCCTCATGATGCCATCTATTTTGTGAAGTGCACCAGTCCCTCCTGCAGCAAAGCACCCCCACAGCATGATGCTGCCACCCCTGTGCTTCACGGTTGGGATGGTGTTCTTTGGCTTGCAAACGTCCCCTTTATCCTCCAAACATAACGATGGTCATTATGGCCAAACAGTTCTACTTTTGTTTCATCAGACCAGAGGACATTTCTCCAAAAAGTACGATCTTTGTCCCCATGTGCAGTTGCAAACCATAGTCTGGCTTTTTTATGGCAGTTTTGGAGCAGTGGCTTCTTCCTTGCTGAGCGGCCTTTCAGGTTATGTCGATATAGGACTTGTTTTACTGTGGATATAGATACTTTTGTACCTGTTTCCTCCAGCATCTTCACAAGGTCCTTTGCTGTTTTTCTGTGATTGATTTGCACTTTTTGCACCAAAGTACATTAATCTCTAGGAGACAGAACGCGTCTCCTTCCTGAGTAGTATGACGGCTGCGTGGTCCCATGGTGTTTATACTTGCGTACTATTGTTTGTACAGATGAACGTGGTACCTTCAGGCATTTGGAAATTGCTCCCAAGGATGAACCAGACTTGTGGAGGTCTACCATTTTTTTCTGAGATCTTGGCTGATTTCTTTTGATTTTCCCATGATGTCAAGCAAAGAGGCACTGAGTTTGAAGGTAGGCCTTGAAATACATCCACAGGTACACCTCCAATTGACTCAAATTATGTCAGTTAGCCTATCAGAAGCTTCTAAAGCCATTACATAATTTTCTGGAATTTTCCAAGCTGTTTAAAGGCACAGTCAACTTAGTGTATGTACATTTCTGACCCACTGGAATTGTGATACAGTGAATTATAAGTGAAATAATCTGTCTGTAAACAATTGTTGGAAAAATTACTTGTGTCATGCACAAAGTAGATGTCCTAACCGACTTGCCAAAACTATAGTTTGTTAACAAGACATTTGTGGAGTGGTTGAAAAACTAGTTTTAATGACTCCAACCTAAGTGTATGTAAACTTCCGACTTCAACTGTATATATTGTAGTGGTTCTGTGTGGCACAGTTAGTAAGGGCATGGCACTCGCAACACCAGAGTTGTGGGTTCTATTCCCACTGGGATAACATATGAAAATGTATGGACTCACTGTTGTCACTTTGGATAAAAGCGTCTGCTACGTAAATGGTATATGTTACAGTACTGTACTGACTAATGCAGTTTTAGTAAAGCAGTGTGAAACCCCCCATCAAAAAGACCCCAGCAACTTCATTTTGGATACATGTTTACTGTATAGGGGATGCATTTGTTACATACAGCACATCTCTGATCTCTTTAAACTTACTGTGACGTAAAATCATAATAGTACATTTAAGCAATAAGGCCTGATGGGTTGTGGTATATGGCCAATGTACCATGGCTAAGGGCTGTTCTTATGCACGACGCAATGCGGAGTGCCTGGATACAGCCCTTACGCGTGGTATATTAGCCATATACCACAAATACATGTTTTGTCATACCTGTGGTATACGGTCTGATATACCACGGCTGTCAGCCAATCAGCATAAGGGCTCAAACCACCCAGTTTATAATGTCTGATATACCAAGGTTCTCAGCCAATCAGCATTCAGGGCTCGAACCACTCAGTTTAAAATACAGTATATATCATACTTCATATGTTTATATTTTACAAACATACATTTTCATTACTTTTTCTTTCAATCACATTGGTGCAATTTTCACAACAAGTACATGTATCTGGTACATTTTCAGAACTCTAAGAACAAAATTCAAAACAGATCATCAAAATGGTTCATGTTTCAAAACTCTTAGCACATTTTCAATTGACTAAATACAACAAACAAATTCACTAAGTCACTTGTTCACTGCACCAAATCACTCTTACAATTTGGACACATTCTAAGTATCTGCTTTTCAAAATGCAATATTCACTTTACTTTTGCTATGATCTTCTTGTTATTTATCATTTATTTAAAGTGCAGAAAACTGATAACTACTGAACCACAATTATGTAGTGCCTAGTTAACTTATACGTTTGATAATTGCTGATCACTGTAAAATTCAATAAATGCATCAATTTGACATCCATTTATGTTGGAAGGTAAAACCAAATCATATATGGATGTGGCTGTAAATACTACATCATCATTTTCCATCAGCCAGTATGCTTCAATAGGACAAAGTGGAAAGGGTCACTATGTGCTACCATTTGGAATTATAGTGTAGTGTACAATGCACTGCTGAAATACCTGGGTTGTATATAACAATATATTCCACTCACTATCTGAATTTCAGTGATACACTGTAAGCTGATGAATTTCAAGTAGCGAGACAAGCGATACTGTATCAGTTGACAAGCCACGTAGAAAAGGTGATCTTGTACGATGTTGCATGGGGCAGAAATGGAAAACAACACTGTGCTACGTTTTTACAGTTGCCAACTGCTTTACAATACCCATATTTCTGATGATTTGTCCTATGTATGTACTGTAAAAGGATAATGAAACTGTAAGACTGAAATACAGTGCATTCGGAAAGTATTCAGTCCCTTTGACTTTTACCACATTTTGTTACATTACAGCCTTATTCTAAAATGGATTCAATTGTTTTCCCCCCTCATCAATCTACACACAATACCCCCATAATGACAAAGCAAAAACAGGTATTTAGAAATCTTTGCAAATGTATAGAAAAAATTATAACACGGAAATATCACATTTACATAAGTATTCAGACCCTTTACTCAGTACTTTGTTGAAGCACCTTTGGCAGCGATTACAGCCTTGAGTCTTCTTGGGTATGACGCTACAAGCTTGGCACACTTGTATTTGGGGAATTTCTCCCATTCTTCTCTGCAGATCCTCTCAAGCTCTGCCAGGTTGGATGGGGAGCGTCGCTACACAGCTATTTTCAGGTCTCTCCAGAGATGTTCGATCGGGTTCAAGTTCGGGCTCTGGCTGGGCCACTCAAGGACATTCAGAGACTTGTCCCGAAGCCACTCCTGTGTTGTCTTGGCTGTGTGCTTAGGGTCATTGTCCTGTTGGAAGGTGAACCTTCGCCCCAGTCTGACGTCCTGAGCGCTCTGAAGCAGGTTTTCATCAAGGATCTCTCTGTATTTTGCTCCGTTCATCTTTCCCTCGATCCTGACTAGTCTCCCAGTCCCTGTTGCTGAAAAACAACCCCACAGCATGATGCTGCCACCACCATGCTTCACCATAGTGATGGTGCCAGGTTTCCTCCAGACGTGACGCTTGGCATTCAGGCCATAGAGTTCAATCTTGGTTTCATCAGACCAGAGAATCCTGTTTCTCATGGTCTGAGAGTCCTTTAGGTGACTTTTGGCAAACTCCAAGCGGGCTGTCATGTGCCTTTTACTGAGGAGTGGCTTCCGTGTGGCCACTACCATAAAGGCCTGATTGGTAGAGTGCTGCAGAGATGGTTGTCCTTCTGGAAGGTGCTCCCATCTCCACAGAGGAACTCTGGAGCTCTGTCAGAGTGACCATCGGGTTCTTGGTCACCTCCCTGACCAAGGCCCTTCTCCCCCGATTGGTCAGTTTGGCCGAGCGGCCAGCTCTATGAAGAATCTTGGCGGTTCCAAACTTCTTCCATTTAAGAATGATGGAGGCCACGGTGTTCTTGGGGACCTTCAATGCTGCAGAATTTTTCTGGTATCCCTTCCCCAGATCTGTGCCTCGACACAATCCTGTCTCGGAGCTCTACGGACAATTCCTTCAACCTCATGGTTTGGTCTTTGCTCTGACATGCACTGTCAACTGTCGGACCTTATATAGACAGGTGTGTGCCTTTCCAAATCATGTCCAATCAATTGAATTTACCACAGGTGGACTCCAATCAAGTTGTAGAAACATCTCAAGGATGATCAATGGAAACAGGATGCACCTGAGCTCAATTCCGAGTCTCATAGCAAAGGGTCTGAATATTTATGCAAATAAGGTATCTGTCTTTAATTTTTAATACATTTTCTAAAAACCTGTATTCGCTTTGTAATTATGGTATTGTATATTGATTAGATTTGTATTTATTTTATTGAATCCATTTTAGAATAAGGCTGTAACATAACAAAAAGTGGAAAAAGGGAAGGGGTCTGAATACTTTCGGAATGCACTGTATTTCTCAACATGCTCACAACCTGCCATTGGATACACATTTTTTTTTAAGATGGTGCATGTCAAGTTATAGTCAAATACTGTATGGAAAATGATATTTATCATTTACTATTCTTTCAATTCAGCACTTCAAAAAGAACAGTTTTGACATTTGTATCTTGTTTTTTCTGCTATTGGATTAAATAGTAGTTTTACCCCTAGAGTCGATCTAACTCACATAATAAAAATCCCCATCAAAATCCGTCAGTTTACAGTTTTTTTTATCGCTTTGGTACTATTTTCACAAGTATGTGGTAAAATTTCACAACTCTTAGTACAAAAATCAAAACAAATAATCAAAAATGCAGTTTTTTCTCAACTTTAAGCACATTTTCAATTGACTAAGTACAACACATAAAATCACACAGTAACTTTTTCACCAAACCTAATCAGTGTTTCATCTAGAAATACCTTTCATATAAAGTAATTGCCTTTCACAATGCAATGCTCACAATACTTTTCATGTGAGTCTCTTCTCATTTGTTTAAATATATTTGACCATTGCTTAATCCAACTGTGCATCACTTAACCGTTTGGTAAACCTATAGTTTTTAAACTGGTTTGTCTACTATATATGGATTTTGAGAACTACAGAAATAAAATGTGTTTGTAAAGTATAAACATCTAAATTACATGCATGTCAAGGTGACGTGTATGCGGTGAACGAAGTCAAGCGCAGGACACCGAGCTACTGGCAGACGTACTTTACTTGCACAGTAATGAACATACAAAAACAAACACAAAAACACCTCCTAACAGGGAGGAACAATACTCGCATACAACAGCAACTGCCGACCTCACGGAAAACAATCACACACAACAAACAATGAGAGACAGGGTTTTTTAAAGGGAATACAATGCCACATAATGGGACACAGGTGTAAACAATAAAGACCCAACAAGACAAACACCGAAACATAGATTGGTAGCAGCTAGTACCTCGGGGACGGCCAGGAGGACGCAGAGCAGGGCGAGTCGGATGACTCCGGTGGAAATCCCTCAACATGGAGGGATCTAGGACGCCCCTCCTAGGGACCCAGCACCGTTCCTCCGGACCGTTTCCCTCCCACTCCACGAGATACTGCAGGCCCCCCATCCGACGCCTCAAATCCAAGATGGAACGGACTGAGTACGCCGGGGCCCCCTCGATGTCCAATGGGGGCGGAGGAGCCTCTCGTACCTCACTCTCCTGGAATGGACCAGCTACTACCGGCCTGAGGAGAGACACATGGAACGAGGGGTTAATGCGGTAATTAATGGGCAGTTGTAACCTATAACATATCTCGTTCAATCTCCTCAGGACTTTAAATGGCCCCACAAACCGCCGACCCAGCTTCCGGCAGGGCAGGCGAAGGGGCAGGTTTCGGGTCGAGAGCCAGACCCTATCTCCCGGTGCATACACCGGAGCCTCACTGCGGTGGCGGTCGGCGCTCGCCTTTCGCCGCCTGATAGCCCGTTGCAGATGGACATGCGCAGCGTTCCAGGTTTCTTCAGAGCGCAGAAACCACTCGTCCACCGCAGGGGCTTCGATCTGGCTCTGATGCCAAGGTGCCAGGACCGGCTGATACCCTAGCACACACTGAAAAGGCGTAAGGTTAGTGGAGGAGTGGCAGAGTGAGTTTTGGGCTATCTCTGCCCAGGGGATATATCCCGACCACTCCCCCTGCCGGTCCTGGCAATAGGACCTCAGAAACCTACCCACATCCTGGTTCACTCTCTCCACCTGCCCATTACTCTCGGGGTGAAAACCTGAGGTAAGGCTAATCGAGACCCACAGACGTTCCATAAACGCCCTCCAGACTCTAGAGGTGAACTGGGGACCCCGATCAGACACTATATCTTCAGGTACCCCGTAGTGCCGGAAGACGTGTGTAAACAGGGCGTCAGCAGTTTGTAGGGCTGTAGGGAGACCTGGCATAGGAATGAGACGGCAGGCCTTCGAAAACCGATCCACAACGACCAAGATCGTCGTGTTCCCCTGGGAGGGGGGAAGGTCCGTGACAAAATCCACCGATAGGTGAAACCACGGCCGTTGTGGAACGGGTAGGGGTTGTAACTTCCCTCTGGGCAGGTGTCTAGGCGCCTTACACTGGGCACACACAGAGCAGGAGGAAACGTAAACCCTCACGTCCTTAGCTAAAGTGGGCCACCAGTACTTCCCACTAAGGCAGTGCACTGTCCGACCAATACCAGGATGACCAGAGGAGGGTGACATGTGAGCCCAATATATAAATCGATCACGAACCTCGAGCGGCACGTACTTCCGACCCTCTGGACACTGTGGGGGAGTAGGATCGGTACGTAACGCCCGCTCGATGTCCGCATCAACCTCCCACACCACCGGTGCCACCAGACAAGACTCCGGAAGTATGGGAGTGGGCTCAATGGACCTCTCCTCTGTGTCATATAGTCGGGACAGGGCGTCTGCCTTAGCGTTCTGTGACCCTAGTCTATAGGTGAGCTTAAATACAAATCGGGTAAAAAACATAGCCCACCTTGCCTGGCGAGGGTTCAGCCTCCTCGCTGCCTGGATGTAGTCCAGGTTACGATGGTCAGTCAAAATGAGAAAAGGGTGTTTAGCCCCCTCAAGCCAATGCCTCCACACCGTCAGGGCTTGAACCACAGCTAACAGCTCCCTGTCCCCCACGTCATAATTGCGCTCCGCCGGACTGAGCTTCTTAGAATAGAAAGCACAGGGGCGGAGTTTTGGTGGCGTACCCGAGCGCTGAGACAGTACAGCACCGATCCCAGCCTTGGACGCATCCACTTCAACTTGGAACGCCAAAAAGGGATCCGGATGTGCCAGCTCTGGAGCCGAGGTAAACAGGTCCTTCAGATGTCTAAAAGCCCTGACGACGAACGCCGAAGCCTGCCCGAGCAAGGAGGAGGAGCAGCCTCGGCTGAATCCGTGACAATGTATGATACATGATAACCATACATAATGACTCGTTATTGCTAATTGATTTCACATAGTGATTACCACAATTGATCACCATATAAAAGGGCGTGTGTGATCAAAGAGCTCGTAGACAAGGGGCCCGTTAGTGAGGTGGGCATGGGCCCCGTCAAAGAGGTGGACATCAGAGAGAGGGAGGCAGATGGCAGGGAACTGTTGTGTCTAATGAAGTCCGGCCCATCGTCGTTGACCATGTGGTAAACAAAGGCCTTACCATGGCAGAGGCTGCCAGAGTAGTTCATCCCAATCTGAAAAGATCAACTGTCAATTTGATCATGAGAACATTTTGCCAAGAAAACAGGTAAGTCTGCAGGATATGCACTATACTTTACCCTTACATGTACAGGATGCAATCTACTGTAGAGATAGCCTGCAGAGCTCTATCGTACTATCCAGGTCTGTGCCCAAACAGTTTCAGCTTCTACTTCTAAAAATCCACCTTTCCAGAAATAAGTCTCTCACTGTTGCCGCTTGCTACAGACCCCCCTCAGCCCCGAGCTGTGCCCTGGACACCATATGTGAACTGATTGCCCCCCATCTATCCTCAGAGTTCGTACTGCTTGGTGACCTAAATTGGGATATGCTTAACACCCCGGCCATCCTACAATCCAAACTAGATGCCCTCAATCTCACACAAATTATCAACGTACCTACCAGGTACAACCCTAAATCCGTAAACATGGGTACCCTCATAGATATCATCTTGACTAACTTACCCTCTAAATACACCTCCGCTGTCTTCAACCAGGATCTCAGCGATCACTGCCTTATTGCCTGCGTCCGTAACGGGTCCGCGGTCAAACGACCACCCCTCATCACTGTCAAACGCTCCCTAAAACACTTTAGCGAGCAGGCCTTCCTAATTGACCTGGCCCAGGTATCATGGATGGATATAGATCTCATTCCGTCAGTAGAGGATGCCTGGTTGTTCTTTAAAAGTAATTTCCTCTCAATCTTAAATAAACATGCCTCATTCAAAAAATACAGAACTAAGAACAGATATAGCCCCTGGTTCTCCTCAGACTTGACTGCCCTTGACCAGCACAAAAACATCCTGTGGCGTACTGCATTAGCATCAAATAGCCCCCGCGATATGCAACTTTTCAGGGAAGTTAGGAACCAATATACACAAGCAGTCAGGAAAGCAAAGGCTAACTTTTTCAAACAGAAATTTGCATCCTGTAGCACTAACTCCAAAAAGTTTTGGGACACTGTAAAGTCCATGGAGAATAAGAGCACTTCCTCCCAGCTGCCCACTGCACTGAGGCTAGGAAACACTGTCACCACCGATAAATCTACAATAATCGAGAATTTCAACAAGCATTTTGCTACGGCTGGCCATGCTTTCCACCTGGCTACCACTACCCCGGCCACCAGCTCTGCACCCTCCGCTGCAACTTGCCCATGCCCCCCCCCCCCCGCTTCTTCTTCACACAAATTCCGACAGCTGATGTTCTGAAAGAGCTAAAAAATCTGGACCCCTACAAATCAGCTGGGCTAGACAATCTGGACCCTTTCTTTCTAAAATTAGCCGCCGAAATTGTCGCAACCCCTATTACTAGCCTGTTCAACCTCTCTTTCGTAATGTCTGAGATCCCCAGAGATTGGAAAGCTGCCGCGGTCATCACCCTCTTCAAAGGGGGTGACACTCTAGATCCTAACTGTTATAGACCTATATCCATCCTGCCCTGCCTTTCGAAAGTATTTGAAAGCCAAGTTAACAAACAGATCACCGACCATTTCGAATCCCACCGTACATTCTCCGCTATGCAATCCGGTTTCCGAGCTGGTCATGGGTGCACCTCAGCCACGCTCAAGGTCCTAAACGATATTATAAACGCGATCGATAAAAGACAGTACTGCGCAGCCATCTTCATCGACCTGGCCAAGGCTTTCGACTATGTCAAAAACCGCATTCTTATTGGCAGACTAAATAGCCTTGGTTTCTCTAATGACTGCCTCGCCTGGTTCACCAACTACTTCTCAGATAGAGTTCAATGTGTCAAATCGGAGGGCCTGTTGTCTGGACCTCTGGCCGTCTCTATGGGCGTGCCACAGGGTTCAATTCTCGGGCCGACTCTATTCTCTGTGTATATCAATGATGTCGCTCTTGCTGCTGGTGACGCTTGGATCCACCTCTATGCGGACGACACCATTTTGTATACATCTGGCCCTTCATTGGACACGGTGTTAACAAACCTCCAGACGAGCTTCAATGCCATACAACACTCCTTCCGTAGCCTCCAACTGCTCTTAAACACTAGTAAAACTAAATGCATGCTCTTCAACCGAACGCTGCTTGCACCCGCCCACCCGACTAGAATCACTACTCTCGGCGGGTCTGACCTAGATTATGTGGACAACTACAAATACATAGGTGTCTGGTTAGACTGTAAACTCTCCTTCCAGACTCACATTAAGCATCTCCAATCAAAAGTTAGATCTAGAATTTGATTCCTATTTCGCAACAAAGCCTCCTTCACTCATGCTGCCAAACATGCCCTCGTAAAACTGACTATCCTACCGATCCTTGACTTCGGCGATGTCATTTACAAAATAGCCTTCAACACCCTACTCAGCAAATTGGATGTAGTCTATCACAGTGCCATCCGTTTTGTCACCAAAGCCCCATATACTACCCACCATTGTGACCTGTACGCTCTTGTTGGCTGGCCCTCACTACATATTCGTCGCCAAACCCATCTATAAATCACTGCTAGGCAAATCCCTGTCTTATCTTAGCTCACTGGTCACCATAGCAACACCCACCCGTAGTCTGCGCTCCAGCAGGTATATCTCACTGGTCATCCCCAAAGCCAAAACCTCCTTTGGCCGCCATTCCTTCCAGTTCTCTGCTGCCAATGATTGGAACGAACTGCAAAAATCTCTGAAGCTGGAGACTCTTATCTTATTTTGCTAATTTGCGCCCCAGTATCTCTATTTGCACATCATCTTTTGCACATCTATCATTCCAGTATTATACGAAATTGTAACTATTTTGCACTATGGCCTATTTATTGCCTTACCTCCATAACTTACTACATTCACACACACTGTATATACATTTTCTGTTGTATTTTTGACTTTATGTTTTGTTTACCCCATATGTAACTCTGTGTTGTTGTTTTTATCGCACTGCTTTGCTTTATCTTGGCCAGGTCGCAGTTGTAAATGAGAACTTGTTCTCAACTGGCTTACCTGGTTAAATAAAATAAATAAAAATAAAAACAGTAAATGACATATTGTAATGCATTCACAAAACATTATTCTTACAGTATGATCTATTGACAGTATACTCTGTTCTACCCTCAGAATTGACAGATGGCCCCATGGTGGTGGCCGTGTGCTGACCGACCAGCAGGAGTGGGCAGTGGTGAAAATGGTGAGGGCCAGAAATGACATACGGCTGTCTGAAATAAAGCAGGCCATTGAGGAGAACGATGACACCTTTGCCAATGTGGCATCCATCAGCCTACCAACAATCGCCCGCCTTTTGAAGAGTCACCAGGAATCTATGAAACACATTTATCTGGGGCCTTTTGAGAGAAACAACGACCGGGTGAAACTAAGACCAGGTGAAACAACTGCGGGCCGAGTATGTTCAGCACTATATACTGTATAACTGTTACTATTTGATGTACATGCTACTTCACAATATCCTATTTGAACTATACTGTAAGAATAACTAACCAAAATATATGTTTAGAGGGTGATGGCGCTTGATGCTGCTGTGAACCATCACAAGTATACAGTGGCGATTTTAGCTTGTAAATCTTGGTGGGCCAAACTCAAAAACAAACATGCCAGCAAAGCCACTACACAGCACAACACTAAACAATACATTTATTGCACTATAACGGTGACAAACGGTGCCCACAAACTGTTAGGGCCTTCATAAAGCTGTCCCAACAGCAGAACTTTCTTTTCAGCACCATGGAGTGAATCCTTACCACCGGTAGCGAAACTGTTCATTCAGCCTCATTTACTGCCTTTTTAAAAAACATAGCTGATATGGCTGACTTGCTTATGTCACGTTCGTTCATCGACGGGTCAGACCAAGGCGCAGCGTGATATGCATACATGTTTATTTAAATTTAATAAACACAACGACAAAACAAGAAACGAAACGAAACGTGAAGTCCAAGGTAGACACCAACAACATACCTGTCACGGAACAAGGTCCCACAACCCACTAGTGCCAATAGGCTGCCTAAGTATGGTCCCCAATCAGAGACAACGAGCGACAGCTGCCTCTGATTGGGAACCACCCCGGCCAACATAGAAATACACATACTAGAAATTACAACATAGACAATCACAACATAGAAAATCACACCCTGACTCAACAAATAAGAGTCCCCAGAGTCAGGGCGTGACAGCTTAAACAAATGTGGTTTCTACTGACAATTGAGATGTACAAACTATGGCATAAGCGAAAGATGAGCGGATAAGAGGCAATCCGTAATTTCAATTAAGACATTAATGAGCGAGCTAAGATGGACGTAGTCAATATAACTATTTGTTCAGCATTTTTCAAATGTACAGCGACAGAATTCAGAACTTGGGCCGTTCTTACAGTATTCTCCCTGTACACCAAGTCAGAACCGTAGGAGAAATAAAGGGGGCATATAAGCAGACAATGAAAGCTCTTACAATATTCAATGATGACATTTCTCTAAAACAGGCTATAGGCTACATGTGCACCACCAAGTCAGAACAGTAGGCTAAGTTATGAGGGGAAAAGGGACCAAATTATTAGGGTGAGGCACATGGGCTATTAACAGCTTACTACACAACATACACTTAGTATTACTTTCTTAGCTACAGTATACATATCTCCCTGGCATATTACATAATTTATGCAGCAGCATACAAAACATTTATGGACTCACCGTTGTGCTCACTTGAACAGGAAGGTGGCGCGGCGGTCCTTCTTGTGGGCGAATTCTGTCATGAAACTTTGTCATAAAAGTCTGACATTCTCTGGATTTATGGTGCTTTCAAGACAACTGGGAACTCTGGGAAAAAAACGAGCTCTGACTGGAAAAATACGTTTTGAATGCTCATCCAACTTAGAATTCCAAGTCGGGATCTTGGGCCTCTTTCTAGAGTCCCGACCTGAAGATCACTGACGTCATGATTCGATCTTGTTTTCTTCAGAGTTCCCAGTTGTCTTGAACTCATTGAAGTCTGAGATTTCCCAGTTCCGAGTTTCCAGTTGTTTTGAACGCGGCAGAAGTCATGCTGGATTGACATCATCGCCAATGTACTGTATTCTACCTTTTCTGGCCCGTGGTGTTGCGTGTGAATGTTTATCCTTTTACGCTTGGAAAAGAGACCCTTAAACCCAGACTTGGACCACACACCCACTCCACCGAATAGCAGGCAGGGGAAGCAAAATAGTGATTGCTTTGCAGCGCTTGCAGTGAGCCACTGATTCCTTCCAAACCACTCATTGTTGAATTAGCGATTTCCAATTTGTTGTGTAATGTTTATGTCCAATGGCCGATGAGCACCGATACGTTTTATCTATAATTGATCTTCATATGATAAGGACTGAAAATTATTTGCAAGTAGATTGTCGACGTGATTCATGATGATGACTGCTTGTTTAGCTTGCTAGCTAAGATTTTGAAAGTATGCTGTTGACATGATCAGTCCAATCAAAGCTACAGTAGATATAACTTGATTTGACACCATTTTATCTGTGGCCAATGACCTTGAGCCTTCTTCAATGGGCACTTCTAATGTAAATCTATGGCAGCACCCAAGGGGGCTTGAACTTACTAGCTCTCCCTGTAGATTTTGCGGTGACATAGTGTCCCCATGAGTGACAGAACACTGAGCCAATCACGGAGCAACTAGAGAAGATGACCAACCCATACGCTCTGTATTTCCACTGGCTGCCCCTCTACCACAGAAAGCACTGAGCTAGGCTGAAACACATGAATTTTGGAGCTGCCTTACTCAAGAATGCAAAAAAGAGACCATGTTTGTATGTCTTTAACTCAATAATATATTTTTTTACATTGTTTGCAAACTGATATGTGACACGTATTAATTTATAAATTTTTTGCTAAACAGGTGGGGCTCAAAACAGGTGGGGCTCTGCCCCACCTGCACAGAATAACGGGTTGCCACTGCAAATATTTAGTATCTTTGTTGATGAAGCGGACTTCAACCTGGCCAAAACTCAGCGCTGTGGGTGGAACGTCATCGGCAAACAGGCGACCGTCTACGTGCCTGGACAACATGGGGGAAACATCTCCATGTGCGCAGCAATCTCTGAAGATAGTATGGTAGGACGTAGGCCATTACTTGGATTCTACATTGTGTTTCTCTATGAAATTGAGCTGGCCTGTCAAGGTGAAGGGGTCACCTATGTCATTGTGTGGGACAATGTCAGGTTCCACCATGCAGAGGTGGTTCAGGCATGGTTTCGGGCCCATCCCTGATTCGTGACCCAATACCTGCCCCCATATTCTCCTTTCCTCAACCCTATTGCAAAATTATTTTCAGCATGGAGGTGGAAGGTGTACGATCGCCATCCCCATGAGTGTGCCACCCTCCTTCTGGCCATGGATGAGGCATGCGACGACATCAATGCAGACCAACGTCAAGCTTGGATTCGTCATGCCAAAAGGTTTTTCCCGCGGTGCATGAACAATGAGGACATTCACTGTGATGTGGATGAGAATTTATGGCCAAATGCTCAAGACAGGCTTGATGCAAATGAATGTGTGCTAAATGTTATGTTTTATTTTCATTCATTTAATTTGTTTCATTTAATTTCTAACATTTGATTACAGACAGTACACCTATGTTTTTTTTGCATGAATGATTGTAGAGGATGTCTTCATTGATCACACCATTGATTACACATTGGATAGATATTACGGAAATTATTACTTTTCTGTCCATTTTGTTGGGTAATGTAAGTGTATTGCCTAAAGTGAAAACTGTGTAATCTACTGTAATTTACAGTACTGTAGCATATTAGTTTCAGCTCTTCTAAGGGTGATTTCAAACATGTATCTTGCATTGTTTGCCATTGGATTAACTCGTAGTTAAAACAACTAAATTGAAAAGATATCATTATGTTGTGTGTTGGTGATTAAACCAATGCTCTCATTACATTTCACAATAAGCGTATATTTTGAATCAATTGTTGTGTGGTGAGAGATGTTTACAATCCAAATTAATGCACAATGACAGGTTTTGAATGAAAGACTGGCTGCGTTACAAGTGTGACCAGTTTGGAGTTTTGTACTAAAAGTTGTGAAAATATACGACATACTTCTGAAAATAGTACCAAAGCGAAAAAAAAAAACTGTAAGCTATAGATATTTTTTGCATTGGATGCGTCTCAATCCACCACATCCGCCTGTCGCACTTCCGCATCTGTGGTGAAAGGTGGGAGAGCTAGAGTGGTGTTTGTCAGACCATGAGACATCCCGTAAATCGGTGTTCTCACGAAAACGTCTGTAGCATCTGTACAAACTATTATGACCACTCTATGGAAAGGGGAGACTCTCACGAACACGATGGTCTAATCCTTTTGCTCTACGACCCCCACAAGTGTCAGACTCGCCTGAAGTCGGTACCGTCGATGTGCCAACTTCTGTTTGTAGTGTCCGAACCGTGTGGGCTACAAACATTTTTAAAAAAAAGAATCGGTCTTCTCACAAAAATGTCTGTAGCGTCCGTACAAACTATTATGACCCCACCGTGGAAAGGGGAGATACTCATGAACACGATGGTGTTCTCCAGATTACTCTATGACCCCCACAAGTGTTACGGGACTCGTCTGAAGGTAACCGGTACCGGTTTTAAAAAATTAATGGAAGTATGAAGGTAGTTTTGTGCCTACCCAAAAAAGGGGTTAAATATGTATATATAAAAAAAAACTGTGAATATTTCCTGAGCTTTCTTATATCTCCTAGATATAGGACAAACACTTCAAAACCTTGTTTCCTATTATTTATTTTTTTACTGTCTTTTTTGCCATTTATTAATGTGTTATTCAATGCGTTTCTCTGGGCTATGGTAAAGACCAAACTCAATATTTTACCAACGACTTAGACTTTTAAAAATGGAATTGAATCTAAATGGTGAGCCTATCATTATCTGATGTATTGATGACTATATGAAATGTTCTCATGGTATTTCCCGGAAAACATTGATTTTGCATGAATGACTCAGGGGTGAGAAATGTGTGAAACCCCAATGAATGCACAATCAAAGGTTCTGAACATAAGATAGGGGGCATTGCAAGTGTTATCAGTTTAGAGTTTTGTACTTAATTTTGAAAATATACCACTTACATCTGAAAAATTTGCAAAAGTGATTGAGAAAAACTATGTAGTTCTCAAAATCTGTAGTAGACAAACCAGTTTGAAATCTATAGGTTTACCAAACAGTTAAGTTATTATCAATTAAGAGCAGTTGGATTAAGTAATAGTAAAATGCATTTTAACAAATGAGAAGACAATCATAACATAAAATGACTTTATATGAACATGTATTGCAATGTATTTCTAGATGAAACCCTGATTAAGTTTGGTAAAAAATTGACTGTTATTGTGTTTGTTTTACTTTGTCAATTGAAAATGTGCTTAGAGTTTTGAAACAACTGCCATTTTGATGATCTGTTTTGAGTTTTGTACTAAGTGTTGTGAAAATGTACCACATACTTGTGAAATTTGCATCAAGCAATTGAAAAAAATTGGGGGAAAAGTTACCTCCTAAATCATGTTACCCACAAAAAATCAACACTAGTGAAAAATAGGGGTAGGGTTGTAGAGAATCGAAGGACCATGAATGTAATAAGAAACCTTAGGTGCTGGCTTAAGGCCGGTAGCAACCACTACAGAATATCAGGTCAGAACAAGGATGAGGCGGATGTCCAGGTTAAGGGAATTTAATGGAAGAAGATGTCCACCTTTACACACACACATCTGACCACTCATGGTCTCAGATAACTAGGGCCTCCTGTAGCTCAGTTGGTAGAGCATGGCGCTTGCAATGCCAGGGTTGTAGGTTCGATTCCCACGGGGGGCCAGTATGAAAAATGTATGCACTCACTAACTGTAAGTCGCTCTGGATAAGAGCATCTGCTAAATGACTAAAATGTAAATAACTGAGAATCATGTCCAGTGAGAACTGACATTAACTATGGGGTCCTGAAAGAAAAGAGGAGAAAGAAAACTTAGGCTATAGCACTGCTATAATATTGTAACGACCCTGGTTTATAAGCGCGGATATCGACTCTGCCACGGGAGCATGCTTTTGGGGCACAGTCAATGGCGTGCTGGCTAGAAGGTTGAGGGTTCGAGACCTGCTCCCTGCCTGTTTCATTACAATATGAATGACATGGCTGTATAAGCTAGCACAGGTAAGTATATAACAGCAAGGGCTATACACTACAGCAGGCATGATGCCTAGTCACATGGCAATAGACTAAACAGCCTGTTTGACCTGTACACATGAAACTCAGGCAAATGTGCTCAAATAAACATTACAGTAATGTTGAAATGTATATATAATTACAATGAGCATGAGTGATATATACACTACCGGTCAAAAGTTTGGTGTCACTTAGAAATGTCCTAGTTTTCCATGAAAACATACATGAAATGAGTTTGAATAGGAAATATAGCAAAATGAATAGGACATGTAGTCATTGACAAGGTTAGAAATAATGATTTTTAATTGAAATAATAATTGTGTCCTTCAAATTTTGCTTTCGTCAATTACAACCTTGCAGACCTTTGGCATTCTAGTTGTCAATTTGTTGAGGTAATCTGAAGAGATTTCACCCCATGCTTCCTGAATCACCTCCCACAAGTTGTATTGGCTTGATGGGCACTTCTTACGTACCATACGGTCAAGCTGCTCCCACAACAGCTCAATAGGGTTGAGATCCGGTGACTGTGCTGGCCACTCCATTATAGACAGAATACCAGCTGACTGCTTCTTCCCTAAATAGTTATTGCATTGTTTGGAGCTGTGCTTTGGGTCATTGTCCTGTTGTAGGAGGAAATTGGCTCCAATCAAGCGCCGTCCACAGGGTATGGCATGGCGTTGCAAAATGGAGTGATAGCCTTCCTTCTTCAAGATCCCTTTTACACTGTACAAATCTCCCACTTTACCACCACCAAAGCACCCCCAGACCATCACATTGCCTCCACCATGCTTGACAGATGGCATCAAGCACTCCTCCATCATCTTTTCATTCAGTCTGTGTCTCACAAATGTTATTTTTTGTGATCTGAACTGCTCAAACTTTGATTCGTCTGTCCATAATACTTTTTTTCCAATCTTCCTCTGTCCAGTGTCTGTGTTCTTTTGCCCATCTTAATCTTTTATTTTTATTGGCCAGTCTGAGATATGGCTTTTTCTTTGCAACTCTGCCTAGAAGGTCAGCATCCCGGAGTCGCCTCTTCACTGTTGACGTTGAGACTGGTGTTTTGCGGGTACTATTTAATGAAGCTGCCAGTTGAGGACCTGTGAGGCAACTGTTTCTCAAACTAGACACCCTTATGTATTTGTCCGCTTGCTCAGTTGTGCACCGGGGCCTCCCACTCCTCTTTCTATTCTGGTTAGAGCCAGTTTGCGCTGTTCTGTGAAGGGAGTATTACACAGCGTTGTACGAGATCTTCAGTTTCTTGGCAATTTCTCGCATGGAATAGCCTTCATTTCTCAGAACAAGAATAGACTGACGAGTTTCAGAAGAAAGTTCTTTGTTTCTGGACATTTTGAGCCTGTAATCGAACCCACAATTGCTGATGCTCCAGATACTCAACTAGTCTCAAGAAGGCCAGTTTTATTGCTTCTTTAATCAGCACAACAGTTTTCAGCTGTGCTAACATAAACGCAAAAGGGTTTTCTAATTATCAATGATCCTTTTAAAATGATAAACTTGTATTAGCAAACACAACGGGCCATTGAAACACAGGACTGATGGTTGCTGATAATGGGCCTCTGTACGCCTATGTAGATATTCCATTAAAAATCAGCCGTTTCCAGCTACAATAGCCATTTACAACATTAACAATGTCTACATTGTATTTCTGATCAATTTGATGTTATTTTAATGGACAAAAAAACTGATTTTCTTTCAAAAACAAGGACATTTCTAAGTGACCCCAAACTTTTGAATGGTAGTGTATATAGAATAGAAAATAGCCTAGCACCATAAATGAGCAATTCTAATAAATGGCTAATCGCTAACGGCATGCTAAAATGCTCATGCATTCCAATGCAAAATGCTAACAGTAGTGCTAACGCTAGCGGGAACGCAAGCTAGCTATCAAGCTCAACACACGGTAATTATACACAATGGACCACAAAACTTAGCTCCACATAACGACACAGATCTCAAGGCACTTATGTTTAGATGCACTCACAATTATACAATTATATACAATTAAACTTCAGACATACAGGGATTCAGTCCACAGGAGGGAAACTGTGGAAGTGCTCATCAGGATGGGGAAAGCACGTTTCTGACCACACAGGCGAGTGTTGCCAACTGCTCAGTAAGGAAAGTAGCTATTGGCTGTCCTAAAAGTCGCTAGAAGTCGCTAAATGACGTCATCACCCAATTTGCATAATTGGCCATGTGCATGTAATTCTGATAGACGCTGTAGGAGAGAGGAATAATGTCGTGGGAGAGACAAAAAGTGAGTAACAAACACCCTAAATATGTTTAGAACTATAAATGAACTTTCTTCTGTCGATTCTTGTTTTTTTTTATGTCACTATTCCAACCCTCCTCCTTTATCCGGGCTTGGGACCGGCAAAAGTGACCCAAAAAAGATACTCTGACGGAGTTACTTATTTTATTTTATTTTATTTTAGTTATTGCATAGTTTGGAGCTGTGCTAGTTTAGTTTTCTTAAGTTTGGTTTGGTTTTTAACCTTATGGTCCACTTAGGAGCCTACAACAAGTCACAGTAAAACATGAACATTTTTAACCATAACATTAAAAAAAATGTTTTGTATACAATCTACATTAACAATCTAAATTGACCAAAAAGAGACAATAGAAAAAAAAGTCAATGGCAATGTCAGAAAATGATGGTAACTAGTCTGGCCCTAATTCAGGTTAATTGTTGTTGTTTTTCAGACGCCCCTCCACACACACACAGGCTGTGCTGGCTCACAGAAAGAGTGGGTCATCGTCATTTTGGTCAAGGCTCTCTATGGCAGGTTCAGCAACTGAGGGAGCTGACTTAAATGAGTAAGCAGCTGATGTGCCAAAAAGCTGCAAAACATTATCAGGCAGCTGGTACTCATAGCAAGCCTCACCAGACAGCTTCAGTCCATATCGAATGTACAGGATGGAGTTAATGGTCTGCAAGGACATCCGATTTCTAAGTTTGCTTTTTACCACACTCATCTGGCTGAATACTCTCTCGACTTCAGCATTCGAGTGTGGCAAGGACAACACAGACACAGCAGCCATGGCAAGTTCTTGAAACGGGTTGATATCAGCTGCATCCCTGAACTTCCAAATCTCACTCCAGAAGCCCAGTGTGTTTTTTGTCTCATTCCATTCACTAAGATGGATGGCACGCCATTGCTGGACAATCTTGTCTATCTCTGCAGGGGAGTAGCCAAGGAGCTTGGCTATTTTTTCTATTTCTCCAGGGCTCTTATTGTGCTTTAGAGTTTCCTCCACATTGAAAACGGACATGTACTGCAATGCTTCCATGTTGTCCGGCAGTCTCACCCTCAACTCATTAGTGAGGGAGATGGTGAAGGCTACACACTGCTTTCTGACATTGTTTTCATCCTCAGGCGCAAGGTGGAGCTCAGCTGCCTTTGACTCAAAAAGTTAACCAAGGTATGGTTTGGGACTGATGTATCCATCTATTGGCCCTTTGAGTACATCAACATTTGCCTGTGGATTCAGCACCCTGTTGCTCACAGACTTGATCAGGCTAACCAAGCTGTCAAGTAGCTTAAGAGGATCTACTTGCTCTCCCTCAAAAGCCTTGATGGCCAACTGTACCTCGCCCAGCACTGACTTCAAAAAAGTCCGATACAATATGTTTTGAGGATCACTGGAGTACAAAACCTCAGCCATGTAGCAGTGTTCACTGGACTTGGTGACTGCGAAATGCAGCCTAAGCTCCTCCCACTGGTTCAATGGAGAGGCAACGTGTGGCACACACCTTGGTTATCTGTAAAGGTTTCTCCCCACAGTTGATGGTCTCATATATGGCCTTGTAGGCCTCCCTGCGCTTTGGAGACACTGAAAACCAGTTATAAGTCTCTCGTACCAAGTACTCCACACTACGAGGGATGGTGTCATTGGAAGCATGACTTACAGCAAGCTGCAGAGCGTGGCACACACAGCGAATAAGAACCAGATCTTTGAGGCCATACTCCTCCTTCAGCACTTTATGGACCCCATTGTTAATCCCGTCATAACAGAAGCATTGTCAGTCCATATCCCCAGGAGTTTCTCTTTTTTAAGACAACACTTCTCGAGGAAAGCCACAACAGCACGGGCTATAGATTTGGCATCTCCTCCCTCCAACTCAACAAGCCCCAGAAATGTTGATACAATTGTCTGCTTGGTGTCACTAAAATACCTTATTACAACCCCCAGGTACTTAGAAACACTTACATCCGTGGACTCATCGAGGAGGAGGCTGAAACACTGGTCACCCACATCTGCGACCAACTTTTTCAGAAGGTATGGTGCTAGAACACCATTAATCATTTCTGTGCACTTTGTCCTGTGCATTTTGAAGTGGGTAGCAGCAGTGGAGTCTGAGAAAGCAGCTCTACATGCTTCTCCAATGTGATCACATGCCAGCATGGAACAGTGTTCAGCGATAGCTAATGCCATGGTGGCCTCAGCCTTTTTTGCAGAGTCGATTTTTTTAACCATAAATGGCAGCTTGTTTTGGGTGGAACTGTTATAAGGCTTTGCCTTTTGAGAATGTTTTTGAGTCATCATGTGTTTTTTTACATCACTAAGTTTGGCGTAGAAATCAGCCTTACAATACAGGCAGTATGCCGTGTATCATCTCCAATAAACGGCTTCAACCAGCCTTTGAATTCAGGGTTTGATTCCCACTCCTTTCTGTATTTTTGAGTGTACAGTTTAGACTGAGACATGATGAGCTAGCCAGCTAGATGTTTAGCTTATGTCACAGAGAGGCACACACACAGTGGACGAGGTGAGTAAGTGACTGAGGCTGTGTGAGTGAAATGCAGTGATTTATTTTTGACAAAGAACATTTTACATTTACATCCCGCCCTGAATGTAAGCCAGGGCGGGATCAGCCAGCGGCGTCTTCCCGCATGCGCGATTAATTTGCAGTCTGGACGCGGAGAGGTGAACATCTCCTGCTCTGACTACAGCTGGGAGGGAGTGCTGTGCGAGGACTGGGTCGCCTGTGAGTGCTTTGGGACGGGGGTGGGGCCCGGGTGGGGCCCTCGGCAGCACCCGCTGCTCGTCGAGAAGAGTAAGTTTCCAAAAGTCTCCAAAAACACCAGAAAAAGTCGCTAGATTTATCGCTAGTCGCTTTTTTGAAAATGTGTCGCTAGAAGGGTCTGAAAACTCGCTAAATATAACAACAAAGTCTCTAAATTGGCAAGACTGCCGACTCCCGGGAATCAGGGCTGCTGATAGGCTGAACGAGATGTGGTGATAAGTATTTGTCGTGACCTTGACCAATAAGTGGGGGTCCTCTGAATAGGAGACTAAACTCGTACTCCCTTCTATTCTCCAACTCTCTGCTCCATAACATCCCTGAAAATAATCCCATATAGGTACAGTTTAAAACGTTCTCTCATCTATCTTTTTAAATGTATCAGATTACGCAAACTAATGATATTAAAGTTTAAACACTGAGATAAACACTAATGCGCAGGCACTATTTAAAATAAAATAAAATATGGTCACACTTTATTTGGATAGTCCCATATAGATGATTTACAGATGGTCATACTATCAACAAACTATATGTTGATAAGCAACTGCTTGCTAAGGTTACAGTTAGTGGTAGGGTTAGGTTTAGAATGAATCAAATCAAATCAAATCAAATTTTATTTGCCACATGCGCCGAATACAACAGGTGTAGACATTACCGTGAAATGCTTACTTACAGCCATTAACCAACAATGCATTTATTTCTTAATAAAAAAGTAAAATAAAACAACAACAACAAAAAAGTGTTGAGAAAAAAAGAGCAGAAGTAAAATAAAATAACAGTAGGGAGGCTATATACAGGGGGGTACCGGTGCAGAGTCAATGTGCGGGGGCACCGGCTAGTTGAGGTAGTTGAGGTAATATGTACATGTGGGTAGAGTTAAAGTGACTATGCATAAATAATTAACAGAGTAACAGAGAATAAAGGTTAGGGTAAGGGTTAAGGTTAGGATTAGGGTTAAGTTTAGGGTTATGATAAGAGTTAAGGTTAGGGTTAGGGTTAGGGCTAGGGTTAGTGGAAATGTTGTTGACAGTTATTTAACATCTAAAAACCATCTATAAACAATCTACTTGGGACTATCCAAATGAAGTGTTACTAAAATTACAAATAAAAGCTTATTCAGATTCAGAAGGGTTCTTTGTATAACACTTATTGCATTCCAAAGAATCCTTGTTGCCTTCCAAAGAATCATCAAAGAACCCTTTCTTACAAAAATGGTTCTTCAGATGAAAAGAGTGTAGGGCTAGAGTGTAGGGCTAGGAGATAGACTGAATGTAATTCTCAAATTGTGTTAGTGGTAACTGTATCTACTGCACTCTTCAAACAAACATAAAAAAGGTATGCTCTCTGTATGTCAATTTCTGTCCTCTGGGAGGAAATAAGGGGTTCAGAGTGCACCATATCCTTAAACGTTAGACTATAAACAAGGCTCTAAGAGGGCAATTAATCTACTGGTTCCCTGGCCTATGTTTTGCTTTTGGAAAGTGGTCCTCTGGAAACCCCATGGAGATTAATTGTGTGTTTTTTTTTTACGCAGTCTATGAAAAACTAGTAAGTCATTTGAAACAGTGTAATGGAATAGTGAAGTGTCCCCCCCCCGTCCCCCCCATAGAGTAAGCAGAGCTAATTAGGCAGTAATTCTACCCTATAGCTCCCCTTCTGCAGTCTATAGAATTCTATAGAATTCTAACCAAAGATTGCATGCTGTTTTTTCTTTTGCCATCTACAAATGTAACACTCAAAAAGAACAATGTTTTTCAGCAATTAGCTACACAACAGGGCAGGCTAAAACATTAGTGTATTTTGGAGGCAGAAATAATTTAAACACCTGTTTCTTTTGTAATTAGTCTCCATGGAGGGTTTTAAAACATGTGAAAGACTAACAACAGCCCTATTGTAAATAGTTGTCCACACATTTCCACCAAAATACTGTTAGGAGCCAAGTGTTGCCACCATCAATCATATTTGAAATACTCCAACACAGACAGAAAACCTTTATATTTAGTGACCACTGACCAATTCCATATAATTTTGTTTTACAGTTTTTATGTAATTTTCTTGTTTATAATAGTAATCAATCTTTACCACCAATAATGATGAGGATATAACGGTATGTGCCCATATGTCTGTGGCTCATGACCGTTTGAAGAGGCCATCACCAGTTGAAAAAATAACAAAGCGCACTCCCCGCCCGTTTCTGTAAAAAGCTGCACGATGGGGCTGGAGAAATGTAACCACTCTCAAGTTCCTATAGAGCTACGGATGCAAGGACTGATCAAAATTATAGTTTTAATAACAATGTTTTGAGACTATATAGTGTTTGTTTACATTTACTTTGTTAACAAGCTTATATTTTGGATTCTGATTGGGTACGACAGTTAAACTAAGCTCATGAGGCATTTATAAATTATGTTCTTCAGGAATTTATACACTTAGGTTGGAGTCATTAAAACTCGTTTTTCAATCACTCCACAAATTTCTTGTTAACAAACTATAGTTTTGGCAAGTCGGTTAGGACATCTACTTTATGCATGACACAAGTAATTTTTCCAACAATTGTTTACAGACAGATTATTTCACTTATAATTCACTGTATCACAATTCCAGTGGGTCAGAAGTTTACATACACTAAGTTGACTGTGCCTTTAAACAGCTTGGAAAATTCCAGAAAATGATGTCATGGCTTTAGAAGCTTCTGATAGGCTAATTGACATCATTTGAGTCAATTGGAGGTGTACCTGTGGATGTATTTCAAGGCCTACCATCAAACTCAGTGCCTCTTTGCTTGACATCATGGGAAAATCCAAAGAAATCAGCCAAGACCTCAGAACATTTTTTGTAGACCTCCACAAGTCTGGTTCATCCTTGGGAGCAATTTCCAAACGCCTGAAGGTACCACGTTCATCTGTACAAACAATAGTACGCAAGTATAAACACCATGGGACTACGCAGCCGTCATACCACTCAGGAAGGAGACGTGTTCTGTCTCCTAGAGATTAACGTACTTTGGTTCGAAAAGTGCAAATCAATCCCAGAACAACAGCAAAGGACCTTGTGATGATGCTGGAGGAAACAGGTACAAAAGTATCTATATCCACAGTAAAATGAGTCCTATATCGACATAACCTAAAAGGCCACTCAGCAAGGAAGAAGCCACTGCTCCAAAACTGCCATAACATAACCAGACTACGGTTTGCAACTGCACATGGGGACAAAGATCGTACTTTTTGGAGAAATGTCCTCTGGTCTGATGAAACAAAAATAGAACTGTTTGGCCATAATGACCATCATTATGTTTGGAGGCAAAAGGGGGTACCTTGCAAGCCGAAGAACACCATCCCAAACGTGAAGCACGGGGGTGGCAGCATCATGCTGTGGGGGTGCTTTTCTGCAGGAGGGACTGGTGCACTTCACAAAATAGATGGCATCACGAGGAAGGAAAATTATGTGGATATATTGAAGCAACATCTCAAGACATCAGTCAGGAAGTTAAAGCTTGGTCGCAAATGGGTCTTCCAAATGGACAATGACCCCAAGCATACTTCCAAAGTTGTGGCAAAATGGCTTAAGGACAACAAAGTCAAGGTATTGGAGTGGCCATCACAAAGCCCTGACCTCAATCCTATAGTAAAGTTGTGGGCAGAACTGAAAAAGCAGGTGCGAGCAAGGAGGCCTACAAACCTGACTCAGTTACACCAGCTCTGTCAGGAGGAATGGGCCAAAAAACTCCCAATTTATTGTGGGGAGCTTGTGGGAGGCTACCTGAAACGTTTGACCCAAGTTAAACAATTTAAAGGCAATGCTACCAAATACTAATCGCGTGTATGTAAACTTCTGACCCACTGGGAATGTGATGAAAGAAATAAAAGCTGAAATAAATCATTCTCTCTACTATTATTCTGACATTTCACATTCTTAAAATAAAGTGGTGATCCTAACTGACCTAAAACAGGGAATATTTATTAGGATTAAATGTCAGGAATTGTGAAAAACTTAGTTTAAATGTATTTGGCTATGGTGTATGTAAACATCCGACTTCAACTGTAAATCCAAAAATGGATGTTAGCAACTGCAGATTGCCCCTTTCAAATTATCACCACAGTTGATACCCTTCTGGACTGAACTCAGTTGGGAGGGCTTGTGTGCATTCCAAGCATATTCACACCAGGTTCTGAATCAACATGGGGGACTTTTACAGTTGGATGTCAACTCTTTAGTTATCTCAAGCACTGGAACTCCATGCTTCAGACACATTTAGAAAATGGGTCTGTGTAGTTGACTGAAACGTCATTAAGCTGAGGCACTTGACTTAAATATTTCAGAGATTGAAGTACCACGATTTAACTTTTAGCTGACTGTGGATGGTATAAACAGCGTGAGCCTTACGTTCAGTGTAATTAATGAAAGTGTGGATTTGTTATTGTGTCGTGTTACTACAGCTTCTGCTGCATAAATACTACAGTTACTATTGCTTTGCCCAAAGACAAATTAGGCCTACAAGTTTGGCAGCACCTGTCATAGGCAGTCTCATATGATACACAGATGGTTAAAACTAAACAGGACACATTGTGTGTAGTTTTTTTTATAAAATAAATATACAATTGCACTTATCTACATCAACATGTCCAATGTAATCATAAAAAAAACTAAAAATACAGCTCAAATTCATACTGTTGATATTATGTGCGTTGCATGCCTATGATCAGAATATGCCTAAACTGAGTAGTATGGCATTAACCCAGTGTGATTAAAATGGATATAAGATCAATCAGCTATTCTGCTTCTCATTTGCAATTTAGTTAACGTGTAAGATGTAAAATTGTTAAAAGCTTTTCATTATCAGTTGGAAATCTTAAAGCTGACTGGGCAGTTAGCATTTGGGGAAGCTTCTGGGCGGTCTTTATTGTGATTCATGCCCTTTGTCATCTATTCAACTTGTCCTACTGCGGAACATTTTACTAATCAAGCACGAATAGCCTACAGCTCCCAATCAATCACATTTGCTCTTCAAGTAACACAATCTTCTTCACAGTAGTCCCCTCCAGTCTCTTTAAAACAGCTAATGGAGTCCAGATCATCTGCTTATCTTTGGTAGTGTCTGTGAGTTGCTCCTCTTGTTTTTCATTGCACTTAGCCTGTAGGCTATGTAGTAGCACGGAAGCACACAGGGAGTCAGGTCAGGTGACTGCTGGGTCTGCACAACTCGACAAGATAATGGTGGTGAAAATAGTGCTTCATGTTCACTCACGTCTCTGGGCAAAGTTCATTTGCATACATATCTCTCCACTGTCCTTTCGCACCTCTTGCAGGTGACATAGCAGCACCAGTGGTACCTGCACTGGCATCTCTCCACAATCCTCTCAGTGTAGGCATTGTAGCCACGACCACAGCACATGAGATTGCAACTCCCACTGTCATTGGATGTCTTATTGCACTGTCTGGAGACAAAAAAGATTGTTCCAATCAATAAACAACAATATAAAACTCTTATGAATGGGGGAGAGGATCAACATATTAGACCTTGAAGGTGTCAAAGGTAGAGTAAAAATCACATTTTCCACTGAACCTTGAGAGAAACACAAACATACCTGTCCTGTGTGCCGAGTGAGCCATGGTTCTCATTGTGTGTGCAGTAATCCGGAGAGCTGACCAGGTAGACCAACTCACTCTCTCTCACTGGTCGAACATTCAACTCTCTGGGGACCAACTGCTTCCTTGTCCCAACATGACGATGGATCACCTTAGTGGCAGACAGGTACTTGGATTTGAGATCCATGGCAATGTAGTTAATATCACGGAGGCCCTTCCAACATGTTTTGACAGAGCAGGACCCGGACACCCCGTGGCATTTGCATTTGGTCTCCTGAGCCTCAATAAGTGCCTGAAAGTAGAGCAAAAATGATATTAGGATGTTAAAATTTGTTGCCACCTTTTGCAGATATTAATAACATAATATGTTGTTTATTATGTAAAAAAAAAAAACAGTGAGTCAAAAATGCAATGCCACTATTAAAAACAATGGGCACAATAACTCGTGCATAATTACCCATGCATAAAAATGTACCTTTCATGTCAATGTGAGATTAGACCATTACCTGTCTTCCAACTGCATTATTGTGCAAGTGCATCAGTCTGAACGCCTGAGAGCCAGATCTGCTGTTTCTCATCGGTGCATCAGAAAAGGCAGATCCCATTTGGAGACCGTAGCGCAGGTTATCACCGCATCCTCCCCATATGAAGTCGGGCCCGGCCTGTTCAGCAGGGGCTGGGGCGCACGAGCAACTGGGGAGCTCTCCAGACGAGCAGGCTCTGGCAATGGAGTGACTCACTAAGGCAGCCGCTAGTGAGAACACAAATGCCGACTCCCTGGTGCCTGCAATAGAGCACAGTCAACAGATAAATCAATGCAAATCACAGCCAATCACAGAAGTTTACAGGCCACATGATATTCTCCAATTTATAAGATACTTTTTAAAGTGTCTTTAGCCTACCTTTTGCTAAATCTGGTGTAAAACGAGGGGCTTTTTCAACAGATGAACAATTCCATCGCATGTCATTGAAGGTGTTCTGACAGGTATTTTTGGTCAACTTGGCTGCGTGGACAATACTGTGCATCAGCTCGAGATTTCGCCGGCAAAGTTGCGATTGATCAGGGGCCAACTCATCTAGTAGCTTGCAATGATGAGTTTGATTCCAGCCTACAGAGCTCCCCTTTACAGTAAGTCCACTGCAAAGGTAAAAACAACATTTAATTAGGTCATCAGCTATTTCATATGGCATAGGCCTATCAAATGAACAAAAATATGTCAGTAAACAAAGTAGCGTAGGCATCTGAATAGACCCATAGCTACATACAAATTAATAAGTAAGGAATACTTACAGCCAATATATAGCAGCACAGCAGTTCGCGTTCACAATAAACGTCAATATAAATAAATCCATGTGGAATTTCATTGTAAAAAAATAATTAGTGAATCCTCTGCCTAAAATAAAATTATAGATCCAAACGATTCTTTTGGTAGTCCAATGTGATTATCCAGTGATAAGTGTTGTTTTTAGTTTGCCTATGCGGTCTGGGCTGGGGTCTGGAGGTATGGCCCTCCTATAGCCTATGCTGCAAGCCACTGGTGGTGTGACCTCGGCTCCAGGGAGTCTTATGTCGCCGCCACGATAGCCACGCCTCATTCAATTGGCGATTTGTGAATGACAAAAGCTGAAGAACATATGCACATCCAGGTACTTTTTGCAGGTGCTGGAGTTGTAGGTGAACTCATGGAAAATAAAAAGGAAAACGCCGCACACTGCTGCTCATGCTCCCAGGTGATTTTATTTGTGAATGAACCATGGAATGAACACAGGCACACGGATCCGAACACAGGCACACGGATCCGAACACAGGCACACAGATCCAACTCGAATCATGGGGATGGAACTGTAACATAGGCCTATTAGAAGTTATCCGATGCATTTCAAAAGATGGCCATTAATGTGCCATTACTCATGATTGATTAAAAGACAGCCATCCAAAGTGTTAGACATGTAGGCTAAAGCGGATAAAATCATTGATATTCAACACTTCTATTAACTAGCCCTGAAGTCATTTGAAGATTTCCTTTGAAAAAGGATCTGCAACATTGTAATCTAATCTAAATCAATGTGTGACAATCTGACACTGATAACATTGCCAATATTTGCCAGTAAAATATCCTTCACAATTTTACAATTATATTTAAACTCTGCTCTGTGTTCGAAGGATATGTGAAGGCCTATTTTGTGCAGTCCAAGGAGTATGAGAAAGTTTGATAATTTGACATCTCTAAATAGCTGGAATAGCGGAAATCCCTGACTGATGTCCATATTACGCGCTCGTAAAAGTGCATTACAACGTTTTACATTGGACTACAAACAAACGTTCAAGATTGACTTCTTCACAAATGAAGGATAGGTCGGCTTGTATGGGTATGATTCTCGTTTAGGAGCGAGAGGAGCCCGGTTTTTGGATGTGCCATGTATTCACCCAAGTTTTCATCAAGAAATTTAACTAGTAGATTATAGATGTAGGCATAATCGTCTCGAAACCAGTTATGTTTGATCTACAGTAGTAGAGTGGACAAACGAAACGATTTATTCACCCTTGGTTTGTGAAGATTAATGACTGAACCGACCGATTGACGAACTAAACAATTAGCTCACTTTAGCTCAACTAATCCAATTAACAAGGCCCATTATCAAGGTAGGCCACTGAATTCTAACCACCAAAACAGAACATCAGAACTTAAACATTCTTACACTTAAAAGTTTGATGCTATCAGTTTTTCAAGTATGTGTGTTTGTGTATGCTATACACATGAGTCCCCTGATAGAATCACACTATAGCCTCTGGACTTATAGTAAAGTCTACCCAACAAATCCTCATCAACAAAGAAAACAGGGAACCAGAAACAGGGATTTCAGTGGCATGGTCAAATAAGGCAGTATAAATGGTTAATTATCTGCATGTGGTATGAGCAAAGGATTAGTGGTTGAAAGAGGGTTTCTTAGTGAGAGGATTATTCAAACTTGTGTTTATCTAACCCCTATTATATTCCCTCCATGAGAGAGGCTGGCTTTTCTCTTAGAAGTAGCCTTATGGTAAGACTTTGCCAGAACACCTTATTAGTGTCTTGATTACTGTCAATGGGAACACAGTAGGGGGTAATGTTAAAAGTGTTTTTGAAAGGGGACTTCCCACTGCTAATTTCACTATTATTACTTTTCCATTTTCATGAATCTATTCAACACATGTGGTCCCACAAATAATCAGCAAAGGATGGCGATTCAGTATTGTGCATGTATTGTAATATGTTCATATTTAGACTTCGATATACACAATTTCTACCCCTGAGTAGCTTAGATCTTATAACCTTCTGGCAGAACCATAATTCCTGTTTACAGCCAAAACCAGATAAATGTTCTGTACTTCCGTGGTGAGATGACTGATTTTCTAACACCAGCAAGGCCTTCTGAACAGCAGCAAATTTCTGCTGCTGTGTCCTGGGGGTTTTCTGGCAGCAGGTAACCTACTGGTTAAGAGTGTTGGCCCAGTAACCGGAAGGTTATTGGATCAAATCCTCTGAGCAGACCAGGTGAAAAATATGTCGATGTGGCCTATAAGTCCCTCTGGATAAGAGTGTCTAAATGACTAACACGTGAATGTCTGTCTCATCAAGCTCATATTGTAGCTTCAGTATATCCTCTGTTTTTGTTGAATCAGTTCAATGCTTTTCTTTATGATTTTTGAAGTTGCCCAGAGGTTGTATGATTATTCTAATCTTTGGCTGATTGCTTCTTCCCTTGTTGCATCTCATATTACACTTGGTTGGTTAACTTCAAGTCCTGTGTCTCATTATGGAAACAAAATATTCACTGACAAAACTTTTATTTTTGTTTGACAAAAATGAAATGCATATTCTCTCCAGTGGGGCCTGTGAGCTACTTTTTGTTTAATCTTGTCTTGCTCTCACCTACCCTATCTAATTCTAAAATGAAGGGGAGTTTATTGGCCACAGCCACTCCCCTCCCCCTGGAACATTCTCTCTGCTGTGAAAACCATTCTAGCCCAAAGCAAATCCTTCCTTTTGTTGGATATCCCAGCTTTAGATTGGGTGTTAGGCTTGAGAAGTGAGAAATCAATCATGTTTATGAAAGGTGCATTTTTGGGTGTGAGCTGGCATGGAAAGGTTGGCCCTTCCTGTTTCTCATTTTCTTTCTCTGAGAATGCTTATTCATGGTATCTACAGTTAACATTCCACCAAAGGAATGGAAGTATACACACAAAATGACAAATAGTGTGTATTGGGTGTTGGAGAGGCAGACGTTTGAAGTTTTTGCTGAAAGGGTATTGCGTCTTGTGAGCGATGAAATAGGATTGCATACGTTTTATAGGCTATGCATCTTTACAACTGATAACAGCGAACATGCATTGATTTTAAGTTCATTACATTTATTTCAAAATGACCTGAATTGACCTGAGAAAATGTCAATTCTTCTTATATTTTGGTTCTCCCTATATCAAATCACAGCTCCAAAGCTCATAATTCAATATGAGCTTGATGAGACAGACATTCACGCGTTAGTCATTTAGACAAGTTAATAGTGACCATTAATGCATTTTTACCAAATATTCTCTCATATTCTAGAGATGGTACTCAAATAAATGCTCCTACGCCACAAATGTACTGATTAAACTTCAGTGACGAGTCCTCTCTGTTGCTAAAATGTTCTGAATATGATTTCTTACCAAAAGGGGGCACTGTACATCAACACAATGTGGCAACAGTAATCGCTCCATAGCTGTCGCTAGACCTTACATTTCCAAACATAAGACCGACATTGAAATGTTGTACTTCTACGCATTCTTCTTCCTTTGCGGCTTACTTCAACCATGTGAACAGCTCCTTCACTGTCCTTGATCTGTAGACAAGTAAACGGAGGCCCCAGCCCAGTCTAGCTCTGTGGATAGACAAGATAGGTTTGATTTTCTGGTACTGGTGGAGCAGGGTGAGGGACTTTACAATGCCATATGATCCACAACTATTGTCTCAATCAGATAGTGATTGGATCAACTTGACAGGTGACGATAACCACATGTTAATTCAAGGTGTAACCAGGCCTTTACATACAGTTTGTAGCTAGCTGGGCCCTTTTTAGGTTTTAGGGTTTAGCATTTTAGCTAACCCTAACCCCTTTCCTATCCTTAACCTAATTCTCATAACCTGCCACGTTAAATCTTCTAACTTCAGGTCGTAGCTGTATTCCACCTAGTCAGAACCCCTTTTTAGGTATACATGTGTACCCAGAGGACTAGTAATGATGGACATTGATATTGTACTGTATGTAATGGTATGCCAATAATATTGTCTTATTCTCATAACTACATTTATGAAGGTGAATACCTGTATGGTGGGTAACGCTGGTTGACTGAGGTTATGCTTACACAGTCACTCTTAGTATGTCCACGGCCCCCATGGGTGGAAAGCAAACAGCATCTAGACTGCATCAAACCTGCAAACAGTAGCTTGCAGCAAGCTGCATACAGTATATTTGCTCTACAGTGCATTCGGAAAGTATTCAGACCCCTTCTCCACATTTTCTTACGTTACAGCCTTATTCTAAAATCTACACACAACACCCCATGACAAAGCGAAAACAGGTTTTTAGAAATACCTTATTTACATAAGTATTCAGACCCTTTGCAATGAGACTTGAAATTGAGCTCAGGTGCATCCTGTTTCCATTTATCATCCTTGAGATGTTTCAACAACTTGATTGGAGTCCACCTGTGGTAAATTCAATTGATTGGACATGAATTCGTCGGCGAGTGGGTAACCCGCCTCTACCATCCGTTCTATTGGCCAACGTGCAATTACTGGAGAATAAACTGGATGAACTCCGTTCAAGACTATACTACTAATGGAACATTAAAAACTGTAATATCTTATGTTTCACCGAGTCGTGGCTGAACGACGACACGGATAATATACAGTTGGCTGGGTTTTCTATACATCGGCAGGACAGAACAGCTACGTCCGGTAAGACGAGGGGTGGTGGTGTGTGTCTATTTGTCAATAACAGCTGGTGCGCGATGTCTAATATTAAGGAAGTCTCGAGGTATTGCTAGCCTGAGGTAGAGTACTTCATGATAAGCTGTAGACCACAGTATCTACCAAGAGAATTTTCATCTATATTTTTCTTAGCCGTCTATTTACCACCAGAAACCGATGCTTGCACTAAGACCACACTCAACGAGCTGTATAAGGCAATAAACAAACAAGAAAATGCTCATCCAGAAGTGGCGCTCCTAGTGGCTTGGGACTTTAATGCAGGCAAACTTACATCTGTTTTACATAATTTCTATCAGCATGTCACATGTGCAACCAGAGGAAAAAACCCTCTAGACCACATTTACTCCACACACAGAGACGCATACAAAGCTCTCCCTCGCCCTCCATTTGGCAAATCTGAACATAATTCTATCCTCTTGATTCCTGCTTACAAGCAAAAACTAAAGCAGGAAGTACCAGTGACTCGCTCAATACGAAAGTAGTCAGATGAAGCGGATGCTACGCTACAGGACTGTTTTGCTAGCATAGACTAGAATATGTTCCGTGATTCATCCAATTGCATTGAGGAGTATACCACCTCAGTCTCCGGCTTCATCAATAAGTGCATCGACGACGTCGTCCCCACAGTGACCGCACTGAGCTAAAGGCTAGAGCTGCCGCTTTCAAGGAGCGGGACACTAATCGAGACGCTTATAAGAAATCCCGCTATGCCCTCAGACAAACCATCAAACAGGCAAAGCGTCAATACAGGACTAAGATTGAATCCTATTACACCGGCTCTGAAGCTCGTCGGGTGTGGCAGGGCTTGCAAACTATTACGGACTACAAAGGGAAACCCAGCCACGAGCTGCCAGTGACCCGAGCCTACCAGACAGGCTAAATGCCTTTTATGCTCGCTTCGAGGCAAGCAACACTGAAGCATGCATGAGAGTACCAGCTGTTCCGGACGACTGTGTGATCACGCTCTCTGTAGCCGATGTGAGCAAGACCTTTAAACAGGTCAATATTCTCAAGGCTGCGGGGCCAGACGGATTACCAGGATATGTACTCAGAGCATGCGTGGACCAACTGGCAAGTGTTTTCACTGACATTTTCAACCTCTCCCTGACCGAGTCTGTAATACCTACATGTTTCAAGCAGACCACCATAGTCCCTGTGCCCAAGAAAGTGAAGGTAACCTGCCTAAATTACTACCGCCCCGTAGCACTCACGTTGGTAGCCATGAAGTGCTTTGAAAGGCTGGTCATTGCTCACATCAACACCATCATCCCGGAAACCCTAGACCATTTCCAATTCGCATACCATCCCAACAGATCCACAGATGACACAATCTCAATCGCACTCCACACTGCCCTTTCCCATCTGGACAAAAGGAACACCTATGTGAGAATGCTGTTCATTGACTACAGCTCAGCATTCAACACCATAGTGCTCACAAAGCTCATCACTAAGCTAAGGAACTTGGGACTAAACACCTCCCCCGGCAACAGGATCCTGGTCTTCCTGACGGGCTGCCCCCAGGTGGTAATGGTAGGCAACAACACACACTGATCCTCAACACGGGGGCCCCTCAGGGGTGCCTGCTTAGTCCCCTCCTGTACTCCCTGTTCACCCACGACTGCGTGGCCAAGCACGACTCCAACACCATCATCAAGTTTGCTGATCACCGACAACGATGAGACAGCCTATAGGGAGGAGGTCAGAGACAACAACCTCTCCCTCAATGTGAGCAAGACAAAGGAGCTGATCGTGGAATACAGGAAAAGGAGGGCCGAACACGCCCCCATTCACATCGACAGGGCTGTAGTGGAGCGGACAGAGAGATTCAAGTTCCTTGGTATCCACATCACCAACAAACTATCATGGTCCAAACACACCAAGACAGTCGTGAAGAGGGCATGACAACGTATTTCCCCCCTCAGATTTGGCATGGGTCTCCTGATCATCAAAAAGTTATACAGCTGCACCATCGAGAGCATCCTGACCGGATGCATCACCGTATGGTATGGCAACTGTTCGGCATCCGACCGTAAGGCGCTACAGAGGGTAGTGCGTACGGCCCAGTACATCACTGGGGCCAAGCTTCCTGCCATCCAGGACCTATATACTAGGCGGTGTCAGAGGAAGGCCCAAAAAATTGTCATAGACTCCAGTCACCCAAGTCATAGACTGTTCTCTCTGGAAAGGCACACACCTGTCTATATAAGGTCCCACAGTTGACAGTGCATGTCAGAGCAAAAACCAGGCCATGAGGTCGAAGGAATTGTTCATAGGGTTAGGGTTAGGGTCAGGATTGTGTCGAGGCACAGATCTGGGGAAGGGTACCAAATAATTTCTGCAGCATTTGGTATTTTGGTATTTTATTAGGATCCCCATTAGCTGTTGCAAAAGCAGCAGCTACTCTTCCTGGGGTCCACACAAAACATGAAACATTACATAATACAGAACATTAATAGACAAGAACAGCTCAAGGACAGAACTACATACTTTTTTTTTTAAAGGCACACGTAGCCTACATATCAATACATACACACAAACTATCTAGGTCAAATATTGAAGGTCTCTAAGAACACAGTGGCCTCCATCATTCTTAAATGGAAGAAGTTTGGAACCACCAAGACTCTTCCTAGAGCTGGCCTCCCGGCCAAACTGAGCATTTGGGGGAGAAGGGCCTTTGTCAGGGAGGTGACCAAGAACCCGATGGTCACTCTGACAGAGCTCCAGAGTTCCTCTGTGGAGATGGGAGAACCTTCCAGAAGGACAACCATCACGGCAGCACTCTACCAATCAGGCCTTTATGGTAGAGTGGCCAGACGGAAGCTACTCATCAGCAAAAGGCACATGACAGCCCGCTTGGAGTTTGAAAAAAGGCACCTAAAGGACTCTCAGACCATGAGAAACAAGATTCTCTTGTCTGATGAAACCAAGATTGAACTCTTTGGCCTGAATGCAAAGTGTCATGTCTGGAGGAAACCTGGCACCATCCCTACGGTGAAGCATGGTGGTGGCAGCTTCATGCTGTGGGGATGTTTTTCAGCGGCAGGGACTGGGAGACTAGTCAGGATTGAGGGAAAGATGAACGGAACAAAATACAGAGAGATCCTTGATAAAAACCTGCTTCAGAGTGCTAAGGACCTCAGACTGGGGCGAAGGTTCACCTTCCAACAGGACAACGACACTTAGCACACAGCCAAGACAACGCAGGAGTGGCTGAATGTCCTTGAGTGGCCCAGCCAGAGCCCAGACTTGAACCCGATCGAACATCTCTGGAGACCTGAAAATAGCTGTGCAGCGACGCTCCCCATCCAACCTGACAGAGCTTGAGAGGATCTGCAGAGAAGAATGGGAGAAACTCCCCAAATACAGGTGTGCCAAGCTTGTAGCGTCATACCCAAGAAGACTCGAGGCTGTAATCTCTGCCAAAGGTGCTTCAACAAAGTACTGAGTAAAGGGTCTGAATACTTATGTAAATGTGATAATTTCCTTTTTTTTTTTTTTTTTTTACATTTGCAAACATTTCAATAAACCTGTTTTTGCTTTGTCATTATGGGGTATTGTGTGTAGTTTGATGAGGGGAAAAAAACAATTTAATCAATTTTAGAATAAGGCTGTAACGTAACAAATTGTGGAAAAAGTCAAGGGGTCTGAATACTTTCCGATTGCACTGTATTTTCAAAAGAGGCAATATATACCTCAGTATGTCAATACTGTAGAATAATCTGGTTTTATTGGAACTTTTGGCTGCCATAGGCATTGTTAAAAAATATTATATCATATGACAAGTGAGAATTTTATAGAATTTAATATTATAAATCAATTCAATTTACAAAAACAGAATTCTATTTTATATACATATTTACAATCGCAACAGCGTATACAAATGTACATTATTTTCAACAAAGCAGGGAAACAAATATACCCTATTTACCTACAAACAATCCAAATAATGCAGATCTCAACACAAACCACAATGTACACTTCAACTAAACAATGTTTGAATTAAAGGACATATAGCTACCAGAGTTCGGGACAATTCTATCTTGATTCAACTTGACACAGGCATTACATTTAATCGCAAAGCATGAATAGGAGAATTAACCATTCTAAGCACGGAATTGAACCAAACTACTAATAATACGTAATACTACAACACCATTGCTCACTGTCCTTTTTGGGCATGTTTCTAAACAGCAAGTTGTAATGTTTGATACCAACTCTTATTGCAGACATTAGGCTACTGGACGATGTAGAATTACCATAATAACTGAAAAGTAATATGTTTGAACTTCCTTTGGTAAATTGTTTTATATATGAAGAGTTTCGTTCCAAAACGCTATTTCCACCAATTTTTCACATCGGTATTTTTACGTCAGAAGTGATTGCTTATGGGTACCTTCATGTGTGTGTAAAATATATCTGTTCTCAGGTTTTTTATTAATCGATTTTAGATATGTATTAAAATGGGGTTTGTTGCAAAAAGCTATATATACATTGTTTAGCTGAAATGGAATGTTCGTATCCTGTACATTTGACTGTGATATGTGGTTGTCTCACCTAGCTATCTTAAGATGAATGCACTAACTGTGAATTGCTCTGGATAAAAGCATCCGCTAAATGACTAAAATGTAAAATATAAATATTTTACATACAGATCTCATATAGAGCTTGCCAGCTTGTAGTCCTAAAAACTGGAAATGAGTTACCTCTGGTTCAGTCAGCCATACCTCTGGGGGAAATTAATGGGGAAAGAATAGTGTTTTGGGATAAACACAGAAAAGAAGGTCTGAGGTTAACACAAGCTTAGGAGATCATATACATTTTGTTCTATGAGATAATATCAGTCAGTTAACATGACCTTTATGAATTATGAGGCCTTTATGTGCTTTTTTAAATTACATAAATGCTTCAAAATTCACGAAAAGTGACATTATCTGATGAAGATGATCCCATAGAACAAAACGTATAAGATCTCCTAAGCCTGTGTTTACTACAGACCTTATTTTTGGCATTTATCCAAAAACCCTACATTTCCCCATAGGCTTTGTCCAATGAACCATGGCGGAGTTAGTGCCTACAAAAAGACGCCATTACTATTGCTCTCTATTCCTGTATTGGTTCATTTAAAAAAACATATTTTACATTTAAATATGGATGTCACAAATATAATTTGTACAGTTCTTTATTATAAATGTAGTTATTTGTCACAATTGACTGTATAAAACCTAGCAGTACTACTTATTTCTCTGAGATTGAGGCAGATATATAGCGTTTTGCAACAAAACATGATTATTTTTCTCTCTGAAATGAAACCATCAAGTGATAGATTTTAAACAAATAACATGTCTGTCATTGACCAACCCCATGCCATGATAAGATGGTGAAAAAAAACACAATTATCTCTTTCATAAGTTATCTAAACAATAAAAGCTAATTTACCAACATTTCTGAAAATTGATATATAGTGTTTTGGAATGAAACTCTTTATCTATTGTTCCTTCCATAACTGTTTTCAAACTTATTCAAAACAACTGGACTTGATTCTGCTTTTGTCACCAATTTTCCAGAAGGTTGACAGCATGGTGATTGACCAAACCCTGTAATAATAACAATACATGCACAGTGCAGAGCAGTTTCATAAACATCCAGAAACTGCATGTTGACAGATACTCTGTGCCCTTAAATTATTCCTTAAAGACTAATGTGTTCACTCACATATAAACATGAACATGAGAAGGAGTTATATGCTGAAAAATATTTTGACTGTGTGTGATATTTACAAAAGCTTCAAGCTGCCTATGTATACGGAAAGACAGAATTCTTCGGAGAAAAACTGAAACACAAATGGCCTTCCAGAAACAGGACATGACTGGTTCAGCTCAAAGGGAATTAGTTATTTCAAACAAACCAAAGCAGAACTAAATAAAGAAAATAACTATAACCCCATCCAGAAAAGTCTTGTGATCATGAACGGTCATGTTATTAGTAATTTGGAAAAATAAAACATTTAATCAACAGGATTATTCCAGGTGATTCCATATTTAACAAACAACTTCATTTCAGATAAAACAGAAACATTCATACTGACCTTATTATTCAAGAGAGAGAGAGAAAGAGAGAGAGATTTGCCTACAGATCAATAATTTGCTTTAACCAGTGCACATTCTAACAGATAAATGTTTGTGTTTCAGCTATACATGTTCATTTCATCAGAGAACTGCGACACATTGTATTTCTATATTGTTTTCAAAAGCTTTTACAGTATGTACCTATGTTGTCTAACTAACAGACAGTTCTTTGAGTGGAGACATGACTGACTCCTGTCAATCTTGGTTTCTCAAGCATGTTATGACCAGGGAAACCAAGTTATTATCTACAAATGCACTATTCTAAAAGTAAAGTCTAATGTATTTTTTTCTTCAAACATCAGCAACTCCTCACTTTCTTAATGCTAAGACACGTTGGGTGCATATTTGTCCATCATTATCTCCGAAGGTCATAGTCATCATCGCTCTGTGGAAGGAATCTTCCATTCAGAGATAACAGGCAGTGGTTAATATCATTAGACCAGGTCACCCCTCTATTATAAGGGAGGGTGGGGCTTATCAGCTCAGTAGTAGCCTGAAGGGGCGGGCCTGGCCCAGGCTGAGGGCGGATACTTTAGTACTGTACATGATGTCATCTCTGGAGTAGGTGGGTCTCCTCATTTCCTTATTGGTCGATATGTGATAGGTGGTGGTGATGGTTGTAGAGGAAGAGTAGAGTGGGTGGAGCCTCCCCCAGGCTATAGGTGGATATGCTGGAAGAGGGGTGGGTCGTGGCTTGACAGACAGGTTGGTAGGCCTGCCTCTTCAGGAGTGGCTGGCCGGGGGGGCCTCCCCGAGGCGGATGCTCCCCAGGAAGGTGGTGTGGTTGGTCATGCTGATGGAGGTGTCCTCGTACACCATCCTGATGGAGATCTTCTGCCGGGCACGCAGCAGACACACCCCAGCCGTGTAGCAGGTGTTGAACTTCCGCTGTCCCGTCTCGATGCTCCGCGTACAGCGCAGGAACGGTGTCTTGTCCACCATCACCTCATAGCTAGCAATGTCAGTGAAGTTGAGGTAGTAAACCTGGTAGGAAAAGTTATGTGGGGACAAACCATAAATATTATTTTAAATTCTGAGGAAATAACACAAATATGAGAATGCAGATAATGAACTACTAGACTACTTATTTAACTTAACTTATTTCCAATCATGAGATATATCAGGCAAACTGGGTTATAATTACCACAGCATATGATCCACTTTGTACAATGTGGCTCACTTTGAAGGGCATGCAATACATTCACTTCACTCATCCAGACATTTCCCTCTGCAGCCAAGAGCACTGGCAAAATCAACCATGTGTGTTCTGAGAAATGTAGCCTTCAGTATGCCAGATAATTGCTATTTAATACAAGTAATTTCATGGGGGTCTAATTTGGATTTCTGTCAGTAATAAAGTTTAGACTCAAAGCTAAGGATTCATTATAGATTATGCCTAGAATGGTCGGCCTTACCACAGCCAATTTAGATATTTTGACCTTACTAACCTTTGAGATAGCATAATCCACTGGGACTGCAGAGTGAAAGGATGAGTGACATGCAGGCGATAGGAAGAGTTAGGCCTAAGACCGTACTCACTTCTACCTGACTATAGATGAAGTAGGTGCCATCTACCAACACCTCCAGCTCCCCAGACCTCGAGTGCATCTTGAACACCTTGTGATGCATGGATATCATTTTCCAGTTTCTCAGTACGCCTTCTGAAAGATCTCAGCGTGAGAAAAGGGCAGTCACTCAACATCCGTCATTGTCATACAATTATAGACAGAGTTCTTCATTGTTGCATTGTCAAAAAATTTAAATACAATGTGTATGTGTATGTCTCCTGCAGTGAATTAATGTCTTAACTTTTTCCGATCTATTCTTAGAGGAACTAATAACAAATAAGAGACTTCTTGAAAATGATTTCTGACTGTAAATGTGCCTTTCTTTTAGTCATTAAGTGATGTGAGGACGAGAGTATCTAAAATTTAACTCTTACCTTCCTTGACCTGTATTGTTGTTTCTTGGCCTTGGAGATGTACCACAGCAGGCTGTAACACAACAATAAATAATTAATTTGTGGAAAAGTGGACATAATCTTTTTTTAAATCATCAAAACATTGAAAGAGTAACACACCTGGCTATCTCTGACTCTGCCCCCTGTGCAGATTAGAAAACAATTAATGTGTCAGTTTTTTTGATGAAAGGTTGAACACCACAAATAAATCAGGATTTGGCCCAAAGGGAATTAAAGTGAGGAGGTACCTGAGGGTCCTTGAAGACCAGGGGGTCCCTGTGGCCCTGGCGGTCCAGCAGGGCCTGGAGGTCCGGGTGGTCCTGAGGGGCCCATGGCGTTGTTCCCAGGGATACCTGGAATGCCAGGAATACCAGGTGGACCCTGTGGCCCTGGAGGGCCTAGGGGGCCAGGTGCACCCGGAGGGCCTTTCTTGCCTAAAAAGTAAGACAAGGAGAAAATCTGAATTAGTGGGTACTATGACATGAATGAAAATATAAACAACCTCCTCAGCACTGCACCATCACCTGTAGCAATGGAAGCGTTCACTTAAAGGAAAAATCCACCCAAAACCACTCATTCCTTTAATTTTTGTGAAAAAATGTTTCATTTTATAATAAGGTTGGTAGCAACATGAAAAATCATTATGGAAATCTGTTGCAGCTCAAGTCTACTACAAAATCCACAATGCAATGCTTTCTCTATGGGCTGGCTGGATAGCTAGCTAGCTAGGTAGCTAGCATGAAATGACCCAGGGAATCGATAGAAGGCACAAAAACAATATAACATAAAAATATTTGTTTTTTACTGTACCTTTTTTCCTTTCTTTTCGTTTGTTTCCATGTGATTCTGATGTGATTCCATCCATGTGAAAGAGAGAGAACATACAGTTAGAGAGAGTCAAACAAGAATAGGGGATGCAGATGCAGGACAATACAGGTCAAAACACTTCATCCCTGGCACAAGATGTATGCCACTTCTGATCAGTTCTCAAAGCTATGTATTTACAGCTTTCCATCTCATCTTTCCCCTAGTCTAGATTGCAGAATTACAGATAACCCATGAGTCATATAATACTGTAGAAGCATGTGGAGCAAATGATTGGAGTTAGCTTGAGGGGGTTTGTGGCTAACACAAGCTGAACCCAACTGATATGAAAATAATCAGCATTCTATTGACCTGAATTGAATAAACTCGACAAATATGATTTTAAAATAGTCTGTCCATGAAATTAGAGGGCTTCGTTTTGAGAGGACATACAGTATCTCTATCCCTTGTAGATGTATCAAGATAACGTCTCGAGACATAAACAGATTTTCTCAAAGGACATTTTGTGAATGCACAAAAGTTTGTAATTTCCATTTTAAAATGTTTCTCTTTAATAAGTGATTTAAAATCTGGAACATGTTAAGAGTGAAACATCTGAAAAGCCAAACCCTTTGTGAAAGGTCTGGAGCAGGAGGTGGTCTGGGAGTAATTATCATTTAAAGACTCAGGAATTGTACTGATTTGAGGAAAATGTCTCTGAAGGTGGTTTTCATTGTTTATACTGCTGTATGTTGCAGTAGCTTTGGCTATGTCAAACAACACAAACAGAGAGTTTGAGTTGACCATTCCTTGAGAAGCTTCTCTCCCAAATTTTGACATGGATTGAAAAGAAGCTAAGAGCATCATGTATTACATGAGTCATAAGAACAACTTTTAAGAAAGCAAAACTGGGGAAATCTCACATTCCAAAAGTTAGAGAAATATTTATTTCAGAGACGGTAAAGAATCCCAATCACTGTGTCCATGAAAGCCATAAGGGCCCTGAGCTGAAACACTTGTTATTAGTGAGAGATGGTGTGGCACTGTGCCCACTGCTGTGCTCTGTGGTCTATTTGGACCCGTTTCTATGTATAAAGTGTGTTAGGGTTTCCCGAAAACAACTTCCTTAACCACAGCTTCCTGCCAGGTACTGCAAGCATGGGACTGGCTGAGCACAATGTAATTAATGTCAGGACTCCAAAAACAACAAGACTTGGATGTTACTGGACCCGAATCAGAGTCTGGGATGGACAGTGAAAGTCAAATTGCCTGTAATGAGTGCACATCACACATTGCTTTTAGTTGAATTGCATGAATGGACCCATCCAAAGCGCTACAATTATACAATTGGAAAATAATATCCTAACAACCTTGTTCAGCTCAATAAACAACATCTGTACAGCAAAAAAAAAAGAAGACTGTCAATCACACTGTAAGACCTGTGATATGCACTTTTGTGTCTGTTTGAATTGGCTTAGAAGTTGTTTTCTCAATAAATGTCATCATTTCGCTATTTTAATTACCATTGTTTCTTAATGTTTTCTGGATGTCTTCTCACGCAATATATCTATTTTTCTCAAAACATAAGAGATCAAAAGTAAGAAGAACAATTTGCTTAAGACGCTAGTTTAAATGTTGTATTTATTCCAGATGACTTTCATTTCAAATGAGTTCAATAGTTTATTTGATGTGCAACGTAAACATGTATTGCATCTGAATGGTGAATAACTTTACAGTGAAGTCTGAGAGCACACGAAACAGACTCCAAAACATTCCAATTCACTGGATCTTCCTTTGTTTTGTAAAATGTGCATACATGCCCAACTGTGTTAAAATGTGAAAGACTTTACATGCAGGAACTATATTGTATAAACAAGATAGAAGTGCTCCTCATATTAAAGGAAACTGTCCACCTACAACACCACCCACTCACTAATCAATCTGTCTAAACCCTAGCAGAGAATCTTGGAATCTGTCATAGCCAGAAAACAGCCAAAGGGAGCTTTACTCATTAAACAACTTACTAATCGGTTGGATCAGTGATAACAACACTTTTCACTTTGTTTTCATTGGCAGACATCTAGGAACAGACTGTTTTACCGGAGAGAGGAATTGAAAGCTAGGAGCACAGTTGACTATACAGATGCAGGATCTTACATTTGATCACTCTTTTATTGCTGAAGGCTTCTAAAGTTTGTAATTTCCACTTTAAAATGTCATACTTGATTTGCCCTAATGAAAAATGTATCAACCCCTACAAAAAAGTTCAATTAATCATAATCCACATAATATTTCACATTTCCTGTTTCTGCAGGATAATTTTTCTGCTGTAGAAATCTGGCTCAAATTAAGATCCTACATCTGTAATAGATCAAAATGCCTTCAGCAAACTCTCAGCACACAGATAGTTTGAAACAAACCCCATGTCGATGAATCATCAATCAGATATAAGATACAAAAGATTAGAAAAGAATACGACTTATTTGTACTCTGTATTTTTATATAATTACCATAGCATCCATTTCCATAGGCCTATGTGAGAAAGAACAAAATGATTGACCTTTTCATTTTTTACATTTTAGTCATTTAGCAGACGCTCTTATCCAGAGCGACGTACAGTAAGTGAGTGCATACATTTTTCATACTGGCCCCCCGTGGGAAACGAACCCACAAACCTGGCGTTGCAAGCGCCATCCTCTACCAACTGAGCTACAGGAGTTCTGTGTATTTACACATTGTAATGTGTGTATAATATATGAGTTAACACTCCTTTGTTCTGTTTGGATGAAACATGCAATAGTTGGAGAGTGAGACGGAATCATTGATGTAAAGTCTCCATTTCTGACTTAACTGAATAAACACCTGTCTAAGATAGTTATGATGACATTGTGCCTTGAACAAATCTAGTTTGACAAGAGATTTGTACAGATATAACAAACATTTAAACACAATCTCCCTTCCATCCCAAGTGTGTCTGCTTACTCTCATGGTCGTACTATATCAGTCAACATGGACAGCTTTGTTACCAGTAGATAGATAGTTACAGTAATGCTTAAACCCTTCTACTCTGCAGCCATAAGTATGTTTCATGTTCAGGTTGTCAGTCACAAAATGTTGCCACCAAAGGCCAGCATGTCCACAGCCTTGGACACACCCTGGCTGCCTTGACAATAGACTAGCGGTACATGTTGCTGGGGAAACCGTGGTCATTTCCCAATCATACATTTCACCAGCAACAAGCATATTCTTGTTGAGTAAAAATAAGAACATGATGACAAAAAATTGTATATACAGTACTAGTCAAAAGTTTGGACACACCTACTCATTCCAGGGTTTTTCTTTATTTTTACTATTTTCTACATTGTAGAGTAATAGTGAAGACATCAAAACCATGAAATAACACATGGAATCATGTAGTAACTAAAAAGTGACCAAGTCCATATTATGGCAAGAACAGCCCATATAAGCAAAGATAAACAACAGTCTATCATTACTTTAAGACATGAAGGTCAGTCAATACAGAACATTTCAAGAACTTTGAAAGTTTCTTCAAGTGCAGTCGCAAAAACCATCAAGCGCTATGATGAAACTGGCTCTCATGAGGACCGCCACAGGAAAGGAAGACCCAGAGTTACCTCTGCTGCAGAGGGTAAATTCATTAGAGTTAACTGCACCTCAGATTGCAGCCCAAATAAATGCTTCACAGAGTTCAAGTCACAGACACATCTCAACATCAACTGTTCAGAGGAGATTGCGTGAATCAGGCCTTCATGGTCGAATTGCTGCAAAAAAAACACTACTAAAGGACACCAATAATAAGAAGAGACTTGCTTGGGCCAAGAAACACGAGCAATGGACAGTAGACCTGTGGAAATCTGTCCTTTGGTCTGATGAGTCCAAATTTGAGATTTTTGATTCCAACCGCCGTGTCTTTGTGAGACGCAGAGTAGGTGAATGGATGATCTCTGCATGTGTGTTTCCCACCGTGAAGCATGGAAGAGGAGGTGTGATGGTGTGGGGGTGCTTTGCTGGTGACACTGTCTGTGATTTATTTAGAATTTAAGGCATACTTAACCAGCATGGCTACCACAGCATTCTGCAGCGACACGCCATCCCATCTGGTTTGCACTTAGTGGGACTATCATTTGTTTTTCAACAGGACAATGACCCAAAACACACCTCCAGGCTGTGTAAGGGCTATTTGACCAAGGAGAGGGATGGAGTGCTGCATCAGATGACCTGGCCTCCACAATCACCCGACCTCAACCCAATTGAGTGAAGGAAAAGCAGCCAACAAGTGTTCAGCATATGTGGGAACTCCTTCAAGACTGTTGGAAAAGCATTCCTCATGAAGCTGGTTGAGAGAATGTTCAACCTGTTACTAGCCTGTTCAACCTCTCTTTCGTATCATCTGAGATCCCCAGAGATTGGAAAGCTGCCGCGGTCATCCCCCTCTTCAAAGGGGGTGACACTCTAGATCCAAACTGTTACAGACCTATATCCATCTTGCCCTGCCTTTCGAAAGTATTTGAAAGTTAACAAACAGATCACCGACCATTTCGAATCCCACCGTACCTTCTCCGCTATGCTATCTGGTTTCCGAGCTGGTCATGGGTGCACCTCAGCCACGCTCAAGGTTCTAAACGATATGATAACCGCGATCGATAAAAGATAGTACTGTGCAGCCGTCTTCATCGACCTGGCCAAGGCTTTCGACTCTGTCAATCACCGCATTCTTATCGGCAGACTAAATAGCCTTGGTTTCTCAAATGAGTGCCTCGCCTCGTTCACCAACTACTTCTCAGATAGAGTTCAGTGTGTCAAATCGGAGGGCCTGTTGTCTGGACCTCTGGCAGTCTTTATGGGGGTGTCACAAGGTTCAATTCTCGGGCAGACTCTATTCTATGTGTATATCAATGATGTCGCTCTTGCTGCTGGTGACTCTCAGATCCACCTCTACGCAGACGACACCATTTTGTATACATCTGGCCCTTCATTGGACACTGTGTTAACAAACCTCCAAACGAGCTTCAATGCCATACAACACTCCTTCCGTAGCCTCCAACTGCTCTTAAACGCTAGTAACACTAAATGCATGCTCTTCAATCGAACGCTGCTTGCACCCGCCCGCCCGACTAGAATCACTACTCTCGGCGGGTCTGACTTAGAATATGTGGACAACTACAAATACCTAGGTGTCTGGTTAGACCGTAAACTCTCCTTCCAGACTCACATTAAGCATCTCCAATCCAAAGTTAAATCTAGAATCGGCTTCCTATTTCGCAACAAAGCCTCCTTCACTCATGCTGCCAAACATGCCCTCGTAAAACTGACTATCCTACCGATCCTTGACTTCGGCGATGGCCTTGAGATAGAAGCTGTTTTTCATTCTCTCGGTCCCAGCTTTGATGCACCTGTACTGACACCGCTACCATCCAGAAGGCGAGGTCAGTACAGGTGCATCAAAGCTGGGAACGAGAGAATGAAAAACAGCTTCTATCTCAAGGCCATCAGACTGTTAAATAGCCATCACTAGCACATTAGAGGCTGCTGCTGCCTATTGAAATCACTGGCCACTTTAAGAAATGGAGCATTAGTCACTTTAATAATGTTTACATATCTTGCACTACTCATCTCATATGTATATACTGCATTCTATTCTATAATATTCTTCTGTATCTTAGTCCATGCCGCTCTGTCATTGCTTGTCCATATATGTATATATTCTTAAATCCCATTCCTTACTTTTTTGTGTATATTGGGTATATGTTGTGTAATTGTTAGATATTACTGCACTGTCGGAGCTAGAAGCACAAGCATTTTGCTACACCCGCTATAACATCTGCTAAACACGTGTATGTGACAAATAAAATGTGATTTGATTTGATTTGTCATTTACAAAATAGCCTCCAACACTCTACTCAGCAAATTGGATGTAGTCTATCACAGTGCCATCCGTTTTGTCACCAAAGCCCCATAAACTACCCACCATTGTGACCTGTACGCTCTCGTTGGCTGGCCCTCACTACATATTCGTCGCCAAACCCACTGGCTTCAGGTCATCTATAAATCACTGCTAGACAAATCCCCGCCTTATCTTAGCTCATTGGTCACCATAGCAACACCCACCCGTAGTATGCGCTCCAGCAGGTATATCTCACTGGTCATCCCCAAAGCCAACACCTCCTTTGGCCGCCTTTCCTTCCAGTTCTCTGCTGCTAATGACTGGAACGAACTGCAAAAATCTCTGAAGCTGGAGACTCTTATCTCCCTCACTAACTTTAAGCATTAGTTGTCAGAGCAGCTTACCGATCACTGCACCTGTACACAGCCCATCTGTAATTAGCCCACCCAACTACCTCATCCCCATATTGTTATTTATTTTGCTCATTTGCACCCAAGTATCTCTTTTTGCACATCATCTTCTGCACATCTATCACTCCAGTGTTAATACTAAATTGTAATTATTTTGCACTATGGCCTATTTATTGCCTTACCCCCATAACTTGCTACATTTGCACACACTGTATATAGATTTTCTATTGTGTTACTGACTGTATGTTTTTGTTTATCCCATGTGTAACTCTGTGTTGTTGTTGTTTTAATCGCACTGCTTTGCTTTATCTTGGCCAGGTCGCAGTTGTAAATGAGAACTTGTTCTCAACTGGCCTACCTGGTTAAATAAAGGTGAAAAAATGAATAAAAAATGTCAAGAGTGTGCAAAGCTGTCATCAAGGCAAAGGGTGGCTACTTTAAAGAATCTCAAATATAAAATATATTTTGATTTGTTTAACACTTTATTGGTTACTACATGATTCCATGTGTTATTTGATGTCTTCACTATTATTCTACAATGTAGAACATAGTAAAAATAAAGACAAACCCTTGAATGAGTAGGTGTGTCCAAACTTTTGACTGGACTGTGTATATATTATTGTCCCATACACCGGATAGGTGCAGTCAAATGTGTTGTTTTACAGGGTCAGCCATAGTAGCACGGCACCCATGGAGCAAATTAGGGTTAAGTGCCTTGCTCAAGGGCACATCAACAGAGTTTTCACCTTGTCGGCTCCTGTATTCGAACCAGTGACCTTTCGGTTACTGGCCCAAAGCTCTAACCACTCATTCCAACCAGCAAGGTCAAGTCCTCCTCCCATCACCCTGGTACAGAGGACAGATCCTGGCCCAGATGTGCTCCATTACACACATGCACACGCACACACACACAATGCTCATTACTCAGTTGTTTTTACAAGAGGTGTCCCCACTTAGGAACATGGCTCAGCACAGCCTCCAGAGGTGCACAAGGAATTGAATGGCTGGGGATATGGGTAATAAATACTGGTCAATGTGTTATGGAGAGGCAAAGGAACAGAACAACAACGAACGAGAACAAGGCTGTCCCCAGTGTGACACAGCTCTAATGGACGTACACTCATGATAATTGATTTCTGAAAATAATCCCCCATATTCCATCTATAAACAGATTGTGACAAAAAAAGTGGTACAATGCTTTAATGAATGGAACAAATTAGCATCAAAGAGAGCCAACATTGAAAACACATTTTCACAACACGTACTACAAAAACACATCTGCTGTGAAATGGCTTGCAAAGGCAAACTGCATATTTATGAAGGCAAAGTGCATCTGACATGAAAGAGAAATTATTATTTTGGCAAATGCTTCAGTACCAGCTCCTTTGGTCTGATAGTGCAAAGGGCTCTTTTAAGTCCTCTCCCAGGGCCAGCTGATTGACTTCCATCATTAACATATCCAGTCATCGCTCAACAGCTGAGGACTCTGCTGTATCCCACACTGTACTGTTAACTGTTAACAGTTAAATGATACAGATGGTCCCTCGGTCGGCCTACCATTTGGAATCAAAACAAAACATTTGCACTGGGGTAACCTCTGTTATTTTGGTTACATGTGACAAACACTGTTCTACATAGCACTGTGCATATTCTGGCATATGTCAGACATCACATCACACTGCCGAAAGCATACTTAGCTATGATGTTTGTTAGCATGTGTTAAAAAAACAAATTGCAATACACTAAATTGTAGATACATACCAGTCTCTCTGTCATTCAATCACTTTGTCATTAGTGAATTGAAATCTAGCAGTGAGGGATTCCAGATATCAGTGCTAGCTGTGCCACTAGAGATCCTGGTTCGAATCCGGCCGCGACCGGGAGACCCATGGGGCGGCGTACAATTGGCCAGGGTAGGGGAGGGAATGGCCGGCAGGGATGTAGCTCAGTTGGTAGAGCATGGCATTTGCAACGCTAGGGTTGTGGGTTCGATTCCCACGGGGGGCCAGTATGAAAAATTAAATAAAAATAATGTATGCACTCACTAACTGTAAGTCGCTCTGGATAAGAGTGTCTGCTAAATGACTAAAATGTAAATGTAATATCACGGAGAACATAGAGGGAGTTAATGTGAGAAAACACTCAGTGTGTCAACCACTCTGGGTTGGGAGTGTTCATGCCTGCTCAAAGCCACTTCTGCAAAATAGCCTGATTTAAAACAAGGATACTTAATCTATTATAGTGGCTAGAACTTTGAGAAAATATTTTAGCTTTGTGTTCCTTCTGTACTAACTGAAAGTACATACTACCACATGGCAACATGCCTTTCCCCCCAAAAAAACTAATAAAAAAGGCACAACGTAAACCTTGGCATGGCGCTAAAATATCTGACTGCCAAGAAGCCCTCACCAGTTGTCCAAATGGAATAGGATCTGCTTTGTGTAATCTCATACTGCATCGGTCCTGCATAGTGCAGCTCTAACCTCTGAGCTCAGATTGTAATTCATGGCAGGGGATTCTAATACATGGTCTTTTTTTCTTTTAATCAAAATAAAAGGACAGACCTGCCAAGAAGCAGGTGGGGGAAATTGGTAACATGCATTCCTTAGGCCTGAGAATGTCGCTCTTTGCTTTAAAGCTCAGCCTTAATTGAATAAGCTCGTAAGGTAGAGCTAAACTCACATGTCCATTTGCTAATTCAACCATACTCAGCTTGTTCGATAACATCATCTGTCTTTTCAGCTAATTTGGAAAGGCCTTTAGACCGGGGCTGCTTGGTCCTTAAAAGTAATGGACAAGAAAAGTAATGGATACTGCGTTTAAATCAAATTGAATTATAAAAACAAACAGCTGTTATTCTAGACAATGAGTAAGCCAATGGTCACATCTGAAAATTTGCTCTGCTCTCTCCTGCTCTTCTCCGCGAAGGGGAAAAACAGCATTATCTAATCCAGTGAGCGGGTGCTCCCAGTCCTGTCAAAGGCCTTGTCATGTTATGCTGTCTGAGTAGAGTGGCCCAGGGGAACCTAACACAAGCAGAGAGGGGATGGGGGGGTAACAAGAAGATGAGCCAATTGGCCAGTCTGTCATCTCTCTGGCTAATTTCATTTAAAAAGAGTGAAGTAAGCCAGCAGCTTCATTGTTGCAATTTGGACAGGTCTCACAGTAGGAGGCCGGATCAGTTGCGGACCATTACCAAGCAGTATTCAAATGACACTGGGAGAAGGAACATTACATTAAGCTCCTTTCTTGTATTTTCAGCCTGCCTTAGTTCCTTGAATCCTTTTAAAGTTATGTCTTTGTAATTTACCTTGGTGGATTTGTGAGGTATGATATGTTCTCCGCACATTATATATTGTATGTGCAGAGGACAAGACCATGTTGCAGTTGGCAGTTATATTTGAGGTGTACTAACAGTATGAAAATGTATGCACTCACTAACAATAAGTCGCTCTGGATAAGAGCATCTGCTAAATGACTAAAATGTAAATACTGTGATGAACCAAGTATATAACAGTAGAACTATGACTTTGCACCAAATGACTAAAATGTAAAATGTAAATACTGTGATGAACCAAGTATATAACAGTAGAACTATGACTTTGCACCAAAACAGACAAATAATTATTTGACATAATAAGCCTCTGATTTAGTAAGGCTGCAGTCTTTCCCCTTAGATCCATGAAACTGTACCTGTCTATGTTTAAAGATATCGCCTATAAAACGGACAAATCCATTTTGTGGTGAGACAGAGAGGAGGCATATCCGGTGCACGAAGCCGATGTAGGGCTAACAAACTCTGAAGACTCACATATGTATGTATACATTTACATTCTGACAGACCCCATGATGAGTGTTCCAGTTTACACTATGGCACACAGAGCATAAAAGGACAAGGCTTTCATGACTCACCCTCACAATCTATTTTCAATGCAACCACAAACTCTACACTCCAGAAAGAATGAATAAATACCTTGGAATAAAACTTCTGTTAAACTTGATTAGATTTGACTGTGAAGCGAAGACAGATGGGTTTTGCGGTGTGAACACATCTCTGTGAATAAATTCAGTGACACATGTAGGTGATAAGGAGGAGGAACTACATGACAGGTGAACATAAAGCTCTTCCTTTCAACAGCAGCAGTCGTCTGTGTCAGGGCATGTCTCCCAGCGATCCAACTTCAACCGGTTACAACACTGACCCCGCACTCTTTGACAGATGAAAAATCACAATCATTTTGTGCTTGTAAAGATTAATGCCACCCTCAATACATTGCTTAATCTCCCCAGGGAGGAAGCACAGTAGGAGTAGGTTCCCTCCCTTCCTCCTGCTTTGTCTCCTAAACCCAAGGTGGTAGAGATCAAAACAGATCAGGTGTCACAGAAGGTTTGTTCACCGCACAAGCGTCTCGTCTGGTTCTGAGGCAGGCGGAAGTGTGATCATACACGAACCGTCTGGTGTATTTTCAGTCCAGTGAAAATATACATTTACAGTTGATGTAGCCCTCCATAATGCCTATTCTTTTCTATTTCTTTTTGGGGCTCTTTTGGAGAGGCCTTTCCTTCCATACAGTACCTGTTCCCTTTCCAAGGCTTTTTCCTTGGATGTTTGAGTCACTCTTCAATGCTGATCTTGGGAATGTGTGTAGTTCAAGGCCAGGCAGGCAGGCATTTCTGAGACAGCCAAAAACTCAGTCATTTCTGGGCTCTGCCAACGCCTCTCTTGCAATACTCTGTGCTCTGCACACTTCATATGGCATGCAGCACCTTTGTGCTTGCGTGTATCTTTATCACCAGTGGAAACCTTTCCTGGCACCAATCTAACATACTACTTTCTAACTCCCAATATCCTATTCCCTAAATGTGCTTGGTGACTGACACATCATGAGTGACCATCAGGGGAGATCCTCAGCATTAAAAGGAAAGATTCACCCATTTTTTATGTTAAATTACTGAACAAAAATATTAACACAACATGCAACAATTTCAAAGATTTTCCTGACATACAGTTCACATAAGGAAATCAGTCAATTGAAATAAATTCATTAGGCCATAATCTATGGATTTCACATGACTGGGCAGTAGTGCAGCATAGGCCCACCCACTTGGCAGCGAGGTCTACACACTGGGAAGCCAGGCCCAGCCAATCAGAGTGAGTTTTTCCCCACAAAAGGGCTTTATTACAGACAGAAATACTCCTCAGCAACTATTCTCTAAAACAACGTTGGAGGCAGTTTATGGTAGAGAAATTAACATTCAATTATCTGGCAACAGCTCTGGTGGACATTCCTACAGTCAGCATGCCAATTGCACACTCCCTCAAAACTTGAGACATCTGCACATTTTAAAGTGGCCTTTTATTGTCCCCAGCACAATGATCATGCTGTTTAATCAGCTTCTTGATATGCCACATCTGTCAGGTGGATGGATTATCTTGGCAAAGGAGAAATGCTCACTAACAGGGATATAAACAAATTTGTGCACAACATTTGAGAGAAATAAGTTTTTTGTGGAAACCTTCTGGGATGTTTTATTTCAGCTCTTGAAACATGGGACCAACACTTTACATATTGCATTTATATTTTTGTTCAGTGTAGTTTTTGTGCATTTCTGAGATGCACCTTTGTCTCAGAGATAAAAAATAAAATAAAATACAGCAACATTCAAAATGGGTGAATCTTTCTTTTAAGCCAAAAGAGCAGCTCTCCATCTGGGATCACAGCACCATTTCTTCCCTACAGTGCCTCTTCAATGAAAACACTGGACCTGCACCATATTTACATGTAAATACATCCTCAGAGCAAAAAGCAGCAGCGTCCAAAACACATGTCAGTCATCTCCTCAGCCTCTCCTGACTGGAGGTAATCTGATGAAAGGAACAATGCCTCACTAGCAGATCCTGATTCTGGCAGGATCATACCAACCTTATTGTGTGAAGCTGAAGTATGCAGACTCAATTCAACTGATATCTAAGCGGCAGCAGTAGCCCACAATGGAATGAGAGAGCGAGGGAGAGAGGAAGAGACTTAAACCTTCTAATGACAGAGCGCCCAAACAAATGCCTGCATTGTACATGTACACATGCAATGCATGTCAGGCTTTGAACTGAACACCACATAAAAAATCCAGTGCTCACTCCTGTCAAACCAAGAAATCAGGAGAATGGCCGCAAAAATGTAATTACTTATGTTCTGGTTTCATACCAACAACATAGAAGCGGGAAACAATGTCTCCCTCCCAAAGTGCATAGATCCAGCCTCTGTAAACACAACTAAACGGCCCGCTCGGTGAAGGAAAGGCGCCTTGTGTAATTCTTTAAATATGAGAAACAGTGACTGTACTCTGAATGACCTAAAATGATACATCCCATTGTGATGATCGTCCTATGATCTCTGTCACAATCTAAAGACATGCCTTATATAAGTAACCAGACATTTGAAACGCTTTATGGGTATATGAGAAAGGACATTAATTTATTGAATGTAATATGTGTTTAGCCATGTCCTTCGGTATTGCTGATGTTCGCCTGTAATGAGAGAGAAATGCATGTTACAGCTCACGTTGACATTCATTTGGTTTTGGGCGCGCCAACTATTTGTGTGTAGCACTGTGTTACTCATTCTTAGTTTGATTCAAGTGCACATGTTTTGGTGATGTAATCGCTAGGTTAAAGGTAAAGAATTGTTTGCAAACATACCTGTAATCCTCGTTGAATGAAGAGGTGAATCCTTTGTTCCTGCTGCATCAGGAGGTGTGTCAAACACAGCCGTGTTCAGGAGCGCTACTTATCCTGTGTTACTGAGATCTGTAATGTGGTTGAATTCCAGGGGGGAGAAATGTTGCCCTGATCCATTTCTGTTTTGTGCAGGATCCTACACTTTTGATTGAAGTGTGTATATATTTAGTAATATATTGATTATTGTCTGAATATGTTTATTGTGATTTCATGCCTGTATTTGAACATACTAATTGATGATTGGTTAATAATGATATGGTCCATATTGAAACTGATAACTGATGATTGGTTAATAATGGTATGGTCCATATTGAAGGTTCCAGGTAGGGTATTTAAGCCTTGTCATTTCTGTCTAGGCCAGGCAGGGGACTGGTTGCGGACAGGTATTATTGAGGCCTGGTTTGTTTGAGTGCAACCGTTATGGGAGTTATCCCCAGTTTATGTTCCTGTTGCAATTTCCAGTTTGTTACTTTCTTTTGTAAATAATTGTAAAGTTTTCGCTGACTTATTTTCACGTTTGCTAATAAAAGCCTCACACCGGGCAAGAAAGGTAAAGAGGCCAACCTAAACTGTATTGTGCAATTAGGCTAATAGTAGGTATACTATTGAAATACATAAATTAAGCTGTCAACTGAGTCAGAAATTCACAGGTTTCAGATTTATTCAAAATGTTTTAGGTTTTCGCTGTCACAATTTTTTTTTTTTTTTGAAAAGCAGCAGAATTGGATGTTCTATGTCCACATCAATGCTTAATCCACATCAGCAGACCACTTTTGAGGTCTGGGAAAAATCTAAGAAATTGTTTGAGTGTAGTTACCCTTTAATTCAAGTGCACAGGCATTAGCACTGTTGTTGGTTAGTGGTGTTTCTGTATTACACATTAGATGATGTTTGCAAAACCAATGTCCACTGGATTGATGCAAATAATAATGATATTCTGCCAGGTAGGCATAGGCTACTTTATTGCTAGTTAACATTTAATTAGAAGGGTTTTGGGAAAGCCTTTCCATCTACCAGAAGACGATAGGCCTATCATTAGCATCGCTATATTTTTCCAGTTCCTTAATTGTTTGAAACCTGGATGTTTTACTTCATATTATGAGGCATGTCTTACCTTGCTTCAAAATAGCCACGCCAAAAACCGACCAAATAAATACATGTCGAGGGAAATATTTTATAAACACTTCCTCATATGCGCTCACCTGTTCTGTTGGTTTTTAAATCCACTTTCTTTCATTGTCTAGAAGCCAAAGGTATTATCCTAGTCATATGTGACATGTTCTATCATAATCAGTCACATTGACCCCTAAACACATTTGAAGTTATATACACTGCTGGAAAGAGGATATTCTAAGCTTCAAAACAATGTATAATTTGTGTATTAACTGTTCCAATTGAGCGCAGCATAGCTAATTTCAATGGAGGTCTCCCTGATGAGCTGTTTAGAGAAAATCACCCTCAAAGTTTGTTGTTGGTTTTCAGCATGGCACCATTTGCATTCCGCATGTCGCAACGCAAGTCCCACTGTAGAATACATATCTTGTTATTTAGCATCACTTGTAGCTGGCTTGCTACTAATTTAACAGTTTGACAAGATAATGTGCTAGCTAGCTGGTTAATATGATTAAAACAAGTTTGTGGGTGTGCTAGCCAGCTAAACAGCTAGTTAGCTAGCTTGTCAGTAGACTAGACTGTTAGCTAGCCAATGACTCATTTTGATAGATTGTTGTTCTTATCATCTGACGTTTAAACGTGTACTTAAACTATGATTTAGGACATTTAAACAAATTGGGTTGGCTAGAAAACATGTTCTATTGAATTCTCTTTTAGGCCTACCGCTGTGTGCACATTCCTTGCTGCGCTTAAAATGTGAAGAAATAATAGTTTATCAACATTTTAAGCTAAACATTATGATCTGTTCCATCAGCCGTATTAATTGATGCTGCATAGACCTCCACTACACTACTTTGATACGCATCAGTGGGGATTAAGAAGTGAATATACGCAATGCCCACTGAAAAGAAACTGGGTTACGACATATACCTGCATATAGTCTCCACTACACCACTGCCCACCATGAACCATGCAGCATACTGGGTTCAGGCCTGCTCTGTCCCTGCTGTCTTTAGTGTTTTCCCTGGAGGTAAAACTTTGATGTATACCCATCCGTCCAGCCATCTAACAAATTAGAACATGAAAGTTGAAGGCATTCTCTGAATGTAATGAAATCGTTGTTCCGAGAAAGAATCCATACCTGAATCAAGTCGTTTATTCTGCTGGCTCCTTTTGGTGCGATGGACGGCATTGTCTCTGTCTTCTTTGAGGTGAGAGTTTTCGTCACTGTTCCCCAGAGGCAACCTATTCTGTTGGTCAGTGAAGGATACAAGGAAAAGTGTTATAAAATTGAAATAGAACTGTTGTTTGCATTGGAGTCTTTTTCTTTTCAAGCTTCTGTAGGACCAGTAACTAGCAAGTCATGAGAACTTGCATAAGATATACGAAGTGTGTTCATATTATCTCATAACATTTATGGAAATCAGGGGCAATGTGTGCAAAAGGAGAAAAAGTTGATGTTCTTTCAACTGATATTTCATATCCAGACTGGGATTAGATTTGTCTGTTTTTTGGCTTTTGTTGACACAGGCTTTGTTCAATGAGTATTTATGAGACCTACACTTGTGAAACATAAATTAGACCAAACTGCAACGCGATCGGCAGAGTTCCTCTCCACAGATACTAAGAAGAGGGGATAGGGAGAAAGTGGGTAAGAGATGAACATTTCAGATGCATGCCCAACTCCAGGGGAAACCATGTGTCTGGCAGTCTCTGTCTGATGGATAGTAGACAATCCTATGTTGAGCTCACAATGCTGCCCTTGGCAGAGCAGGCCACTGGTTGCAGAGAATCCTACTTGAGATGTGGTATTGATTACTCATTGAATTTAGCACATTTTATGACAATAGAAAGCAGTAGCCATCAATTCCAAAAGTCCACCAATAACCTTAGGGAAGGCAAAGAAATGTTACTTTTGACTGGGTTTAAACACGGGTTGTCTGCATTCCACAAGACTGTGTTAGCCTGCTTGTATAAAGCCTGGGTGAACAGTTATAGGAAGTTCTGCCCCAATACATTACAGGACACTAATAGCTCATTTTCACTAGTTCCGTCTTCCATAAACGTGTCTTCAAACGACTATTTCAAAAGTCCTACGTAAAAGAGTGACACTGATTAAGGCAATACCGTACCTGTAAAATTATGTGAAAATGTGCAAGAGAGACTAGGGCTTGCTAAACATGAACAATGAGCATTACCTCACATGACACCCTGCCAAACGTTTCATTTCATGGCCCCTCTGCATTCCTTTGGGGTGATAGTCCACTTCCACCAACTATCATTATACTCTCCAGAGGTGAGTCTCATATGCTGGTATACACGTGTCAGCGTTTATAGAGTAGTCTCAGTTCTATATGGATACTGCACTGATATCAGGGTACTTACTACCTACATGACAGACTAAAACATTGGAGTTAAGGACAGGAATGTTACATGAGAACAGTAACCAATGGACTACAGTCCTTTAACATACAGTACGTACTACAAATACATCCCGGACATACTGCAGCTGAGCGATACCAACAACAGGCATGCTTCTGTGGATGCTTTGCTCGCTGCATGCCGGCTTAAAAAATGCTGGAGTTTGTGCTTAACTCTGCACCTGGCCAACATTAAAACCGGGCAGGACAATAAAGGGTGAAAGCAGTGCTGGGAGTTTATTTTGTTTATCAGCGGGGCCTTTGATATCCCAGCCAGCCCGTAAAGGGAGAGGACAGCCAAAACTTTAGTTAACCTGACAGGCATTCATTACAGTCTGTAGAGCCTGAGACAAGACCTCTGAACCGCAGCTTTGACTCTCACCAAGTACTTTTCCATTGAGGTATTATAACAACCAAATATATGTATTTTAGACAGTATGCTTTTGCTCACCTTTATGATACAAATGCTCTCTACATTACAAAAAGTTATAAATATGAAGAGTAAATGTGTGCCTTACAATCTAATAAATCCAATTATTACAGAGGAGATCCTCAGTCCAAAATAAATAAGATGGGATGACAAACACTATGATGTAATCTTATTTGATTCACCCCAACAGACGATCACTACATCCTGCCAATTACTGAGCATGTCAATCAAATATATACTGTATGCCCATATGAAACAAGATATCTGCAAACACAGCCTATAGCGAGAAAGTACACAATGTTGTTGGACAAAATACTTATTTTATTTTGTTGAGTATTTTATTTTTCAATTATTGAACAACCGAACATTACAATACAGCAAGAGTATGTACTACAACAAAAGGTAATTCAACCCTCCCCACAATTTTATTTTATTTATTAAACAATTACAAATTAAAAATAATAATGATAATACTAATAATGACTAAATAAGACAAAAGACAAGAGAGACCAACACATACACAAAGCAATACAAACAGTACATTACAGAGAGTCAATATCTACATCGATCTACAAGCACACATCCACCAACCCCAATGGAAGTGTTTCCATATAGTCCAGGAAGGGTTGCCATTTTTTCATAAAGTAGTTGAATTTATTTCTTAAAGCATAGGTAATCTTCTCCATAGGAATACACTTATTCATTTCAGAGAGCCATCTTGTAATTGGGAGAGGGGAATCTGATTTCCATGTCAATGCAACACATTTACTTGCAGTGGCAAGGGCGATTTCTGTAAATTTGATATTGAAGTTATTCCTCAAACTCACGTTTGTAAAGTTACCCAGAAGGCATATTTCAGGATCAAGTGGGAAAGGGACCTCCATAACTAAGGCCAGGGTATCACAAACATCATGCCAGAAGGCTTGTAATTTAGTAGACTGCCAAGTAGAATGCAAAAAAGTGCCACATCTAAAACACATTTCTGATATTTCAGGGTTATATCTATGTAGCCTCTGAGTTGTCAGATATAATTGGTGGTGGAAGTTGTAATGTATAAGTCTGTATCTAGACTTGATGGTCGCCGACACACTATCTTGGCATAGGTCTGACCATAGCCCCTCATCAATTGTAGTATTCAAATCAGATTCCCATCGCTCTCTTGACTTATGTACATCTGGTTTTGGGCATTGTTGCATTAGCAATGAGTACACTCTGGATATAAATCTAAATGAGTCATGGTTATCATGGAGTAGTTGTTCAATACTTGATAGATTTGGTAAAGTCATATCTCCAAGAGTGCTTCTGAGAAAGTTGCTTAACTGTAAATAACAAAATAAATGATTATTGGATAACTGGTATTTCTCTTTCAGCTCAAATGACATAAGCACCCCATCAATATAACAATGTTCTAAATGCATTATTCCCTTCTCATGCCAATGTTGACATTTATTGCTATCCAAGATCATTGGCAGGAGTCTGTTTTGCCACAGTGGTGTTTTGGGTGACAAGTCTTGTTTCAGACCAAATAACTTACACATTTCATGCCAAGATCTTATTAAATTGATGGTACAGGGATTGCTCGTTTTTGTTGATACAGTGGGGGAAAAAATTATTCAGTCAGCCACCAATTGTGCAAGTTCTCCCACTTAAAAAGATGAGAGAGGCCTGTAAATTTCATCATAGGTACACGTCAACTATGACAGACAAAATGAGAAAAAAAAATCCAGAAAATCACATTGTAGGATTTTTTATGAATTTATTTGCAAATTATGGTGGAAAATAAGTATTTGGTCAATAACAAAAGTTTCTCAATACTTTGTTATATACCCTTTGTTGGCAATGACACAAGTCAAACGTTTTCTGTAAGTCTTCACAAGGTTTTCACACACTGTTGCTGGTATTTTGGCCCATTCCTCCATGCAGATCTCCTCTAGAGCAGTGATGTTTTGGGGCTGTCGCTGGGCAACACAGACTTTCAACTCCCTCCAAAGATTTTCTATGGGGTTGAGATCTGGAGATTGGCTAGGCCACTCCAGGACCTTGAAATGCTTCTTACGAAGCCACTCCTTCGTTGCCCGGGCAGTGTGTTTGGGATCATTGTCATGCTGAAAGACCCAGCCACGTTTCATCTTCAATGCCCTTGCTGATGGAAGGAGGTTTTCACTCAAAATCTCACCATACATGGCCCCATTCATTCTTTCCTTTACACGGATCAGTCGTCCTGGTCCCTTTGCAGAAAAACAGCCCCAAAGCATGATGTTTCCACCCCCATGCTTCACAGTAGATATGGTGTTCTTTGGATGCAACTCAGCATTCTTTGTCCTCCAAACACAACGAGTTGAGTTTTTACCAAAAAGTTCTATTTTGGTTTCATCTGACCATATGACATTCTCCCAATCCTCTTCTGGATCATCCAAATGCACTCTAGCAAACTTCAGACGGGCCTTGACATGTACTGGCTTAAGCAGGGGCACACGTCTGGCACTGCAGGATTTGAGTCCCTGGCGGCGTAGTGTGTTACTGATGGTAGGCTTTGTTACTTTGGTCCCAGCTCTCTGCAGGTCATTCACTAGGTCCCCCGTGTGGTTCTGGGATTTTTGCTCACCGTTCTTGTGATAATTTTGACCCCACGGGGTGAGATCTTGCGTGGAGCCCCAGATCGAGGGAGATTATCAGTGGTCTTGTATGTCTTCCATTTCCTAATAATTGCTCCCACAGTTGATTTCTTCAAACCAAGCTGCGTACCTATTGCAGGTTCAGTCTTCCCAGCCTGGTGCAGGTCTACAATTTTGTTTCTGGTGTCCTTTGACAGCTCTTTGGTCTTGGCCATAGTGGAGTTTGGAGTGTGACTGTTTGAGGTTGTGGACAGGTGTCTTTTATACTGATAACAAGTTCAAACAGGTGCCATTAATACAGGTAACGAGTGGAGGACAGAGGAGCCTCTTAAAGAAGAAGTTACAGGTCTGTGAGAGCCAGAAATCTTGCTTGTTTGTAGGTGACCAAATACTTATTTTCCACCATAATTTGCAAATAAATTCATAAAAAATCCTACAATGTGATTTTCTGGAATTTTTTTCTCAATTTGTCTGTCATAGTTGACGTGTACCTATGATGAAAATTACAGGCCTCTCTCATCTTTTTAAGTGGGAGAACTTGCACAATTGGTGGCTGACTAAATACTTTTTTCCCCCACTGTATAGTCTTGGGGTTCCACTTGTAGATAACATTACTCCCAACCTCTTCATTAAGAGCAAACATTTCCATCTGAGTCCAAGAAAGGGCTGGTTCAGTTTCAAATAAGAAATACATCGAATTTGTGCTGCCCAGTATTACATCTTGTTGGATAAGATTATTAATTAAAAGTAATTTGAGGTCTTAAAACGATCACACAAGCATTGTACACATTGAAATTAGAGTAAAACTTCAACTTAAATAATTGGACTTAACTTGACTAACAGGTTGTTACATCAATCTAATCTCAACATAATCATCAGAACTACGTACTGTATACATTGAAATTGTGTTGAAAATTCCACATAAAAAATTTTTGGTTTATTAGGTACACCCATGTACCGGGTCAGACCCCCCTTTGCCTCCAGAACAGCCTGAATTCTTCGGAGCATGAATTCTACAAGGTGTGGTGTTCAAACATTGCTAAATTGGTGTCAAGGGACCTAACGTATGCCAGGAAAACATTCCCCACACCATTACACAACCGCCACCAGCCTGTACTGTTGACATCAGGCAGGATGGGGCCATGGACTCATGCTGTTTATGCCAAATCCTGACTCTGCCATAAGCATGACGCAACAGGAACCGGGATTCGTTGGACCAAGAGATGTTTTTCCACTCCTCAATTGTCCAGTGTTGGTGATCGCATGCCCACGGGAGCCGATTCTTCTTGTTTTTAGCTGATAGGAGTGGAACCCGGTGAGGTCCTCTGCTGCAATAGGCCATCCATAACAAGGACCGATGAGTTGTACATTCCGAGATGCTGTTCTGCACACAACTGTTGTACTGCACCGTTATTTGCCTGTTTGTGCCCCACCCAGGGTGCAAATTACAGGGGAGCCAGGTGGGGCACAGCTCCCCTGAATGAGACGTTAGCTCCCCAGTAGCGGTGCACGGGTAAAATCAATGGGGAAAATTCAACCACACCTTTGTTTTATCACAAAACCGGATAGCAACCTCTGTCCAGTGAAGTCCACAAAGCATATTGCATGTACAGTAACAGACAGTTACATGACCTACAGCATGGTCAAGCAAGTTAATGTTTCCGAAATTTTCGGACCACTAAACAACTATTGATTTAGAACCACAGAGAGTTACCACGAGTCGCAAAGAAAACAGGAGCTGCCTCCACTATCCCATCACCATTTCAACTTCAACATTTCAACATCATCAAATAACCTCTGCTTAGTCTAATACAGTGACAACTAAAAGATACCAAAAACAATTTAGTCCAATCAACGTAAGCTAAATATGATGTGGCTGTCCATGGGTCTGATTTCTGTGTGTGTGTGTGTGTGTGTGTGCATGTTGCCTCACCCTACTTGCCAATGCCATCCTCCTCTCTTTCATGTTGACGAAACGGTCCATCACTCTGTCACACTTTAATTTTTTGTTGTCCTTGGCTACATTGCTAAAATGCTTGCTCGCTAGTCTAACTTCCATTCATTGAAAAATGTTAGCTAGTTAACATTAGCCTTCTACATCTAGCGACATATTCAACTTCCATCCTCTCAGACCAGGGGCACAACAATGTATGAATTAATGGTTGGATCAGAATCGCCATTATAATCATTGGCCAGTACGGAGAATTAAGTAAAGCCACAAGTCCAAATCCCTATCTCCATCCATGGGTAATTTAGGGAAGGGCAAATTTTAGCCAGCTGGCTAGCTAGCCACCGGAGTACAACAACAAAACGAGATGCAACAATTCAAGTTTTTCTGTCAATGATGCATGCTCTCAATGGGATTTGATAGGAGTGACACTTTTTTTTGGTGCGCCAGGACCATTCACAGTTGAGCTCGCTCAGTTTAGCTCAACGCCGATATCAAGGGAGGCCAAATGCTCGCTGGCTTCCCTTGCCTTCAACGCTACTGGTGGCAACAATGTCATACTCGTTTGGACCAGACAGCATCAGATAGATGGCCTACACGTAGAGAGACAGAGGGGCGCTGTTTCGCTCGCTCGGATGCTTTCTCCTGTGAGATACATTCAGCCTCTTGCGAATTGAAGGAAAATTATGAAACAGAGAGACGAAAGATAAAATTATTGTATGTTTTTTTATTGGTCAATATTTTGGGGAAGCCTGGATTCCCTTGGCATCCATGAATACACGCCACTGTAGCTCCCCTAAATGCAACAAAACTCCAACTTTGGGTGGGGGGTCTCTAAATAATGCTAATTTAACCATTCTCCTATTTGTTTAAAATGTAGTGGTAAATGTTTTACCGTGGTAAATATTAAAATAAAAGCTTCCAAATGAAACGAACACCCCCACCTCTCTGTCATGGTTTAAACCATTTCTCCAGGCAGGTCACTCGTGATACAAGTCAGTATTCGACGTCCATCCATGTCCGAGGACGTCAGGAGATGACACAGAAACCAGCCACTAGGAGCAACAATGAGCACTGTTACCTTTAAGTAGGTTTTGGTTTTCTAGGGCATTGTGGACGTGGATGGTGGATGGGCATAAGCATCTGCCTTTGATTCCAAAGAGCCAAAAGTTGCATGTTCAAATCCAGCGATAGAAAGTTGTTTTTGATATTTTTGTTATGGTTAGGGTTAATGCCTAACCTTAAGAATTCTGAGTTAATGCCTAAACTTAACCTTAAACACTTAGAAATTTGACGTTTGGAACTACTTCGAAATGGGACGTTTTAGAAACATGGATGAACGTCTAATTCTGACGTGAGACTGTGCGAGCTGGTTGGTCCACTCAGTAGTGCTGAATTTCGGCCTCAGCTGAGATCCTTTACGCATAGATTTTCCTTTGTACTTCCTAATTTTTGCCATTTGTTTGCTATGCGTCCTTGATAAAAATAGACTTTATTTCAATGCATTAGATTTATTCATTGATTTATCATTGTGTCCTTTTGTCAGTCAGCTGTTTAGAGCGCTCATTGCTTTGTTTTTTTAGGTGCGCGCGGGTACATGTGTTCTCCGTGCCATCCGTGGCCAGAAGTAGTAGACCATTTATTTAGCTTTATTATTATCTATCAATATTAGTTTTCTTTCCTGGATCAGCTGATGATGGTCGACAATATCACTAGACAACTAGTCTACAGCTAGACAGTAATGGGCATCCAATCCATCCAACAAGTATACGTTAATGACAGTGACCATCCCGTTTTCCCCGGAACAGTTTCAGCCCCATTTCATGTGTCCCAATTTATTTTATTTTTTTGTTATTTAGCAGATGCTCTTATCCAGAGCGACTTACAGTTAGTGAGTGCATACATTTTTTCATACTATACTATAAGGTGACTCTTTCAGTTAGAATAAGTTACCGTTCGGTTAGAAGCATTCAATTTTGCAATGGGATAGGCCTACATTATTTTGGATTTGTGTGCCCATGAGAACTGTTTTCATGGCGAAATGTAATGAAATGTTACGTAGGCATAGTTACACTTACAGTGCATTTTCCGAGTTCTCCAAGATCCATCATTTGTAAAGGGTTTAAGTTCAATGTTCTAATTCAATTGTTAAATGCTTAATAATGACAAATAACTGTCATAAATGTCATTAATGTAAGGAAAGAAAGGTAGTGTTTTATGTCACACAATCTGTGAAGACTTCAAGCATTAACTCATGTATTATGGACAACTCATGAACTAGGGTGTAAAACCTGTTTTGATTCAACTCATGTATTATATTGAATGTAGGCTACCTGTTCTCCGTGTGTTCATGTGTGCAAGATTGCCTCGGCTGAGAGGGTAAGCCTAGTGAAACACAAGTCACCATTGTTTATCCACCTTTTTCAGAAAAATGAATTGAAAGTATAGGTAGCGTTATTTTTTTTTACCGCAACCGGCAATCAGAGTTTACCCACCTATTTTTAACCACTACATCACTGGCTACCGGTAGGCCTATTTGAAGTTCATGGTAATACACATTGTAGCCTAGTCTAGTAAGTTGACCGTGTGTTAGGGTGACCATCCCGTTTTCCCCGGAACAGTTTCAGCCCCATTTCATGTGTCCCAACTTTTTCAGACTACAAAAAAGGTAAATTTGTCAGCAAGACGTATCAATTAATGTAGGCCTAATCAATGGCAATTGCAATTGCTCACTTAGGTCACTCGTTTTGCCCATTTCAATCAAACAGTAACTGAATGCCTCAATGCCTGTCTGCCTGTTTTGTATATCAAGCCATAGCCATGTGACTCACTGTCTGTAGGAGAGAACCATTTTTGTGAACTGGCCACTGAGTGTATATTGGGTTGAATTTTAGGTTTGATTAGACATGCTATTTGACCTTGTTTCAATGTTGATAGTAAAATGTTTGTTTGAATCAGCATAATTGTTTCAGCGTCATGCTATCAACCTAAATAAAGAGGTATATTGAGATAAAATGTGAAGTCACAGTCTAACGATTCCTGCCTGAACATTGACTCCTACTGGTAAATGAGGGGTAATGCACTTCAGTGAGAACAAGTCTAACATCCAAATGCCTACCTCTATGTACCCTGCTTAGCTTTCGAAACAAGCTCTTTTTCATTTCATCTGAGCAATCATGTCAATACATTTAGACATTGATCGGCTTCTATCTTCATTTGAATAGACTACCTTAATAACATTGAATAGTTGAAAGTAACTCTAACTTTTCTTAAACAACCTGTATGTGAAAGTAAATTCGGAGTGAGCTTGGGTTTATGTAGGCTACATTAACATCTGATTTGCCCAAAGGACAAAATATTTTCAACGTGAAGCTAGCTACGTACAATATACTATCATTCGTCTATGGTTGACTGGATCGTTTGAAGTTTAGAAGTAGTTACCATAGGCCCTATTTTTTAAAACATTGTATTCATTTAGCAGACGCTCTTATCCAGAGCGACTTAAAGTTAGTGAGTGCATACATTTTCATACTGGCCCCCCATGGGAATCGAACCCACAACCCTGGCGTTGCAAGCGCCATGCTCTACCAACTGAGCTACACGGGGCCAGTATGAAATAAATAGGATGCCAAATTCATGGTATTAATAATAAACTTTTATCTTTGGATATTGTCTTGTATATGATATGTGTAATCAAATATGAAATTCAACAGAATTTCAACCACCCAATATATTGAATATAGGATGAAAAATATTTTTTACGTTTCTATGTGGAATTTTCAATGCAATTTCAACATATACATAGCTCTGATGATTATGTTGAAATTAGATTGACGTAACAACCTGTTAGTCAGGTTAAGTCAATGTATTTAAATTGAAGTTTTACCCTAATTTCAATGTTTACAACGCTGGTTGAAATGAGACGGAAACAGTACTGGTTAATGACTTTTTTTTTAAAGCCAATGTATTTTCCACGTCACAATACGTTGACAAATTACATTGAAACAACGTTGATTCAACCAGTGTCTCCAGTGGGAGCGTTCCTTAAAGCATTTCTTAAAGGTATTGGGTTTCAGACTTACAGGATTAAGAATTAAGGTCTCAACACTTGACAGGAGAACATGCTCTCCGAGCAGATATTGTCTTTCAGTGGGATGGGTAAAACTAACAATCTGCTAGGTAAACTGTGTTCGTACTAATCTACAACAGTTGCCATATTTAGGGTGCATAAAGACATGTGAAATCCATATGTGATGGCCCATGGCATGAAAATTACAAATATGTAATTAGAGTTCTATCATGAAACCCTCCCAGAATAAATCAAGACCCGAAAGAATACGCAAAACATGATAATACTGTACTCACAGCAGTGGACCATCCTCCTCAGTAAATTTCATAAAAATCTAAATAGTGAAAAATTAAAAAAGTGATCATTTTTAGATAAAACTATACTAAATATATTCATGTCACCAAATAATTGATTAAAACACACTGTTTTGCAATGAAGGTCTACAGTAGCCTCAGCAGCACTCTGTCGAGTAGCACCATGGTGTAGCAAGAAGACAGCTAGCTTCTGTCCTCCTCTGGGTATATTGACTTCAATACAAAACCTAGGAGGCTCATGGTTCTCACCCCCCTTCCATAGACTTACACAGTAATTATGACAATTTCCGGAGGACGTCCTCCAACCTATCAGAGCTCTTGCAGCATGTTGTCCACCCAATCAAAGGATCAGAGAATGAATTTAGTACTGAAAGCTACAGCTAGCTAGCACTGCAGTGCATAACATGTGGTGAGTAGTTGACTCAAAGAGAGAGAAAGACAATAGTTGAACAGTTTTGAACAAATTCATTTATTCCAAAATTAAGGAGAAGAGAGTGCTAGCTATATTTGGTTGTATAGCAAATGCAGCTAGCTAGTTTAGCCTACCCAAACACCCGGCTCAAACAGAGAGGGATGCTATGTTAGCTAGCTGGCTATGGCTATCCAACACTGGAACTCTTCCAAGTCAACGTACGTTTTTGGTTTGATTAATTGATTGCCACTGGGGCCCTCCAGTGTAACTGCTTAGTTGCGAGAAGGAATTATATATACATTGAGCAAAGTGATCATGCTGTTTTTATGTGGCCGCTATGAAAGTGAACTGTTTTGCGTGTGATCAGGGGTGTATTTATTCCGCCGATTCTCTTGAAAAACATTACTTAAACGGATCCAAAGGGTTAAACATACCTGAATTTGTCCAAAATAAACTCTAATTTGCAACTGTTGGACTAATGATTACACCCTAGATCAGCTAGATGCAGTCAAGAGTGTGCAAGGTGGTATTGAATGTTTCACTGTCTGTCACCTTGATTACTCAAAATTCTCTCAACCTGTGCATCTACGTTGTAAACTTTAATTCATAGGCTAGGTTCTAGCAACCTCATGATGGGTACAGGGAAAATTAGAATCTCATGTAGTAGTCTAAACCTATCGATGTTACATTGAGCTGGGTGAATGGAATATGAATGACAGTCATCCAATATGCTGTAATAGAAATAAGGCCATGGTCCCAAAAAAAAGAATGATCCTCCCTCATCTTAAACGGCACCGACCGCCACTGACTCACAGTGAAACACAAATCTACTGTCTCATTTTAAATCCCTTTACAATACCATCTATTGTACAGTACATACTCCAATATAAGCCTCTACTTTTATGCTACCATGTAGTATGTCAAATGTGCACACAGGTTGGAAAAGGATCAAATGAGGTAACAACTGCAGCTTGGAGATAAAAGTGATTCATTAGACAGGTGCAAAAGAAGGTCAACCAGCATGAGATGTGGAGGAAAAGAGAGACTGTGTAAAGCAAAAGGGGAACAGACATTAAGTAAATCAGACAGGAGAGAGGATGGATGGTAGCAGAGAGAGAATTAGAGAGAGTTTCCCTGGGAAGCAAGGGGAACACATCCAATATTAGAGGAACCCAGTGTGGGCTGGGGCGGAGTGGGAAGAAGTGGGGAGTATCACCACTACTGGAACAGATGCTGACCTGCCAAATGCTAACCTAATGCGCCGGGGCTCTGAAAGGCTGGAGAGACGCGTTGTCTAGACTATGCAACATGAGTCTGCCGTGAGACATGGAGCATTTCTATACAGGTGCCGTTTCCAGGTGCGTTTTAAATTGCACCTTTTATACTGATGGCGGACATTGCCATCTCATTCATCACGCAGTAATAGGGGAGATCAGAGTACAGACCTTTCACCCTGTTTCTTGTAGTGCAGCTGGGACTGGGACCGGGCTGATGTACTCAACTGAACTCCACACAGTCAAGAGACCAGGAAGGTCTATACTGCATGGGCCCTCCCACCAGGCCATTATTGTACACAAAATAACCCACTTCCAAAAAAGGTTTGTCACAAATTGTTTAGTAAAATTGTTTATCACAAATCAGACTAATTAAAATCGGGGACACTTTTGTTGATTAGCAGAACAATGGGTGTTGACATACTTTGTTTAAGACTTGTTTGCATATCATGCCTGATAATGGGACAAGCTCAGTAGGCATGTTTCCAATGTGTTATAACCTCAGTTTTGTGTCTGGCAACATGTAACGTATCAAACAAATGTAGGCCCGCTATGCATACATGGGCAAGGAAGAATGCATACATAATTTCAGTAGAACAATGTTTATAACAACTTTAATTAGTGTGGTATTCTTGCCCGCACAAACTGGATTGAAAGACATTGAATGATGCCTCGATCATAAGGTTACAACAAGTCCACATCTGGAGCCTGAGGTCACATCAACATGCACTTGGGTCTGAGGCTTGATTTAAAGGCTCCTCTGTCAGTTATGTGTTCTGCTTAGAGGCCAAGCCCAAGAGGGAGCCCACAGCCAGTCAGTCACACACGCTAACCCCTGAGGGGGCTGGAGAGACAGTGGGTAGAAAAACACAAGCGGTTTGACTTATTCCTCATTACTGCTGCAAACAGACCACCCAGTGTCTTGCCCTTGACGAAGGCCAACACTGTTCTATTCTGTGTGGAGTTGAGTTTGAAAAATGTCTTTCCCCTCTCTGTCTAAACAGCATGTACTGTTGCTGAGGGGTCAGTCTGAATGATTATGCGACATTGGAGTGGAAAAGTATGTACTGTACATATGCAGTGTTTCCCCTAGGATTGTTTTCAGCAGTGATGGCAAGGGTAGCGGGTGGAGTGGGGTGTATTGCTACTAGTGTTAGCGCAATGACATACTAGCTGTTCCCATAGACTTCCAGTCATTGAGCCAACAACTATCCATTTAAATGTGTCTTGGCAGAACTATATATATTAAACAAATTGCATCATATTTTTTGCAGCGGTGGCAACAATTTTGCAGTGATGGGCCATCGCTGTTAAATGAATATAGGGGAAACACTAATATAAAAAAATACAACTCATTCCAAAATCGTCCTAAATTCAGTCCTGCAGTGACATGTCAAGCATTTTTGGCACAGAGGGTAGTGCTATCACTTTTGGGAACGCTTTTGGGAAAGAGGAGCCATGGGTGGAACACTAGAGCCGGAGGCTACTGCTTTATTGATTCATATTCAGTCTGTGTGCGTGCCATGCTGGTCCACACATTTTTAGTTATCAGATACATGTTGGATAGCAGCTCTACTCATCCATTATACATGGAAACTGAAGACAACTATTTTTTGCCAAAGTTACAGTATATGTATGCAAGGTGGTTTGGTATTGCTGGAAGAGGATCAAGAAGGATCTCGTTTTCTGCAATGCTGGTGTTTAATCAAATGGACACAACAAGATGATTCTGATGAGAAGCATTTGGAGAGGTAGAAGGCCTACTATATGGTTGGTAGTTTGAGTTAAATGAAAATAAAACATGTTCATCATTTATTTCAAAGATGTTTCTATGGCCAATATGTTTAGCAGTGCTTGGATCACTGGGACTGAGAGGGAGAGTGATTACCCTGGATGTGTGGGCATGTTTCACAGTAGCTTCCTCTGCCTTCATATTTATTTTTACTTGTCGTACAAACCCAAGCATGCCTTCATGAGTAGTGTTTTTACTTCATGAAAAATGTAGTTAGTCATTATGTTGTGAACAGCCCATGAAAACACCCGCAATGAATGTGTGGAACATTTCATGACCTTCCACAAGAATGATTTAAAGAATAAACACAACTGCTATTGTTTATACTGCACAGAATGTATTGTATATATAGAGAGAATAGAGATGTAAATGACTGTTGTAAAGAAGGGGAATAAAACATGTCTTGAAGCGCACTGCCTTACATGAACCAGTCAGCAGACACCATTCTCAGAGGCCCATGTTTGAACTGGGCACTGGGTCCATGTTAGACCAAATGTGTGAATGTTAACAGTATTCAACCTTGTCCAAGTGCTCTCAATCATAGGAAATCATTGCTAGCACGCTATTGATCATGTCATTTCAAACATTTCATAAAACATCAACAATATGACTATGTCAAATTTCAAGGGGGTGAACATAAATCACTTGACATAACTACTAATTAATAGCTAACAGTTAAACTACAACCAATATGTGCAGCAGCCCTATTGGCAAACTGTATAAAGTAGCATTTGGCACAGACAAAGAGAGAGTGGTATATTGACTCAGTCAAGAAACACTGTGGATGGGCACCATTAAAGATCAGAACTGATTCATACATATTTTTAACCCATAACTTTGGAGTGTGTGCAGACGTCTGAACATCTTGAGTGATGTGTAGGGTGGAGGAGGGGGGAGTGAGCCATGAAGGGAGATGCATCAGGGGTTTCACTGAGATACATTTGTATTCAGAGACTCACTCATCGTAACCATGACGGCAGTAGCTACAGTACACTGCCTCAAAAAGTATTCCCCGGTGTGGAGTGTGCTCATGACGTTTGTGAAGAACACTTCCATGGAGAACAGGTGAGTAAGCCCATCAATGACTGAGTGAATAAGTAAGTGACTGTGGTTGAGGAGATTGACTCTCTATATATTCATTCCAGGACACAAACCAGTGCAACATCTTCTGCTTTTTTTGCATTATGTCATTTCAGCACCACAGGCAACCAACCAGATCCGCTGATGTGTCAGAAACTGCAATGGTACAGCCCAGACAAGCCTTACTGATTGTCTCTGGCACCAATAAATCAGAATTAAACTCATGTTAGAAGCCTTTTGGAAATTGAACAGTGTAAGCACAATGAGAAATTCACACATGCAGAACATTACAGCCTTTGTACATAGGAGTCAACAGACTTCAGTATTCATTACCTATTTAGCTATAATATAGGAATACTGACAACAGAATTTAATGAACAATAGTGCCGACTGAAGTGGGGTCTACCATCTACATGAGTAGAGAGCACTGTTCCCCTCATTTACAGTTTTGCACAAACTGAATACAACAACATGTGTTGGGTATTGGGCGCTATATATTGCACATTCTTAAATCTAGTGAAAAGTACTATACAAAGTAAATTGATCCACATTGTATCTGCCAAACAAGTTAGACCATCCAGAAGGCATCAGTGACAAAGCAATGGAAAAAGTTTGAACTGACAATCAGAGGAGATCTGGCCCTCTCTTTCTTATAGGGCATTCCCCAGACTACTTTAATTGCACATACTGTCAGAATCTTGCATCACATCAGTGTTATTATGATACAGGCAGCAGGTAGCCTAGTGGTTAAGAGTGTTGGGCCAGTCAGCGAAAGGTTGCTGGTTTGAATCACAGAGCCGACTAGGTGAAAAATATGTCGATGTGCCTGCCCTTAAGCAAGGCGCTTAACCCTAATTTCTCCTGTAAGTCGCTTTGGATAAGAGTGTCATCCAGATCATGCACTGACTCCAGCAACTTTAATAGTATGCAGATTCCTGTTCACCCTGGTGCCAAGTTGGGAAAAGTTCAGTGTGATGTTTCTGTGCAGCAACAATAATGATGACTCCAGGGGACAATGGAGATATATGTGAACAATGATGTTATCATTATGTGATCATCATGGCCTCACTTGACATGGTCTATGAAGCTCTATTCTTGGCTTCCCTTTTTAACATTGTATTCAACCTTGAGTGTATGAGAGTTCTTATCCAGCCAATCATATCCATTTCCCAGGGACTCATAAGAGAAGAGAATCTGGTGGTGGTGTGTGCTCAGAGGCGTCATGCCCATAGGGGTCATAGGGGCACGTGCCCCCTCAGATTAACAAACATTAAAGTAAATAAAAAACGGTTCAATTAAAATAATAGTAATTACTTATCTTAATTTTTAAGGCCATGTTTTATCATAATTATTTATAAAAATATCTGTCAGCTGTATTTTGAGGAGGGGGCATACTGACTAGACCGGGCAAAGAGTACCTCCGCTATTCTCCCTAGTAAGTGGTTCCTTCTGAGGTGCACGGATCCCGTCAGTAGAGGATATTGTAGAGCAGAGACGGAAGAGGATACGAGACCTCTGGCTCCCTAATTTTTTCTGTTTCAATGGAATTCAATGAGCTAAGTAGACCAGACCCAGCTGGTATCGCATTGGTGTCTATGGGGGCGCAACCCCCTTAAGTAGACCGAAGCTGACCATTTTTTCCCAATGGTAAACGGCCTGAATCTACTATCTTCAAAGAGTACCCATTATCTTTGGTGTAGAGTGACACACACAGCGTAGCTGCTGGTGATGGACAGGACTCACAGGAGGTATGTTTGTAAATGAATTTGATCACCAAGAAGCCATTTCAGGCTATCAAGTTCAAGTAGCTAGCTTGTCTATCTTAGCTGGCATCACTGGCGTAGTGGAATCCCCCGCAGCCCACGCAAGGCGGGGGGGACCACGAGCTCTGGGGGCCCATGCGCCTGTCATCTCACACCTACAGTATGTGTAATGTTTTTTTTGTTTTTTAAATACATTTGACAGGAACCATCCTTTTTAATTTCCACATGTAGCAAGTGAAGTGTTTGTGTTGTCCAGTCTGCATGGTAGTAGGTGAGAGAGACAGACAATATAGTTGTCATGCATGTAATTACCTATTTCTAAGCGGTGCCAGTGGTAGCCCGCCTCGGCCTCCTCACCTAATTGGCTATCAAGTTAAAAAAAGTTAGGTGAATCGGTCGGACTCGAATGGAGAGTGAGTGTGTTGCTCAAGATGGATAAACAAAGGGCAAGACCAAGTGGTACACAAAAACACCTGATCAAGTGTGTGCCAAATTACTGAAGATAACCACATCAGCAAAGCTACCACCTTGTCCTCGACTGACGAAACACCTAACAGGTGGAAGCTAGGAGGCTTACCTATGCAGCAGCAAGCACTAGCAGCCTCCCAGTCCTGACAGAGACCTCACTGCTCGGGCCCGGCAATGACAGTGGCCTTGCTCCTCCTCGTCTTCCTCCCCTTGAGAATAGTGACAGTTCCTCTAGTGAGAGTGCAGGACCTCGTTCTCCTCCTCTCCCAGCAAACCAAGCTGACGACTGCCAGAGACGCAGCAGCGCTCATGAGAGCGACCCCCCTTCTGTGAACACTGGTAAACCTACGAGTGATGAGACGGATAGCCCCAGGTGAAGTTGGTGGAGAGAATGCCAAGAGTGTGCAAAGCTGTCATCAAGGCAAAGGGTGGCTACTTTGAAGAATCTCAAATATAAAATATATTTTGATTTGTTTAACACTTTTTTGGTTACTACATTATTCCATATGTGTTATTTCATAGTTTTGATGTCTTCACTATTATTCTACAATGTAGAAAATAGTAAAAATAAAGAAAAACCCTGGAATGAGTAGGTGTGTCCAAACTTTGGACTGGTACTGTATACAGTGAGGGAAAAAAGTATTTGATCCCCTGATGATTTTGTACGTTTGCCCACTGACAAAGAAATGATCAGTCTATAATTGTAATGGTAGGTTTATTTGAACAGTGAGAGACAGAATAACAACAAAAACATTCAGAAAAACACATTTCAAAAATGTTATAAATTGATTTGCATTTTAATGAGGGAAATAAGTATTAAGAAGAAGTAAGAAGAAGAAGAAGAAGAAGAACTAAGAACACCATCCCCACCGTCAAACATGGAGGTGGAAACATTATGCTTTGGGGGTGTTTTTCTGCTAAGGGGACAGGACAACTTCACTGCATCAAAGGGACGATGGACGGGGCCATGTACCGTCAAATCTTGGGTGAGAACCTCCTTCCCTCAGCCAGGGCATTGAAAATGGGTCATGGATGGGTATTCCAGCATGACAATGACCCAAAACACAAGGCCAAGGCAACAAAGGAGTGGCTCAAGAAGAAGCACATTAAGGTCCTGGAGTGGCCTAGCCAGACTCCAGACCTTAATCCCATAGAAAATCTGTGGAGGGAGCTGAAGGTTCGAGTTGCCAAACGTCAGCCTCGAAACCTTAATGACTTGGAGAAGATCTGCAAAGAGGAGAGGAAGAAAATCCCTCCTGAGATTTGTGCAAACCTGGTGGCCAACTACAAGAAACGTCTGACCTCTGTGATTGCCAACAAGGGTTTTGCCACCAAGTACTAAGTCATGTTTTGCAGAGGGGTCAAATACTTATTTCCCTCATTAAAATGCAAATCAATTCATAACATTTTTGACATGCGTTTTTCTGGATTTATTTGTTGTTATTCTGTCTCTCACTGTTCAAATAAACCTACCATTAAAATTATAGGCTGATCATGTCTTTGTCAGTGGGCAAACATATAAAATCAGCAGGGGATCAAATATTTTTTTCCCTCACTGTGTATATATATATATATATACACACAGTGAGGGAAAAAAGTATTTGATCCCCTGCATATATATATAGGTTACCAGCTAAATACTGTAGTGGCTTGCGAAAGTATTCACCCCCTTGGCATTTTTCCTATTTTGTTGCCTTACAACCGGGAATTAAAATTGATTTCTGGGGTGTTTGTATCACTTGATTTACACAACATGCCTACCACAATATTTTTGTATGTGAAACAAACAAGAAATAAGACAAGAAAAACAGAAAACTTGAGTGTGCATAACTATTCACCCCCCCAAAGTCAATACTTTGTAGAGCCACCTTTTGCAGCAATTACAGCTGCAAGTCTCATGGGGTATGTCTCTATAAGCTTGGCACATATAGCCACTGGGATTTTTGCCCATTCTTCAAGTCAAACCTGCTCCAGCTCCTTCAAGTTGGATGGGTTCTGCTGGTGTACAGCAATCTTTAAGTCATACCACAGATTCTCAATTGGATTGAGGTCTGGGCTTTGACTAGGCCATTCCAAGACATTTAAATGTTTCCCCTTAAACCCCTTGAGTGTTCCTTTAGAAGTATGCTTAGGGTCATTGTCCTGCTGGAAGGTGAACCTCCGTCCCAGTCTCAAATCTCTGGAAGACTGAAACAGGTTTCCCTCAAGAATTTCCCTGTATTTAGCAGCATCCATCATTTCTTCAATTCTGACCAGGTTCCCAGTCCCTGCCGTTGAAAAACATCCCCACAGCATGATGCTGCCACCACCATGCTTCACTGTGGGGATGGTGTTCTCGGGGTGATGAGAGGTGTTGGGTTTGCGCCAGACATAGCGTTTTCCTTGATGGCCAAAAAGCTCAATTTTAGTCTCAACTGACCAGAGTACCTTCTTCCATATGTTTGGGGAGTCTCCCACATGCCTTTTGGTGAACACCAAACGTGTTTGCTTATTTTTTTCTTTAAGCAATGGCTTTTTTCTATCAACTTTTCCGTAAAGCCCAGCTCTGTGGAGTGTACGGCTTAAAGTGGTCCTATGGACAGATCCTCCAATCTCCGCTGTGGAGCTTTGCAGCTCCTTCAGGGTTATCTTTGGTCTCTTTGTTACATCTCTGATTAATGCCCTCCTTTCCTGGTCCATGAGTTTTGGTGGGCGGCCCTATCTTGGCAGGTTTATTGTGGTGCCATATTCTTTCAATTTTTTAATAATGGATTTAATGGTGCTCCGTGGGATGTTCAAAGTTTCTGATTTTTTTTATAACCCAACCCTGATCTGTACTTCTCCACAACTTTGTCCCTGACCTGTTTGGAAAGCTCCTTGGTCTTCATGGTGCCGCTTGCTTGGTGGTGCCCCTTGCTTAGTGGTGTTGCAGACGCTGGGGCCTTTCAGAACAGGTGTATATATACACTGAGATCATGTGACAGATCATGTGACACTTAGATTGCACACAGGTGGACTTTATTTAACTTATTATGTGACTTCTGAAGGTAATTGGTTGCACCAGATCTTTTTTAGAGGCTTTATAGCAAAGTGGGTGAATATATATGCACGCAGCACTTTTCCGTTATTGATTTTTTATAATTTCACTTCACCAATTTGGACTATTTTGTGTATGCCCATTATATGAAATCCAAATTAAAATCCATTTAAATTACAGGTTGTAATGCAACAAAATAGGAAAAATGCCAAGGGTGATGAATACTTTTGCAAGGCACTGTAGCTATAGATAGGTTAATAGGCTAGCCTACATTGTCTGCATAATAAAACAATCACCTAGTAAGCTATTGTTTTGACGGTGGACTGATTCTATTATTTGGCATTAATAGACTGGTTTTACGCAGCACAAACTTTCTATCCAAGCTGCGAGAGAGCTCGAGGATGGCAAATGTAGGCTGCAGGCCTACAGGACAGTTGTAAATGTATATTTTAAAAAAATCTATTGGTTACTGATTAGAATGCTGTTGCATCAAAAATTAATTTTACAATCTGCAATGTTTGAATTTCCCACTTGAATTACTGAACAAGTAAACACATTTTTGACGCCATCCAGCATTCTAAATAGCAGCATTGCAACACCGTAGGCCTATAGCTTCGTGTAACATAAACGTTAGGCTTAACATGAGAAAATGACGACCAAATAAAAAGAAACATGTATCCATTAAAGCAAAGCTATAGGCTACTACAAGCACTAGCGCCACATCCTCTGACAGGCAGCCGCGTAGACGTCGCAATTTCAGAACCATGGACAGCGATCAGTAGTCTATACTTTGGGAGTTGCTGACGCATCAGATAAAACATTTTTTTTGTGGGGGGGGGGGGGCAACTCCGACTTTGCGAGGGTCCAGAGAAACTGCGCTACGCCAATGGCACGCATGTCTGCTGGCAAGGTTGGTAGACTTTACAAAAGCAAGCAATCTCTAAATGTACTGAATAACACTCTCACTCCTTTCAATCTTTTACCCAGATTTGAGCAGAGATGCAAAGAAGCGTATTTAGTTTCTTTAAAAAAATAAACACCAGTCAGGAGGATATAGACAGCTCGAGAGGTATGCTTAGATATGCAGAAAAATAGAAGTAAGCATGATAATTATGTCTCTAGATTGCAGGAAAAAGCTGTTTCATAGCCCCCCTCCGGACCACTCCCCAGCCATCATGACCTACTTTGTGCCCCCTCAGATTTTTAGGGTGCATGACGCCCCTGTGTGTGCTGAGTGGCATAATGATGGTGACTCACGCTGGATGAGACGTTACAGCTAGAGCACTTGTCTCGTACCAGACATGAACATGTTCTCACCTCATAAGCCCAGTGTTAGCCCAGATAAAGTCCAGTGGAGGAGAGAGAGAGAGAGAGAGAGAGAGAGAGAGAGAGAGAGAGAGAGACTTGTCTGTCCACAGAGCTCCAGATGTTGCACCAGTCTGCAGCCCTAGCCAGATGGGACACAGCTGTACTGTAGCAAAGCTAGCCTACATCACAGCACTGACACTAGACCTGAACCTGACACAGCAAACCAACCTCATCCATTACATGCAGTCTACAGACCTCATACACACTAATCCACTCCTAACTGTGCTCCTTCTCCTCAACCATTTTCAGAATACCAACAAAGTATTGCCAGTTTTTGCCACTAGAAAATACTATTATACAGTAGGAATAGGGTATACAAGACCAATGTCAGAGAACAGTATTCGACAATCCAGAATTGTATGGGACATTACCCATGATGATGATTTATTTTAAAACATCACTCATCATGACAGAGTTCAATGATAGTCAGCCCTGGAGTTCAATGGAGAGGGCAATCCATCTGAACCCATAATCAAGATTGTTTAATACTGCCATCTGTGCAAATAAGTGTGTGTAGTATAACATTTACTAGTGTTTTCACCCCAAGTATTGCCATCTGGTCCTATACATCAATATTTGACAGTGTTTTTACTGAAAGATCACGGAACATGAAACATGAAGAATGGTGCACAACGAGATGAGAAAATGACAACAGAATTAGATATTTATGAATATCATATTGATATGAAGTAATAGCTGATCAGGCCATCTGTGACACAACAATTCTTCAACAAAATGAAGGCCGGTTATATCATCCATCTAGTCTATTGACCAGGTTGACATTTATTGTCATGAGTCTTGTCCTGGAGGCAGAACTGAGTGGTTTCCACTAGATGGGCCAGTTGCAAAGTAAAAATTGGCTATATTGCAAAAATTAATGAAAACAAAAATGCATTTAAGGTTGGGGTTAGGCATTAGGGTTAGCAGTGTGGTTACGGTTAGGGTTAAGGTTAGGGTTAGGTTTTCTGACTTTGTGGCTGTGCCAGCTAGTGTCTACTCTCCAGAGCTGTCTCCAGTACATGAGTCATCTCAATAAATGCCAACGTGCCAACAGCATGAGAGGAGTCTTTTAGGCAATGAACAATGATTGCCCAATAGTCACTCAGTCAGAAACAACAAGAATCAATGAATACATCTTCGTCCTCCACAAACAAGAAAGCTTTGGTTAAAACATGAATTTACTTCAAAAGAGATTCAAAAGTCAAACAATACACTTTGAGTAGTAAACTATCCTACACAATGAGAATCATGGTGAGCCGAAAGCCTCTATGAGTAAACATTTAGGCATTCCTACCCAAAATGACAGCTATTCATCAACAAGGTCTGTGCAACACAGGGTTGGTGGATGGGATTCATTACCCTACATTGTATCTTCAGCAGTGTGATAATTCAAAGACTATACTGTCTGACTGATTAAAGAATCCTGCACAGACCAACTCAAATCCACACCACACGTCAACTCCTCTTTAAAGCAAAGTGATGGCTTTACAATTTTTTTCTGTGTGAAAAAGTCATTGGAGATAGACATGATGATAGACAGCTTCTGATGAGAGTCTGTGTGTGACTGTGGCTGTACCATGGTGAGATAATGGGGACAGCCCATCTCTGTCTCTGTTCTGTCACATCAGTTCAACTGCACCGCCGGCCGATGTGGTGGAACTGCACACTCACTTGTCATCGCAGTAGCAAAAGCCACAGCTTTGAAAAACTCATCTGTATGTGTTTGTGACTCTCTTGCGGATTTGCCCTCTTTACAAGAAACAGGATTTGGTTACACTTAGTAAACACACTCCATGTTGTGGCACGACAAGTTTCGAAAGTGGTCCGTTTTTATTTAATAGGAAATTAATCTTTGATTAAAAGCATGTGGGGCATTAGCCTGCACTGGGTTGAGACCCAGCTGTGCCTTCTTCAAACCAATATAATTAGCGTTATATGAAATGTAAAAGCTGCAACTAACCATGAGAAAAGCTCAAAAGAGGAGAAAATAGTCTCGACAATTGCATACAAAATTCACTGGATCAAACCCCTGATGAAAATGTTAAAAAACATGAACCAGCTGTTACATATTAGTTTGAGGTTTTTTCACAGTAACTGAACTACAAACTGTAAATATTTTGGATCTGGTACATTGTGATTCAGAGTAACAAACAAAATTCACAATGATTCTCAATCTTTTCCGTTCAGTTCGTTATGGCCAGTTTCAAATAGTTTTCATTGGGAAGTCTTAAATTGTGACTAGCCTGGCTATCACTATCCAATATGTGGCCATCAGATGGAAACCAAAGAACTTGTCAATATGAAATATTTTCACAGTTTTTTATTGTTATAATGTAATCTGATGGAACGAGAACATCCAGTGCAGCTTTGGGAATCAGTGTTACTATGGAGACAACTCTGGTCATGTCAACACACTTCAAGAAGACTTCAAACAAAGACTGGGCCCTTTCAGCAAGAGTTATGAGAAGAAACGTCTTTAAGTGCTGAGTTTTCCTCTGTCTGAACACAACAAACAGTATCTAGCCTCTTTAAACAATAGCCAAGAGACCTGTCATATGACTCATTGGTCTCTTTCTTCAAACTATGAAAATTTATATTGAGAAAATATTATTCTAACTACTCCCAAGCTCAAATTGTTCCCACAAAAGGTCAGAAACCAGAAATCCCTTATTGACTAAGCAATGGAATTAATCTCAAATAACTGAGAGATTGGCAATCAGCTGCACTGTTCTAGAGATGGTTTGATAACAGAGTTTGAATTTGGGCTGCAGGACCCATACACATGTGGGAAGTTCATAAAAACCACTCCATAAAGTGGATAAGTATTAAATCGAATCAAATAGACATGCAATACTCTAGGATGTAGCCAGCCAATTCATGTATTACATGCAAAATCAAATATAAATTAGTACATAAGGCCAGAAATAATAAACTAAGATGTTGTCACTGACTTAAAGAATTCATTAATATACCAGGGGGAAAAGCATGTTTTCTTTCAGCTTTTACCTTGAGGCTCCAAACATACAGTTCAACACCCCCACATTCGTGACCTCTCAGGAGAAATGCTAATGTAAGTCTGAGGCCCTCAGTTTTCGTATTTTCTTCACTAATCCCAAGTCATTTGGTCCTTCTCATGCAGACTCTTAATATGTCTTGGCCGTGTGATGGCTGTGGATGACTGCAATCGTCTAAGTTCATAGTTACTACACTGGTCACGTTGAAATAGCATGAAGGGAGAAACAACCAAAAAGAACAGTGACTGGCAGCAGCTAAAGCTGCAGCTTTATAGCAGCAGGTTGGCAAACTGAATCAATGGTAAAACACGGTCATTGGCTGTAACTCTTTAATAAATCCCAATATATTTGAAAAACTAATTTCAGCTGCCATATTACAATCCAATATGCAAGGCACACCGTCATCAAGTGTGCACCCGCAGCTACCTGCAAACAGGGAACTGATTTATCATACAATTATAGAACAATTGTTAGAATGGCATTCGTGTTGAAGGGTAGCCTACATGGGTGATGCATTGTGAGAGTCAGTTTGAGAAAGATAAAGCAGAAAGTTAAAACGCTACTTTAACGCAACATCTGTATGTAATCTAGTAAATAATCAAATTATCCTAGTAGTTAATTCTACATAAATTAGGAAATTCAAGAAATGAAACAGGTCATAATTCATAATCATTATCCCAGCACCTCGTAAAGCCAGCCACACACATAGTAAAGTCACAACATTGTGTGATGATGAGGCCACCTTGTTTCAGAGAATACAGAATGTGTGGTCTACAACAATTACGCGACTACATGCAATTAAATTCAAACATATCTAGGAACCTTCAAATTATTTACACATACTGTACATGTGCCCATTAGTTTGAATGTAGCCACAGGTGCAGATGTAGATTTGATCAAAACTCCCAACAATGTCAAAAGTAAATGATTGACAACTCAGGAATGCTGTTCAAAAGATGGCCACTGAATATGCCCTCCACTATGCGAATACTGTATATATGTCTCTCGTACTTTCTTTAGCTCTGTCTTTTTCAGCAAAGCCCTTGTACTTCATCCTTCTGTGGATATTACAAATCAAAAAGGGAACCCCCTCATCCCTGTAAGTGAGTTTTATAGCTCTCTGAAATTGGACTAAATCACAAAGAAAGACAAACAGGGATGTGTTCGCTAAAGCATAAGTCATACAAGACTTTCCAACATGGCAAATTATATATTTTTTCCATAAACCAAGCTGCACTGAAACTGACATCAAACACTTTGCATATCAACAAAGGGCCTGGGACGTCTCAGACACGCCTTATCTCATCTAGTCCCAGTAATGTATCACAGCTGCTTTCAGTAAGGCAGTCACGAAGGCCTTTGGACGTTGCTCTGCGAGAAACTAAGATACTCGCTCTTCACAAATGACACTATAATAATCCGCTGTCTCTATGACATCAAAAGACAAAAGAGGGCAAGAGAGATAAAATGAGTGGGGAAAAAATGTCTCAAAAGAAGAGATTTATTTATGGATGTTTACTTTTGGGATGTAGAACATCATTGGGTTTTCAGATAATCTTGGTCCATGAGACAATTTACTCATAACACAGACACCATGCATGTGATGTCCTTGAGTCCATCAACTTTCGTTTTTGAAAGATCAGACAGCTCAGTTATCTGTGCCATTTGGCTTTCCCAAATCACTCTCAACAGATAGCCTCGCAGAACAAGATTCTGGAGATGACACACTGTTCTGTAATATTTTAGGAGGCAGTCTAATGGCACATGATCATCTGGTTGTTTCAAAGAAAAGCCTGGAATGTTTTAACATCTTTAACACATGATCATGCTTTTTGTTGCCCCAACGTTCTTAGTTTCAGTTTTATACCAGATTTTACAGGGTCCATTAAAAGTAACCCCCCCACCTCCGAAATACACTTTCTTTTGAAGGCTTTTAAGGATTAAAGATAGACGTACGAGTGCCTTAAGGACATTGGCTTTCATTTATAAAACAATTATGCTCAAATCTGAGCATTAAGTGAGCATAGGCAATCATCACACAAAGTCCCAGATTGATCAATTTGAACATGAACCCATGATCAAATCTCAAGTCAAACCTCTGCTGGTGCATGATGATCTCCTGTGGTGAACAAGTGGCATTGCTTGACATGACCTCATAACATGTTTACACTACACTACCTTGACAACACAAACTAGGTCCAGGAGAGATACTTGTGTAGTGTAAAGAGACGGATCTAGATTCAAATCTATCTTTAAGAGATATCTCCCACACTACCTCTGTAGATACTGTAGTGTGGGAGACATCTACACCATGAGTGGTACAGTGCAAAGACAACGGCTCTCCCACGCCACATATCCCTGCAAGAATTACCTTAATTACCTTAATACCAGCAGACAGCATTTTTGCTCTGTTACCCCCACAAAAAATTTAAGGCTTTTAAAATACACTATATATACACAAAAGTATGTGGACACCCCTTCAAATAAGTGGATTTGGCTATTTCAGCCACACCCGTTTCTGACAGCTGTATAAAATTGAGCACACAGCCATGCAATCTCCATAAACAAACATTGGCAGTAGAATGGCCTTACTGAAGAGCTCAGTGACTTTCAACGTGGCACCGTCATAGAATGCCACCTTTCCAACAAGTCAGTTCGTCAAATTTCTGCCCTGCTAGAGCTGCCCCGGTCAACTGTAAGTGCTGTTATTGTGAAATGGAAACGTCTAGGAGCAACAACGGCTCAGCCACGAAGTGGTAGGCCACACAAGCTCACAGAACGGGACCGCCGAGTGCTGAAGCGCAAGGCGCGTTAAAATCGTCTGTCCTCGGTTGCAACACTTACTACCGAATTACAAACTGCCTCTGGAAGCAACGTCAGCACAATAACTGTTCGTGGGGAGCTTCATGAAATGGGTTTCCATGGCCGAGCAGTCGCACACAAGCCTAAGATCACCATGCGCAATGCCAAGCGTTGGCTGGAGTGGTGTAAAGCTCATTGCCATTGAACTCTGGAGCAGTGGAAATGTGTTCTCTGGAGTGATGAATCATGATTCACCATCTGGCAGTTCGACTAACAAATCTGGGTTTGGTGGATGCCAGGAGAACGCTACCTGCCCGAATGCATAGTGCCAACTGTAAAGTTTGGTGGAGGAATAATGGTCTGGGGCTGTTTTTCATGGTTCGGGCTAGGCCCCTTAGTTCCAATGAAGGGAAATCGTAATGCTACACCATACAATGACATTCTAGACGATTCTGTGCTTCCAACTTTGTGGAAACAGTTTGGGGAAGGCCCTTTCCTGTTTGAGCATGTGCCCCCGTGCACAAAGCAAGGTCCATACAGAAATGGTTTGTTGAGATCGGTGTGGAAGAACTTGACTGGCCTGCACAGAGCCCTGACCTCAACCCCATTGAACACCATTGGGATGAATTGGAACGCAGACTGCGAGCCAGGCCTAATTGCCCAACATCAGTGCCCGACCTCACTAATGCTCTTGTGGCTAAATGGAAGCAAGTCCCTTCAGCAATGTTCAAACATTTAGTGGAAAGCCTTCCCAGAAGAGTGGAGGCTGTTATAGCAAAGGAGGGACCAACTCCATGTTATTGCCCATGATTTTGGAATGAGATGTTCGATGAGCAGGTGTCCACATACACTACATTACCAAAAGTATCTACCCATTTGTGAATCATTGCATTAATACAATGTGGTCTCAGAGAATGTTATATTATTCTGTATGTAAATCTGAGACATTCCATTAGTATGATATGTTATGTTTCATATGGTATGTATTAATTTGTGGATGTCCATCACCCATTTCGTATGATGTTACGAATTACAATTCGTACAATATGTTAAGAATTTGCGAAACGTATGATATGTTACGAATTCCAATTAGTTGTGGCTAACCTTTGGAGCTTCCGGACCGCATTGTAGTTGCAAAGTAGCTAAAAAGTAGTAAGTAGTTGCAAAGTTGCTAATTAGATAAAATGCTAAAGTTGTCCTTTGGGTTGCTAGACGTTTGCATTATATGCAAACCCATCCAGCCCCGACCAACAACCCTCCTTTCAGTTTTGCCTTAAGTAACATTCTGTCTTTTGTAACCATACCAAACGTAACATACTAATTTGAGGGTCCCGGATTTACGTTTACTATGTTAGTTCTAGTCTATGAGACCAGTCTGATTAATCAAGTGTGCAACACTTTATGCAATATAGTTTAGATGAGAAGGTCCTGTATAGTTTGAATTGCTATCCTTATTTTGTTTGTCTATATACTATGGTATTTACGGTATGCTAATAGCTGCACTCACACAAGGCAGGAATGTGGCTTTGGCCACACCACATCCAAGGCCAGTGTAAACAGAACAGTTGCAAATCTGATGTTAAAGAGAGATAGTAAAATATGTCTAGTGAGAGCTAATGTAAATCCACCCTAAAATCTCTATCAGTCAGCTGAGCTAACACAATCATGCTCAGATCAGTACCTATCATGAATCCCCACAATATGTCTAGCTAGATGCACTGTAGGCCTACATATTTCTGTACCAAATTATGCACAGCAACCAATCAATTGACATTGCACCTAAAAACTGTAGCTCTGAACACAGAGATTCTTGCAAGGCACGTGAATGGGTTTAAATAAATCTCAACAAAGAAAATCCCAACAAATATCCCAACAACTTGGTAGCTAAAATTGCCACATCTTGCTTTGAGTGGCTCTTAGCCAAATTCTGAAAGCTTGTTCAATTCCCCATGCTGCGTTTTCTATTTGAACCTTCAAACCAAGGCTGTGGAGCACCTGTCAGCAATTTGGCAAATATGTTTTTCCACCTGCTACCTCGTTTTCCTCCCTTTGTTCCTCCAAGTGTTCACCCTACCCTTCCTCCTAGCACAGTTTCTGTGTGTTGTGGCTTTAAAACAATTCCAATTTGGGACAACCAGAAAACCACATGAAACATGTTTCGTAAATGTGGCCCCACATCTGTTCTGCAGCAAGGTTGACAACTTGCTTTCACTACTCCTCTATTTTTCATAGTCTCTTTCGAAACTCAAACCACTAGAATGGGAATATGATGACTAGGCTGATGAATAGGCCTATATTATTTATTTGATTGATCTAATAGCAGTGTTCATGATTTCAATTTCTTCTTCAGTACATTGTTATTACATGTAAGAAATTAATTATTTGTGATGGTCTTGTGAGAATGAGGTCAAATTTGTTATGAACAATCTCCTCCATATGCTTCTTAATAATGTTAAGAATTTGGGATGCTCATATACATGAATGTCCAGAAAAATAAGTCCTTTCAGATAATATTTTTTTATACAATAAAAACATTAGGTACAATTACTTTCTAACCACTTTCCGCTCAGACTTTTGTTCAAATTGAATTAGGCTACATGCACAGACCTCAAGTCAGTATAAGGCCCTAATTTGATCTCTCAAGTGGTATTCATTCAATCCTAAAATCATTTTGAAGGATGTGTTCTAGTTAGTAAACAAATTGGTTTACCCACAAAAAATACAAAATCCAGAATGGCATGTTATTGCTCTTCTAAACTCAAGCAAATGTAATCCTGCTTTTTGTAAAAACTCTCTCACAAAGGGGCTGTGCCGTGGTCTTCCGTCAGAGGACAGAGAGACAACAGTTTCATGAGAATTCCTCAAGTAATTGCACAAACTACTCCACCAAAAATGTCTGGGCTTACCCACACAAATTGAACTTCACAGAGAAGAGCAATAATAAAACATCCATGCTTGGTCTGAAAATACAAGAGCGAAAAATAAAGGACTAATTGTGGCTAGCCAAAAACCACAAAAATGACTATACTGTTCAACTGTTGATAATATGACAAATTGACAAGACATGATTGATAGTCGAATGAATTAATGTCTTAGTTTAGTACTCTTGCTCCTAAAATGAAATGTAACTCCCTCATGGCTGGTCTACCTGCAGGCGCCACAGCTCATGTAGAATGCGGATGCACCTTGGTCTCCAACTGTTCTGAGTCATGGAGGTCCATAGCCCTCCATAGCCCTCCAGGACTACTAGGAAAAGAAAGTAAAATGGCAGAACTGCCTAATAGTATCTGAGCTACTATCATGATGGAATTATGAAGCCTGATCTTATGTAACAACTGGGATACTGAGTGAAAAGATCACTGGTGCATGCAGGTCTCTTTGATATTCTACAATATGGCTCAATAGACATACAGTATGTTCAATATACAGAATTCAAGTTATACCACCTCTCTACGTTTATATGACAAACGTGTGGAGTCACAGATTATATAACGGGGAATTGAGGCTACTTTGAAGACAACTTTTTGTGAACCTCAAACCAACGCTGTTTTGAGTTTCGGAGTGGAGGGGTTAGAAACAATTGTGTGATTACTGATCTCTCAGAGTTTTCTTTGAAATAAACCACTAAAGTACTTTGGCTCCACAACTGAGCACCATATTTCTGCAAAAGCTGACTAAAGACTATATAATAGGTAACATCATATACAGTACTGTATGTCAGGATCACTTCAAGGCAGTGGTTTACCATACAGATTAGTGGTGAAGACAATACATTCATTCTGGCACATAAGTAAATACATATTGTTAAACTGTTACTTCACCGCTACATGATTGCTCAATATTTGTCCCCCTCAAAAATAGTTGCATGTGATTTGGAACACACAGTTGGTGTACACGTACACTGAGTGTACAAAATATTAGGAACATTGATATTGATATATCAGAACAGCCTCAATTCGTCGGGGCATGGACTCTACAAGGTGTTGAAAGCGTTCCACAGGGATGCTGGCCCATGTTGACTCCAATGTTTCCCACAGTTGTGTCAAGTTGGCTGGATGTCCTTTGAGTGGTGGACCATTCTTGATACACAAGGAAACTGTTGAGCGTGAAAAACCCAGCAGCGTTGCAGTTCTTGACACACTCAAACCGGTGCACCTGGCATCTACTTCCATACCCCGTTCAAAGGTACTTCAATATTTTGTCTTGCCCATTCACCCTCTGAATGGCACACATACACAATCCATGTCTCAACTGTCTGAAGTTTTAAAAATCATTCTTTAACCTGTCTCCTCCTCTTCATCTACACTGATTGAAGTGTGTTTAACAGGTGACATCAATAAGGGATCGATCATAGCTTTCACTTGGATTAATCTGGTCAGTCTATGTCATGGAAAGAGCTTGCGTTAGCTCCCAAAGCTAATGCCATTGCCTAGACTTAAGCTCTGTGGGCTAACACAATCTTGAGTCGTGACCCAGGTCACACTAATTAGTAGCTTCAAGAGGGAGAAGCAATGAAAATGTGTTATTTTGTTCAGTCTCATGCAGGAGGTAAATCCCTTTACGATATAAAAAGCTTTCACCTTCAAAATAATACTCAACAGGAAACCTTTTTAGGCTTTTTTTTACTTTTTACTCTTTAGTTAGCAGTAACTCTGTCTCTCCTCTGTTCTCTAAACATACCGAAAGACACAAAATGTTTTGTTTGTATGAATAGCTTCCCATAAGAAAGAAAATAACATCTGTGTAGCCACTAGCTTATACCCTCAAGTTAATCTAAATAGAAGCAGGTGCATATCATGGCAAACATCATCCACAATTAGGGACATTCAAACATTCTTTCCTAACTCCCTTGCAAGCAAAACAAAACTAGTAACAGTCTTGACACCTGTCCCCAGTAACAAATATGGCCTGAGGCCCACTGTTCCTTTGAAAGCATTCCAAATAAATCAATTAAAACCTACAGCTAAAGTAAACACATCGTTCTTGACCACAGTTCATCATCAGGGGATGATCTAATTGCGGGGAGGGAGGTGGTGGTGTGGCATGTATGTGTGTGTGTGTGTGTTAAATGTATGCTTGTTTAAAATGTGTGTTTACTTATCTTTTATGAGCTTGAGTGGTGGGTTTTACAATAGATTATGTAAAATGACATAGGGCCCATCCCTAACCTCTATAACTACAGCCCTCAGATTGAACCCTGACCACATACCCTCTGGATGGTTATTTGGTTCAGGTTAGACTTTTGCTTAAATCTATGGTAATAAGGACTCAAAGCAATTGACACTACAGACAAATACAAACGCAAACAATAAACACATCCATAATCGCATATTTCACTGATATTTCCAAATATGGTGCCTAAATCAACTCTAAAGGTCTCTCACTTCTAATATACAGTGGGGAGAACAAGTATTTGATACACTGCCGATTTTGCAGGTTTTCCTACTTACAAAGCATGTAGAGGTCTGTAATTTTTATCATAGGTACGCTTCAACTGTGAGAGACGGAATCTAAAACAAAAATCCTGAAAATCACATTGTATGATTTTTAAGTAATTAATTTGCATTTTATTGCATGACATAAGTATTTTATACATCAGAAAAGCAGAACTTAATATTTGGTACAGAAACCTTTGTTTGCAATTACAGAGATCATACGTTTCCTGTAGGTCTTGACCAGGTTTGCACACACTGCAGCAGGGATTTTGGCCCACTCCTCCATACAGACCTTCTCCAGATCCATCAGGTTTCGGGGCTGTCGCTGGGTAATACAGACTTTCAGCTCCCTCCAAAGATTTTCTATTGGGTTCAGATCTGGAGACTGGCTAGGCCACTCCAGGACCTTGAGATGCTTCTTACGGAGCCACTCCTTAGTTGCCCTGGCTGTGTGTTTCGGGTTGTTGTCATGCTGGAAGACCCAGCCACGACCCATCTTCAATGTTCTTACTGAGGGAAGGAGGTTGTTGGCCAAGATCTCGCGATACATGGCCCCATCCATCCTCCCCTCAATACGGTGCAGTTGTCCTGTCCCCTTTGCAGAAAAGCATCCCCAAAGAATGATGTTTCCACCTCCATGCTTCACGGTTGAGATGGTGTTCTTGGGGTTGTACTCATCCTTCTTCTTCCTCCAAACACGGCGAGTGGAGTTTAGACCAAAAAGCTCTATTTTTGTCTCATCAGACCACATGACCTTCTCCCATTCCTCCTCTGGATCATCCAGATGGTCATTGGCAAACTTCAGACGGGCCTGGACATGCGCTGGCTTGAGCAGGGGGACCTTGCGTGCGCTGCAGGATTTTAATCCATGACGGCGTAGTGTGTTACTAATGGTTTTCTTTGAGACTGTGGTCCCAGCTCTCTTCAGGTCATTGACCAGGTCCTGCCGTGTAGTTCTGGGCTGATCCCTCACCTTCCTCATGATCATTGATGCCCCACGAGGTGAGATCTTGCATGGAGCCCCAGACTGAGGGTGATTGACCGTCATCTTGAACTTCTTCCATTTTCTAATAATTGCGCCAACAGTTGTTGCCTTCCCACCAAGCTGCTTGCCTATTGTCCTGTAGCCCATCCCAGCCTTGTGCAGGTCTACAATTTTATCCCTGATGTCCTTACACAGCTCTCTGGTCTTGGCCATTGTGGAGAGGTTGGAGTCTGTTTGATTGAGTGTGTGGACAGGTGTCTTTTATACAGGTAACGAGTTCAAACAGGTGCAGTTAATACAGGTAATGAGTGGAGAACAGGAGGGCTTCTTAAAGAAAAATGAACAGGTCTGTGAGAACCGGAATTCTTACTGGTTGGTAGGTGATCAAATACTTATGTCATGCAATAAAATGCAAATTAATTACTTAAAAATCATACAATGTGATTTTCTGGATTTTTGTTTTAGATTCCGTCTCTCACAGTTGAAGTGTACCTATGATAAACATTACAGACCTCTACATGCTTTGTAAGTAGGAAAACCTGCAAAATCGGCAGTGTATCAAATACTTGTTCTCCCCACTGTATGTCTGCATCTATGTTAACATTTACTACCATGTGTACATTCTCCCACAATGCTCCATTTTAATGGAGTTGAGTAATTGAGTGGATGTAATTACTTGCGTTGCACAATGTTGCTTTTAAGGTAATATCCTGTTAGAAATCTCATACTGCAACAGAGCACACAGTCTGATTTAATAGTGATGTTCAGGGTTGGAACCGGATATTTGTGTGGAGCTAACTGTGCTAGTTAGAGATTTCACACTGAGCTCTGGAGGCAAGCCACAATGCCTGGGGAAGTTGAAACAACGAAGCAAGGGGTCGTATACCTGCTTTAGTTCATTCACAATCTCATTTTGGCTTTTGGAAGTATTTTTGTCAATATAAACCTCTATGAACAAACCACCCTTAGGCCTACAACAAACATTGTGACTGAACTTAAAAGCGAAGGATTTCTTGATAAGTCTACTAGGGGATAAATAAATAAAAAGCAACCACTAGTGCTGTGTAGTACTTTCACAGCTGGTAGCAAGGTCAAAGACAACAATGTGGATTCTGGAGAACTCAAGAGCGACATGATCGCAACCAAATCAATAAACTTTTAATCTCATCTGATTATAACGTCGATGAGGGCCAGATGGATTTAAAAATTGTAGAATTATGTGTAATTTAATTTATCTGTAATTGAAAGGCATCCACTGACTGTCGTCTTCCTACCATATGTTTCTGCATGGTAGTATTTTTTACATGGCTTATCATGCTCCTGTGAAAGCATATTTCAAACCATGCACGTTTGGCAGAGCCATCTTACACACTATAGCCTCAGACGAGTGGGAGCTCTGTCCCACAATGTCAATTCACAGGCTAAAAGAATAGCTGATGAGAACTTTAGCACCTTTTATGATTTGATTCCAGTAACAACTCCAATGGCCCCAGGTGTTTTCTGCCCTCATGACGAAATTGTAGGCGATTATAATATGCCAACAATGCAGTAAAATGTGTGAGTGGCTTGTTAATACATGGAGGGGATGGGTGTAATCTTACTGTGCCACATGCTGATGGCATGCAGTATTCTCGTAGGTGTCTGCTCGTCTCAACATGCACCACCAGGTCACTCAAACCATACACTCACTATTCAAATCCTCGCTAAACCACTTTGGAAAAAATACTTTCACCAAAAGCATTATTAAGCATTATCAATCTCAAGTAACAATAGACAATTGGTCCTCTGTAGCTCAGCTGGTAGAGCACGGCGCTTGTAACGCCAAGGTAGTGGGTTCGATCCCCGGGACCACCCATACACAAAAAAATAAATAATGTATGCACGCATGACTGTAAGTCGCTTTGGATAAAAGCGTCTGCTAAATGGCATATTATTATTATATTATTACAATTGGACACCACAGCTGTGAAATGATGATTTGTATTACTATAAGCCTACTGCCAACCTGCAACGAGGCCGTATCATAATCAAACAAAGTAGTTCTCATCTGAGAACCATGGACCAATATATTATTCTGTCTGATCAAGGACTAATGAAAGGTTCTAACTGATGACAGTCAATAGCCTAATCATCATACACATCCATGAGAGAAATTTGAACATTGTTTCAACATCCCACAAGTGAAAAATATGTTAACCATGTGATCATTCCAGGCACTTTATGCAAAGCACACCCTGGTAGGAAAATACCTCTGCATGAGGTCACCCAGGTTCTAGACATCATACCATTTATCATCAGTAGGCTAATCATGCATGCGCACCCTGGGGCCAGTTGTTCATCTGGTTGGTTAGGTTAAATTAATCATTAGGTTACACAGAATACTGAGAATAAGCAAACTGAAATGCAAGGTCTTACAAAGACTTTTAAAGACCAAAAGTGATGTCCATATTGAACTTACAAATACAGTTATTTGTAATGATAAATTATCCATATTCTGTATAAAATAATTTGGTGTATAAGGCTACACTTTGGTCCCTGATGTGTATTTTAATGCATTCTTACAAAAGTAAATATGTGTTTAGTGTTAAGCTATTACAGAGGCGATAATTATCCTACCTGTAGATCAGTTGGGTAGCTGATATCCAACAGCTGGAATACTGGAGAATATCGGTGATTCATATGGGTTGCGGCCGGTGACAGTGTCTCCTCTCTGTTCTTTTGGAGAATCTCGCGTTTCACCTCGGATCTCAGGTCCAAATAACAGAAAAGCGTAACTAGATGCAATGAAAGGGATAAGACGAAGAATCCCAAAAAGATTTTACAGTTCTTACACTGTTTCCTGCAAATGCAGGTAGACTCTTTTAAGTCCTCTAAATTTGCAAACTTTTCAGACAGCGATTTGGGTGCCATGTCTAGATACTGTTTCAGTCGTTGCTATTTCAGCATACTCGGCTTTTGTCTATGATGCTATGGCCCTAACCTGAGCTGACTGATGCTCAAACGTTAGCACAGCGACAGTTATCTCCATCCACATCTAGTCAGGGGGACGGTACGATAACCCACACACTGATATCGTAAAGTAAAACGATCCCGTTTGATAGATCCGCCCCTCTATCTCTCATTGGCTATTACACGCCACACGTCATTGCTACGCGGGGTCGTTGGGACGTCCCTACCCCCCATTGAAGTTGAAATGTAAAATAGTTAAACTAAGGGTTTAGGTTAAGGTTAGGGTTATGGTTTGGGTAAAGATAGGGGTTAAGGTTTAGGGTATGAACGTCCCAAGGATCCCAGATTATACTAACTCATTGAAAAACTGGAACTGGATCAAACTGATGAATGGTGACCTTGTTGTGTGGCTAGATCAGCCAAAATAGAAAAACATATATCTTTCTACATGCTTTGGAGAGAGAGAGACACACAAAGACACACATGATAAGACACACAATCTACACAAGTGCACATGGATGTTGTATTGTAAATATGTGGTGGTGGAGTGGTTGCCTGAGGGAACACACTGAATGTGTTGGTAAAGTGTTATGAAATGTAATGTCATGTAGTATTTTAAACTGTAATGCTTGGCAGCAGCTAATGGGGATCCATAATAAATACAAAAACAAATCTAGAATATAATGTAACCTGTCTTGAATATAATGCAACCTGTTAGAGGTCAAGATTCTGGCTTACCTGCGACCACACATAACCTAAGTGTATTTCAGAGATACACATTCTGAATGCTTAGCCATGCACCATAAATAACAAGTGTCACTACGTACAGTAACCATGACCTTCTGGACAAAAGCTTTCACCTGAAAATGACTAAGGGATGCTTTTATACATTTCACATGTCCGCCACAATTAGGGTCCCCTAAGAAACACGGACCAAAATTATGGTTCTTATGCTGTCACACTACTTGGGGGTATCAATAACCTTGGAGTCATGCTATGTCAATTATTTTGGTGACATCTCTTTTCTGGGTGCATGCCCACAGCCCCATTGCTTACTCACTGATCATGACCCCAACATTATTACAATAACAACAGCTGAAGAAATACCAGGCCTTCTGAAAGCACATAGAGCTGACATCTTTAAAGTGTTAAAATAAAAGGCATTATAGCGTAATAGTAACATATGTAGAGCAATAGATTGTCATCCCCTAAAGCCTGTCACTTAAAAGGAAAGGACTTGTGCGATTCATATGTGAAACAACTTTGAATAATAAACTTTCACACATGATCAAGTTCTATTTATCTGCCAATAAATTCAGCCATTCTTCTACCAGTGCCCATTGTCATATGAAGCACATCCTGTCATCAGCCATGAGGATCTATGACCTTATCCATCTACTGTATGTACATATTGGATAGAGATATACATTTTGGTTATGTGACAGTGCACTGTTTATGTCTCATAATGAGATCATGTGGGATACAGTTGGATATAGTGATGATGATGCATCACGTGAAAATGGCAATGGAAAACCATGATGGCTCCCTATTAATTTCCTCTTCTAAACACTGTCATTTGTGTAAAATACACATTCATATTTTCCATAGTTACACATTTAAACCTAATATAAACAGATGCAGTGCAGTGTGAGTTTCTTCATGACCTGACTGGATTTACCGAAGCCACCCTTTCAAGTCAACTCAGAAATGTTGTTCACAGCTGTTTGGCTATAATTATATGCTATTTAAAACATGTCAAATGAATCCCCCTCTCTCTCTCACACACGAACTGCCTGTCACACATTCAGGTCCACAGGAGTATCTCAGTGGGCCTGTGGAGGTGGGGGGATTGAACTGGGACTGGTTTTCCACTCCCAACACTTTCCAGTGCTGAGCCCCTTCCATGTCAGAGCTATCCGTAATCCTCAAAGTGTTAGACTCCCTTTGAAACAGCAGGATCTGTCAGCTCTTGGCATGGGGAGAGAGAGCGGTGCTGCCCAGCTCACTCCTGTCTAGGCATCTGTCACAGAACACTTGGCTGCAAGACTTCAAATATCATGGACGGTGTTTGGCTATAAATTGGAAAAATATGATTAAAACAGGAGAGTGTAATAATTTCCTCATGCCCACTAAAAAGATCAACGTAGTATATTATGGTGCCTCCCTTAAGCCCCACCCCCTCATCCATCTGATGATTTCACAGTGAAAAGCATTAAAGCAAATACAACGGCACAATTGCAAGGCCCTCAGCATACAGTACTCTAGTACCTAGAACCCTTTTTAGTTGTTGTTTGTTTGAAGGATTTGATGAATGGCCTCATACACTACCAGTAACATTAGCCTGTTGATGTTTGATTTGTCACTTCCTATTTGAGTGCCTGAGAGCCTCTGGCCTCTCACTGGAAAGGACAGTGTGCAAAATGACTGTCAACCACAACAATCTCTTCACATGCACAGTAATGGTGTAAAACATTGGCTGTGACCTATATCCTTCCTAGTTGATGTAATCTCTCAGGTCATAGAGTAACATTATGTGTTGACCTTCTGACTTTATTTGACCAACACATGAACACTGGCCATATATAGATTGTTGGCAAGCCTGGAAAGCTACAGGAAAGCTTTAGGATCTGCTGGTTTCTGTTTTGTCATTGTTTCGGCACAATAGGCAGTAAGTGACTCCATCTGGTTTTCCAAGTCTAGATCTGTTGTGGATTGGTAGGCAACCCCAGGATCCTGCAGACTCCAAGACCCCCAAGGGTAAGGAATGCCCATCACTGTCATAAAAGAGTAAAGCAGTGATTCCAGCACTGTTGTTTTTATGCATAACAGAACAGACATGCATAGAATCCCATAGACAACCGCTGTCTGTCACCCACTAACATTCAGTGATGCTATGAAAATCCAGGCAAAACAAATCACTGACCCATATTCTTTCTATTCAAGTATTTCCAAGAATATCTCCAGTGTTAACTAGATAATCTTCATGTTTCTACATAGTGATACATTTCTACAGACATGACAGCGGTGGGTGGGAAGGTCATAGGTAATACATAGACAAAATAAAACATTTTGTGGGGCACATACCTTAAATCATGTAACCTTCCCAGAACCAAGGGGGCTGTCCCACTGATATAGGGGGCTGTCCCTATATCTTTCATGAGCCATGTATGTTTCTTAAAGTATTAACTTTAGAAAGGACTTTCTGTAGAAGCACCATTCCAAGAGCAATAAAACAAGCTTCATATAAATATGCCTTTTATCACTTTCCACCATTGGGAATGGATCATGCTTTCAGAGTAACTTTATGAGATCCAATGTTCAGAATGAGATTTGAACATCAATACAACAGAGCACTGGGAAACTGCCCTTTTCTGATGTGAAGATCTGCTGTGATCCATTATTTTTCTCAACATATGACAGATGTCAACAGAACAGCAGATGTATTAGCGAGACCAGGCCCACATTCTGCACTGTTTGAAGAGAAATAGAACAACATTATTGCAAAAATCAATCAGACACAACTGCTGTCAGAGTGGATATACTGTACACTATAGTACCACCAAATAATGTTGGAGACTACTTCAGCAGATAATATGTATAATTCATAAGGACATGAATAGGCCACTTACAAGGTAATCATTTCCAATCATTTCAAAAGGTGCACCATTTATAAAACACTTGACCATGCTAATATAGTTGCTCACTCCGGTGTTTAAAGTGAAATTAAAATAGCAATTTTGCTTTGTTAAGAACATACTTACACATACAGTAGACTTTTGTTTTCTAAGGCAATTTGCTTATCAAGGCATATTGTCACACATCACATTTGAAATGTGATTGTGATAATCCAATTTGCAGTAGTTGGTGTCTATTTGTTGATGTTCCAGGAATTTGACTGATCATATAACAGATATCAGTAGGAAATTAAATCATATTGTTTAATAGTATTCAGTATAAAACCTTCTCACTGATACTTGATGCAGAAATAGTATTGTGCTGCAGACAGTTCTCTCACAAATATACAGCATACTGATTTTCTCACACTTCTCACTTAACAATGGCTCTCTCTACTGGTAAAACAGAGTAACACGGAATATATGATTTATGTGACCTATCAACTTTAATCAAAATGTCAGGTTGTACAAGATTGTACCGCTCACAAAAAGAGAGGCTGTTGATGAACGATTGTATTACTTTATTGGGCTTTAACAGTGAGCAGGCACTGGTCCGCCCAAAATACAATAGAAACAGAAAACAGATTTCATATATACAGGTTAGCTAGAAACACAGATATGGGATAATATTTGTTTTTAGAACAGAATTAATTAGCACAGTTTCAAAACAATCTCAGAGAAAAATAAATGTTATTAGAACTAGTGCAAAAAGTTCTAAACATTAAAGCACAGTGTATAAAATGGCATAAGAAGTATTCCCCTTACAGAATACAGGCTTAGGACAAGTGTAGATTTATGTCCCCCTTCCCCTTCTCTGATAGAGGTATGATTCCTTCATATTCTAGTAGGATGGGCAACAGCCAATGAAGGGTACAAGTGGCCTTTTTGGAAATAGGGAGACCATACAATGTTTCACACATTAGTCATACAAGGCAGGCAGGATTTCCAATCCCAAGGTGCAGTTATCAACATGGTTGTCTCTTTTACAGTGTTTGGCATCTTCAACCAGTTTATAATCAGCATGTCAACAATGTCCGTTAGATATTAAATTAAACACCACAGTCAGTCGTAAGAAAAAAACTATCTTTTAGCAATATAAACGAAAGAAACTAGCAGTTCATTAGACACTGACATAAAATTAGTGCCTACTAATTCTTTGTAGGCATTAAAGGCTACAGTGATAATATATTTTATTTAGGATAAATAAAGAATTTGAATCTCATACATCTCATAGATTTCAGACTTTTTTATATCATATATTCAAATCCAAGTTCAATTCATATACATATACTCTGTAAAAACCTCTGCTGTGATATAGTTTTTCAATAGTAAAATAGTTAAGATAGCTTTCTTAGGACATAAACAGTATGCCTGTATTGTGGTAGACCAAGGTCACATACAGTATATGTGTTTGGGAGGTGAAACAATGATTACCCTAAAACAATCATTTTGGCTTAGAATGACTTTGTAAGATACAAATATATTTAACACATTATTTCTATTTGTGAATCAATTTGACACATTGGAAGACACACAGTTATCTTATTTCAGCTTCCCAAAGACAAGCCCAAATTGAACATACATTTTATTTTATTTTTATAATACACAGATTATGCCAGGAAAAGAGAGGTCAGATTAATTAAGTCTTAGAAATCAGAAACACATGAGAACCATTTATATAGTCATTTATATAGTCATTTATATAATCATATATATACTGTGTATATATATATATATATATATATATATATATATATATATATATATATATATATATATATATATATATACACACACAGTGAGGGGAAAAAAGTTTTTGATCCCCTGCTGATTTTGTACGTTTGCCCATTGACAAAGAAATTATCAGTCTATAATTTTAATGGTAGGTTTATTTGAACAGTGAGAGACAGAATAAGAACAAAAAAATCCAGATAAACGCATGTCAAAAATGTTATAAATTGATTTGCATTTTAATGAGGGAAATAAGTATTTGACCCCCTCTCAATCAGAAAGATTTCTGGCTCCCAGGTGTCTTTTATACAGGTAACAAACTGAGATTAGGAGCACACAAAAGAACTGTCAATCTCCCTCGGCCTGGGGCTCCATGCAAGATCTCACCTCGTGGAGTTGCAATGATCATGAGAACGGTGAGGAATCAGCCCAGAACTACACGGGAGGATCTTGTCAATGATCTCAAGGCAGCTGGGACCATAGTCACCAAGAAAACAATTGGTAACACACTACGTCGTGAAGGACTGAAATCCTGCAGCGCCCGCAAGGTCCCCCATGCTCAAGAAAGCACATATACAGGCCCGTCTGAAGTTTGCCAATGAACATCTGAATGATTCAGAGGAGAACTGGGTGAATGTGTTGTGGTCAGATGAGACCAAAATCGAGCTCTTTGGCATCAACTCAACTCACCGTGTTTGGAGGAGGATTGCTGCCTAGGCCCTGTGTAGCTCAGTTGGTAGAGCATGGCACTTTCAACGCCAGGGTTGTGGGTTCGATTCCCACGGGGGCCAGTATGAAAATGTATGCACTCACTAACTGTAAGTCGCTCTGGATAAGAGTGTCTGCTAAATGACTAAAATGTAAAAATGTAAGAACACCATCCCCACCGTCAAACATGGAGGTGGAAACATTATGCTTTGGGGGTGTTTTTCTGCTAAGGGGACAGGACAACTTCACCGCATCAAAGGGACGATGGACGGGGCATGTACCGTCAAATCTTGGGTGAGAACCTCCTTCCCTCAGCCAGGGCATTGAAAATGGGTCGTGGATGGGTATTCCAGCATGACAATGACCCAAAACACACGGCCAAGGCAACAAAGGAGTGGCTCAAGAAGAAGCACATTAAGGTCCTGTAGTGGCCTAGCCAGACTCCAGACCTTAATCCCATAGAAAATCTAATACTGTAGAAATAGTTTAATGTCCATCCATTAGCCTCAATTACACCCATTATCACCTCGGGCACTGCTATGACAAAAACCTGCTGTGTGTGAAAGCCTCCAGGCGCTGTGCTCTTGTCTTGCAGTCAGTCTACAAAGCCTGGTTATGCTCAGAATACTTCAACGTCACCCAGAGCCAGTGTCACCACAGGATTCCCTGCAAGCAATATTGTCTGGAGGTCCAGACCATGTGCCCCTTCGTGTTACCAGACAATGACGACTTGGTCTACGGAGGACAATCCAACATAGAAAATCTGTGGAGGGAGCTGAATGTTGGAGTTGCCAAATGTCAGCCTCGAAACCTGAATGACTTGGAGAATATCTGCAAAGAGGAGTGGAACAAAATCCCTCCTGAGATGTGTGCAAACCTGGTGGCCAACTACAAGAAACGTCTGACCTCTGTGATTGCCAACAAGGGTTTTGCCACCAAGTACTAAGTCATGTTTTGCAGAGGGGTCAAATACTTATTTCCATAATTAAAATGCAAATCAATTTATAACATTTTTGACATGCGTTTTTCTGGATTTTGTTGTTGTTATTCTGTCTCTCACTGTTCAAATAAACCTACCATTAAAATTATAGACTGATCATGTCTTTGTCAGTGGGCAAATGTACAAAATCAGCAGGGGATCAAATACTTTTTTCCCTCACTGTAAGTATATATATATATATATATATATATATATATATATATATATTGCTGACTATATATATCTTCTTTACAAATAACAATACCGTGCCAACAGATTACCTTTATGAAAAAAATCAAGGTGGATCTTTTTTCATATCTCTGATATTTAGAACTTAGAAGTATATATAACGTTTTAGTGCTTTCCAAATAATGTAATCGCTGTATTTCACATTGAGGGCATAGACACGCCCTAAATCTCTACTGTGACAGAAATTGTTTTTGATGATGCGACGCATTCGCATCTTGAAAATATTTTCTTAAACATTTAGCAATGATTAAGGGCCTCCTGCTCCAATTAGCCACTCTGGGTCTTTGTTATATGTTATATGTGGTAAATTGTCTGTTTTATGAGTAAGAAATGATTGGTGTAGTTATAATCCAGACAGTCTTCCATGGAACAATCATCTACCTTCTGTAAGCGATTAGACACCCAGGGGGAGTTTCCACTGGTTTCAATCAGCTTTGCATAGACACATGTTCCTCCACAGCATTAGCAGTATACCTCTGACATCTATCAAAAACAACATGGTTTACCTTCGGTTAGGATCTGTAATCTAATATTTGCGTGCAATTATTCTGCTTGGTATATGACAATAAGGGTAATGGTACTGAGAATAATAACTATATTTACTGTAAGCCAAATTTCTTGAGTGTATACTATTAGCTTGAAAGATGTAATGATCACCTGATTTCATGTGTTGGGTCATATAAATTATATTGCTGACTTGTTCACTATATTCACACACACACACACACACACACACACACACACACACACACACACACACACACACACACACACACACACACACACACACACACACACACACACAGACACAGACACACACATACATACACACACACACCTGATTCAAAAAAATTATATATAAAAAAAAGAAGCATACAAGCCTGCAACTCATGCTTTTTCCAATTGTGCAGTTCACAAACTCCACCTCTTACGTAACTCCCCAAAACCATCACTCAACTTATTAAATAGAGTGGTGATCAAAAGTGAAAAAGGCCATTTGTACCCAAACCCTTCTTAGAAACAGCATACAGTACCTCTTTCAGCATGATGGGAGACCCGCCTCTTTCCCCATGCCCTCTCATGTCCTCCTTACACGTGAGATATGGCTGGCTCTCAGTTCCGAAGCCTCATCTACCTCCATATCCCTCTGTGTTGCGGGAGGGGAGGGCCCGTGCTTCGCCACTCCTCCGGTGTGGTGGAGGGCGAAGAGGTATACCTACCAGTAGCCTGCCCTGGAGCGTTGTATAACATCCTCATTCCTGATGTCCTGTGGAGGGGACTGGGTGGAGAAAGAGGGTTATAAAGGCCTCACTCCTCAGGTACTGGGAAGGAAGGGAGCCTCTGTAGACTGGAAGCAGGGGGGGGGGGAACAGTAGAAACTCTTGTTCATCATCAGTCACTCCTCTCGGGCAGAGCTCTCCTCCAGGGGCAGGGGTACCATGGCCTCCAGGCCCACAGCGCAACTGCTCTGGACGGTGGAGAAGGAGACGACAGTGTGCAGCAGGATGAGGACCAGAACACACAGTCGGAGTCTGCTGCTGCACAGCCGCGATGCAGCCGACACGGGCGGGGAGCTGCGCCGCTGCCACGATGATGACCCCGGAAGCTGGGTCAGGGCGCACGCCGCCCCAACAGAGGGGTCGCAGCCACTCCATCTGATGTCACAACACTCCGGGTCTGCATTGGTTAAATGGTTTTCTAGTAGCCCTGCATCACACACAGAGAAGAAACAGATTATCTTATCAGATGACAAACAACAAGTTACAGTTGCTATGAAATTATGAGAGGTGAGAGAAAAATGGCAACACAAACAACAACGAAATGTCACTCAAGGCCCCAATCATACTGTACCTGTACAGATGAAACTGGATTGTCCTCCGTAGACCAAGTCGTCATTGTCTGGTAACACGAAGGGGCACATGGTCTGGACCTCCAGACAATATTGCTTGCAGGGAATCCTGTGGTGACACTGGCTCTGGGTGACGTTGAAGTATTCTGAGCATAACCAGGCTTTGTAGACTGACTGCAAGACAAGAGCACAGCGCCTGGAGGCTTTCACACACAGCAGGTTTTTGTCATAGCAGTGCCCGAGGTGATAATGGGTGTAATTGAGGCTAATGGATGGACATTAAACTATTTCTACAGTATTAGCAGCTATTACAAACATCTACTATCTTCTGCTGAGGTGGCCATAAGCGGACAGATGATACGAATTGGGCTGACTACAGTGCAATAAAACTTTGTCAAAACAAAGTCAACCCAGTATACACTTCATCAACAGTTTACTCTCAAGGCTATTACCACAGAACCGTATAGTGAAACTTACTGAGTCAGCAAGTGAGGTAATGCACACTGTAAATCACTGTAACAAGCACTGTATGGGGTCAGCGAACTGGAGTACAGTACAATGTATATTAAGGAGATCCAGGGCATATATTCAACCTACTCAGAAAGCTCTTCACCAGGCCCTGTGTATGATAAAGTAAGAGAGATAAATATAGCTGTTAATATGAGCGAGACGGCAGCAGCAGCCCTCCATAGACAGAGGCACAGGAAGCAGGGCAGCAGTGATATAGACAGAGGACCACAGCAGTTTCTTCACCTCCGCTCTGCTGTGGAGCCAAGGGCTACTGCTGTCATGGCAGCAGGATGAGCCAGAGCCTCTTTCACAGCCATTAGATTTATCATATGGTCAGCCTCCCATCAGTACAGTACACACAACACTACAACCCTCTTTTGCTCTATTCACAACAGGATAAGATGAAGCTTATCCAGTGAGACATAAGCCCAGGGAGATGGGGGTTCATCTAAAGGACTAAAGTCACCTGCCCCACCAAGAATAAACATGGTAGATAGCTAAAGGAGGAGGATACCGGCTGCAACACAAATCTAAGAACAGATACTCAATTATTTTTGTGCACAATTACAACACACTACATTACACACTATATTACACCTTAGCCCAATGTTCTGTACGTCTTCCTCTGCGTGCTTCCTCGGTTCACCTTTCCATTACAAACCTCACTCCTGAGAGACACAGAGATAAGAGAGGAATTCCCCGACTACATTTCCATACACATTAACCTGCAGTATATTGCTGACAGATGGTACGCTGGAATTGTGTTTCGAGAATGACAAAGACCATCTAGGGACTCAGCAACATCCTCATGAACAAGGGGCCTCAGAACTGAACTAATCTGTTTAAATAAGTTAAAACCACAGAAGTTGACTCTGTAACATAAGATGTTATCAAACATTTTGTACTGTATGTACAACCTATTGCAACACAATACTAATCCTGTAATACAAAATAAAATACTTCAGAGATGAGGGGATTAGAATAGAATTATAAATGGTGTATCTCATCCATTCTTACCGAATTTTCTACAGTAGGCCTACTTTCTTCCTCTAAGGGTAGAAATAATCAATAATATTTCAACATTAGTTTCTGACATGTTTAGCATTAAAAAGCTACTGAAAAGCACAGGATAATAAAGCCTAGTGCATGGTGACTGACAGTAGCTGGCAGAGAAAGGAACCAGTGATGGGAGGGATCAATTGATTTTAGGTGTTATCAATGAGCCTCCAGCGAGCACTGATTCATTCAATCTCAATCTGGGATTAAGTCAAAACTCCTTCATCCTTTTCTTTCAATGACATTGCATCAGTGTATTGTCTGCAATCTGTACAAAGACTCACTTTTATACGGTTGAATTGGAGACAATTTAGCTTCACAGCACACAGCAATCAAAGATGGCAACTGGCGTGCCAATGTGTGCATCACACTCATGCCAAATTCAAACCCTGTTCACCCTTGTGCGCTCTCCACTAAATTATGAAGTTCCCCAACTTTGCTACTGATTTTAAACTCATGCGACTATGAAATAACAGTTATCTGTGTTATTCGAGTGGCGTTCTCTCCTCCAACTGGTGCATTTATTTAGAGTGCATCGAGTTTCTCATGTATTGACACTGCTTTTCCCTATATAAAGAATAATGCAACACTGGTCACTTTAATAATCTTCACATACTGTTTTACCCACTTTATACGTACACTGAACAAAAATACAAATGCAACATGCAACAATTTCAAAGATTTTACTGAGTTACAGTTCATATAAGGAAAAATCTGTCAATTTAAATAAATTCATTAGGCCCTAATCTATGGATTTCACATGACTGGGAATACAGATGTGCATCTGTTGGTCTCAGATACCTTTTTTTAAAAGGTAGGGGCGTGGATCAGTCAGTATCTGGTGTGACCACCATTTGCCTCATGCAGCGTGACACCTCTCCTTCGCATAGAGTTGATCAGGCTGTTGATTGTGGCCTGTGGAATGTTGTCCCACTCCTCTTCAATGGCTGTGCGAAGTTGCTGGACATTGGCGGGAACTGGAACACAATGTCGTACACCACGGTGCAGAGCATCCCAAACATGCTCAATGGGTGACATGTCTGGTGAGTATGCAGGTCATAGAAGAACTGTGACATTTTCAGCTTCCAGGAATTGTGTACAAATTCTTGCAACATGGGGCCGTGCATTATCATGCTGAAACATGAGGTGATGGCGGCAGATGAATGGCACAACAATGGGCCTCAGGAACTCGTCACGGTATCTCTGTGCATTCAAATTGCCTTCGATAAAATGAACATTGTGTTCATTGTACGTAGCTTATGCCTGTGCATACCATAACCCCACTGCCACCATGTGGCACTCTGTTCACAACGTTGACATCAGCAAACCGCTCACCCACACAACACCATACACGCTGTCTGCCATCTACCCGGTACAGTTTAAACAGGGATTCATCCACGAAGAGCACACTTCTCTAGCATGCCAGTGGTCACTGAAGGTGAGCATTTGCCCACTGAAGTCGGTTATGACGCTGAACTGCAGTCAGGCCAAGACCCTGGTGATGACGACGAGCAAGCAGATGAGCTTCCCTGAGATGGTTTTTGACAGTTTGTGCAGAAATTCTTCGGTTGTGCAAACCCACAGTTTCATCAGCTGTCCGGGTGGCTGGTTTCAGACGATCCCACAGGTGAAGAAGCCAGATGTGGAGGTCCTGGGCTGGCGTGGTTACACTTGAGAGCTTCAAGTTCCTTGATGTCCACATCACCAACAAACTAACATGGTCCAAGCACACGAAGAGTCGTGAAGAGGGCATGACAACCTAAGGAGACTGAAAAGATTTGGCATGGGTCCTCAGATCCTCAAAAGGTTCTACAGCTGCACCATCGAGAGCATCCTGACTGGTTGCATCACTGCCTGGTATGGCAACTGCTCGGCCTCCGACCGCAAGGCACCACAGTGGGTAGTGCGTACGGCCCAGTACATCACTGGGGCCAAGCTTCCTGCCATCCAGGACCTCTATACCAGGCGGTGTCAGAGGAAGGCCCTAAAAATTGTCAAAGACTCCATCCACCCTAGTCATGGATTGTTCTCTCTGCTACCGCACGGGAAGTGGTACCGGAGTGCCAAGTCTAGGTCCAAGAGGCTTCTAAACAGCTTCTACACCCAAGCCATAAGACTCCTGAACATCTAATCAAATGGCTATCCAGACTATTTGCATTGCCCTCCCCCCCTCTCTTTTACGCTGCTGCTACACTCTGTTTATTATCTATGCATAGTCACTTTAATAACTCTACCTACATGTACATATTACCTTGACTAACCGGTGCCCCAGCATATTGACTCGGTACCGGTACCCACTGTATATAGCCTCGCTATTGTTATTTTTACTGCTGCTCTTTAATTATTTGTTACTTTTATTTTGTATTATTTTATATTGCATTTTTTTGTGATTTTGTTTGGTATTCTTTCTTAAAACTGCATTGTTGGTTAAGGGCTTGTAAGTAAGCATTTCACTGTAAGGTCTACACCTGCTGTATTCGGCGCATGTGACAAATACAATTTGATTTGATTTGAATTGCACGCTCCCTCAAAACTTGAGACATCTATGGAATTGTGTTGTGTGACAAAACTGCACATTTTAGAGTGGCCTTTTATTGTCCCCAGCACAAGGTGCACCTGTGTAATGATCATGCTATTTAATCAGCTTCTTGATATGCCACACCTGTCAGGTGGATGGGTTATCTTGGCAAATGAGAAATGCTCATTAACAGGGATGAAAACAAATTTGTCCACAACATTTCTGGGATCTCTAATTTCAGCTCATGAAACATGGGACCAACACTTTACATGTTGTGTTTATATTTTTTGTCAGTGTATATACTGTATTCTAGTCATGGTTCATCCTAAATAACTACTAAATGTTCCATACTCGTTCTGATATTTCTTTATTTCTTTCTTTTTGGATTATCTGCGTATTGTTGTGTATTGCTCGGTATTATTACTGCAGTGTTGGAGCTAGAAACACATTTCGTTGCACATGCAATGACATCTGCAAATCTGTGTATGTGACTAATACATTTTGATTTTATTTATTGTTTTCCCCCGGGTACTGTAATTGTTTTCTATGTATTATTTGTTAATTGAGATCGATCGTACAGAAAGTGTGTAACGGTTTGTTTGAGAAAGGCCTGTGAATATTTTGTTATGATGATAGCCTACAATGTCTAAAGCAGACTATAACGTTAGTCTCTGTGTTGGGTAACCAGTTAATTGGTAAATTACACCCCTGCTCATTGTGGTTTAGCCCACGACGAGGCACCAGGTATTTCTACATACTGTAGCTCTGCCAGTCTTCTGTAGCGTTGTTGGAGAGTGGCCATGTGGTAGGCGGATGTTGTTGCATTGCTCGTAGCCTGATTCTAGGCCAGATCCAGTGTGGATTATTTCAGGTTAGATTTTTATGTCAGAACCTGTCCCAAAAAAATGTTTGTATGTTTTTGTAAGTACTTTTGCTTATTTTGCCGACATTATTATTTATTTATTCTTACCACCGCTACCATTGATTTGTGAATGAAATCAGATGTTTTTCCTTTTCTTATCCTTAGCCTGCCTCCCGGACCGCAAGACACATTTACCTTTCCAAAGTGTAAAAACAGCTGGAGCATTTTAGCACTTGGAGATGTTGGATAATGCCTCTGGAAAACTTAAATCTAGTAACATTAAGTTGACCGATCTGTGTAAGAACATCAATGATGAACTGACACATACAGTAAATGCCACCTATGGCCACCCCTGAGTTCACTACAAACACTGTCTAGGCCAGTTTGATTGATGCTGTCATAGACCTACAGCGCCGACCAACGATACTGTAGGTAATTTTTCTGTGGAGATAAGGTACGAAAACAAAACAGAATAAAATGGTTTAAGTTACATTTAGGGCTAAAGTCTACTTTAAATGCTGCACACAGTTGGATGAAGTCTTCTCTTCAAGCTAATTTGGGGCTCTTTAATGTCTGCTTTTTAACAACCTTTCCATGGATTTTTTCATGACATCATGGCTCTGTCTGCCTTTTTTATTTGGCCTATTAAAAAGTCTGCCCTCAGGTGTATTCATTAGTCGGATTCCGTTGCAAACAATGTAGTCTGTTGCAAAACGTTTAGCAACAGAAACCGTTTACAGTTCAATTTATGAACCAAACGGAAGCAAACAGAACCAAACGGGGAGGGACCTACATTAATTTGTCCAACAGAAACTGTTGTTTTCATTGCAAAACGTTTTCTGTTTGGAGTAAACGGTTGACAAAACCTTTTGCAACGGATCCCACTAATGAATACACCCGTGGGCATCCCCAGTCAGTCGACAACTCCCTGTTAAAACCGAGCCTGTCTTCCACACAGCAATCCTCTCCACAGTTAGACCACACATCGTGACATGGGTAGTCAAGTCCTATAACATTTCTGTTTTGATTGTACTTCTTTGGGCACTGCTTTGGACATACTGCAGTAGTCTACTACAGTCTTTTAGTCAAAACAAAAGTTGCCTGCAGTACTCTTTTCACCAGCAGATGTCATCACTGCTACACCGAAATCCTGTTTTGCGTCACCAGAAATCATACAGCATGGTTGTTAGTTAAATAATTTCCGGTTAACACCCAATGATTCAAAAATAATTCCTATAAATGTGAAAAATCACAAACCCATAACTTATTCGCCAATCATAATAAACTACCTTAATTAAACATTCTTCAATCTCCATCTTTAGTGAGTTTGATGTGAACAGTTTTAACAGTCAGAAAGCAATCAGTAATGTTATAGAGCAGTGTAATTGATTGAGATGGCTTTCAGAGCGAAAGCATTACATTCATGCATTGAATTCCTGGTCAAATAGACTTTGAGTACATTATGAGCCCAAACCCAAATCATTAAATGATGTTCTACATGAAGGTGATAGTCTGCCTGCTAGAAGTGCTAAATGCTAACTTGGCTTTGATTGTTGTCTGTCACAGACTCAAGGAAAGCAGAGTGTGCTAACCTGACAACCTGGCTTTGTGTGGGTCCCAGACTAAGGAGTGTTAGCCGCTTGACTGGCTCTGAATGTGGGCCTGTTAACCTGGCTGGCTGGCTATCCTTATACAGCTCAATGAGCTGGCTCTATGCCCGGCCCGGCAGACAGACACACAGCACAGGGCTGCTCTAACAGGCTGGAGACAGTCAACTGCATGAGACCACTGATGCTTTGAGTACTCAGTAGAAAAACACAAAAGAGACAATGAAAAGAAGCCTTCTACCACTCCTACAGTTCTTCACATGCTGCCATAACGTGTTTCCATTCCTGTACAGAGTGTAAGCTCTTTTAAAATGTGTGACGGATGTCTTGCGTATGCAGCAAGCGTCTAGTATGTAAAGGTGAAGGTAGAACGTAATGAGTCATATTCACTGTCTGCTGCAGGTCCTATATTTGGCCAGGACTGAAAATGATGAGGAAAGCATCCAGAGCAGATTCAATTAAAGTAAAGTACGTCTGCACTGTTTTAATCACCTCGTTAAGCATGGTGTTAAGCAGGTATCTAATCATGAACCTTTTGGAGTCAGTTCTATGGTGGAGCCAGTTAGCAGCCTTAACGTCTCTCAGAGCAGATATGATTTGCAATATTTTTTTTATTCTCCAAGATAAGACCATAACTACCTCAATGCTGGGATAAACAGGCCACAGCAAGCCAAAGCAAAACAAGCCCTTTCACATCCAGGTGGCAGAGTGGTCCTCTGTAGCTCAGTTGGTAAAGCATGCATTTGGTACCTTCAACGCCAGGATAGTGGGTTTGATTCCTGGGACCACCCATAAATAAGAATCTATGCACGCATGACTGTAAGTCACTTTGGATAAAAGCGTCTGTTTAATGGCATATTATTTATTCGGGAGCTCTTAATTTGTTCCATTTATCAATTAGTCAACTCATGAGTTTTTTCATCAAACATATGCAGTAGTTATGCTTATTCATCTCACAGTGCAAGAACCAGTGTGAGTGCCTCTCCTCTCCACTCCTGCCACTACACAGGAAAACCTGTAATTATGGACAGCTCAGGAAAAGAGCAGAGAGCAAGTTAAGAGCATAAGCCTCAAGTCTAGAAATTCCTAGCATTATGGAGTGTGTTGTATTCAATTTACATACAGCTTATTACAGTATTGCCTATTCAATCTACTATTTTAATTTTCCCTCCTATACATTTAGCTAGGATACATTTTTTATTTCACCTTTATTTATTCAGGTAAGTCAATTAAGAACAAATTCATATTTACAAATGACGACCTGTCAAACACATCAAAATGCTCCATGCCCGTGGAGCACCTGGCTTGCTGTTTAATCAATAGGTAGCTTGTTGCTAAGGGGAGGAACCACACAGCTCCAAATTAATTGTTCCAAGAGAATCCTTTGGAGTCAGTATCAGTTCTGAAGATTGTGACCTCAGATCACACTCAGTTGGGACAAAATACAGACCAGTTTCAGTCCAACACAATTGAGACACTGACAAGCGATACCGTCAAGTATATTATTTTGCAGTATTAACCAGTGGTAGCTTTAGTAGATAGTTGTTCAAGTATTTATGACATATTGTGGATAAGAGCGCCTGCTAAATGACAAAAAATGTAAAATGTAATAGTGAATCTAGAATCCAAATATACTTAGCTACCCCATATTGTTACCTTTGGGACAAAAGCTATACTGTATGTTATAGTAATATATTATTGAAGACGATAATAAGAGCTCTCTCTCTCCCAAATAACTTCTCATCGCTAAAGGGGATAGAAAGTCCTGCTATAAGAGCTCTCTTTCTTTCTGTATCTCTCTCCCAAATCTATTCTCATAGCTAAAGGGGTGAGGTGACAGTGGGCCTACACTGCAGCTCTATGGCAGCTGGGCTCCTTCTCAGTAACAGTGACATGAAGCAATTATCCATGTATAAATTGGGTGGAAATGGCCCAGCATACAGCTGTCATAAACATGTATCCTCTGATTAATCAGAAAGATCAAGTCTCACTGAAGACCTGGACCAAGGACCACCTTATTGTTGGAAAGAGAATACTGGCATGAGCCAGAAAAATGTATCAGCAGCTTCTGATGGGTCAACATCTCTGACTTAAATGATCACAAGATCATGTTGTGTGGCATTTAGATGATCTTGAACATTATAACATTAGGTGATCACTTTTCCCCCTGCAAGACTATACTACCTGAGTTGTCTTACAGGATAATGCAGTGCTAAGCACAATGGCGTATTAAAACATGATACACAGGAATGTGACACACAGGTATCTGTGTGTCGGTCTGGAAGATAGACATACCATAGAATACTACAGTTCCTGATGGAGAGGTTTCCAGTCAGTGACCAGAGTGGAGATACAGATACGATTAAGAGCAACAGACGCCCTAGTTTTGCCCTGTGTCTTCAATGACAGTTGCCAATAGATGAGTCACTCTGCTTTCTCTGATGTCTACTTGCAATAGTGCTATTCCCTTTTACAGTGCCTCCAGGAAAATAATATATTCTTCAAAGTGTATTGCTTGTAATGAACTGGTAATTAATGTGCTTTAGATCTATCTCTCCCAAATATTTCAAAATATGCATTCATCATACATTTCCATACACAACATGTACAGTAGCTAGATAGGGAGACTGCTAGGTTTCAGGAAGAGCCCTGATGTTCATAACAACATGGTGCATCAAGTCCACTAAACATCTGTTGTAGGAAGTTCTTGTTAATCAACGTCCACTGCAATAGCCGGTGTATTAAGACCTCTGCTATGTTGTACTATAAGTAGCATTAAAAGCACTGACACACCTTTGGATGGAGGTTTCTATCTGTTGGTTAATTGGCGTCTACAGGAGCAGGTGTTTGTGGCATACTAATCTCAGATATCTATGAAGACTAATTTTAGGATTAACTGTGACATTTCTGTCAGAAAAAGCTAATTGATGGAGGAATAACCTTTCTCTTTGACTGCTCCCAAATATTGTATAATATGTGGGCTACAGATGATATTGGTTCAAACAGTTGTATTTGCTCAATCCTTTGAATGTCCCTCTGTTTTCTTATCTTAACTGTGAGATGTTTAATATTATTGACTCTACTTTATCTCTGAAGAGTGAATTCAAATGTGTTGCACATCTAAATATCATGGTGGAACTTCAAGCTCAATGCACCCAACATTTTCCAGGAATAATAATTTCAGATTGAGTGGTGTCAATCTAATCAATGTGACAGTAGTATTTATACCAATTCCGGAATTTCTGATAATAACTTGAACAATCCTATCACCATTCACTACATCTCATCTGCACCAGGTCAAAGTATCTAAATACCTGAAAAGGGGCATTACCGGTAAACCCTTCAGAGGCTAGTTTAAATTGAAACATATCCTTTCTAATTGTGATTATTCTCTAAGCCATACAGAGGAAGGTTGCTAGGCACGGACTGTGGTATCTATGGTAACTGTCCTGAGGGAAGGCTAGCAGCTCGTGAACTGCCAACCCTTCATTTGGACAGACTCAGCTGCCTGGACAGCTAAATAAAGACAGAGGAAACGGATCATGCAAACAGGGAGTTTCCACCCACACATCACAGAATACAACACTGACTGACTGCAGCCATTTCATAGACAGAACATACCCAGGGCCATACACATGGAGGAGAGCAGCTGAGCACAGGCCACACATAGCCTACAGTGATGTGAGAAGTGGGTGGCAGAACATTATGACCAATAGTAATGGGCACTACATTTGCATGTAAATTAACACAGCTACACTGTTATATAATCATTGTCAAGATCTTTGGAATATCCTTGTGGCAAAGAAACGACACACACACACACACACACACACACACAACCTCAGCGGTGGAACTAGTGGTCTGAATATCAGACAGTTGCTGTTCTGGAGCAAAATATCACAGAATTTCATATCTGAGGATGCAATCTAATGTAACTGCTGCCCTCTGCCATATGAAGACATTAAAGGGTGACAGGTCTACCTGTAATGCTGGAGTCTCCATAGATCTCATCAAACATCCCCGATTGGATTAATAAAAAACATTAGAAATCTGGCATTCTGGCAAAGGTTATGGTTAATAGATAGTAAATGATGGCAGTCAGTCCATTCCGCTAGATGCCACACAGAATAGTTGCAGCATAGAAGTAATAGTATACTGCTTCAAGTTACAAATAGTGGCTTCATAAGAATTCAGTGTTACAAGTGATTTTAAGTTGTAGACAAACATTGTCTTTGGCAAGAAAATTATGAGGAAACAAAACAATCTGGACAGATGATGGAGCACTATGTCAATTAAAGCATAGGGTGGCTGCATGGGAGACGAGTTGAAGAGTACAGGTCTCTCAGGTGGGCACCAATCAGACAGGGCACCAAGACCTTGTGAGCATTACACCAGCTGTGGGCAGAGAAGGCCATTACTATACTACACTTTGTTATCCCTGGTGGCCTAACACAGAGCAGAACCTCATACTAAAGGGCTCTGAACACTTGTTTGATAGTCTCACAATGTCGGCAGTGGTAGAGACCATTGGAGGAAGGGCAATGGTGTGTGATTGGGCAGATGAAATGATGAAATCTGTGTAATGAACCCCTATAGAAACATGCTCACACAAAATAGTCAGCAGAGGTATCTCTGATACACTGGATAACTGGAGAATTAAGAGCTTCCCTGTGTTAACAGAGCTCATAATGGACATGCCAATTCTGGAGTGAGGATGATGATTAATGGAGTCATGGTCCTGGACATCTTGTGCATGCACAGTTATGGGAACAGGAAGAGAGAGAGAGTGAGGTGTCTTCATTTAGAGTGTCTCTCTGATCATTCCAGAGTCCTTCCCTCCCCTGATAGGCACCCTGAGATGGAGAGCTGATTAAAGACGCAATCCTCTTATTTTAAACTTCCTCTCAGAACATACAGTCTGTGGACATGGCTAAATAATGGCTAAGTAAATTAGTTAGTTATATCTCACTTTGATTTGTTGTCTTACTTACTTACTACCACTTTACTTACAGTACATACATCTCTCTCACCATTCTTTTTGAAACTGCCCTTAGACTTGGATAATGTGTCATAATTTCATTTGCAAAAGTATCTTCACCCCTTTGATACAAAGTTATCTTAAAATAAATGCAGATGGATACAATCTCATTTAGTAATATGCACTTATGCAACAAATTAAAAGTGGCAGTATTCTACAGTATATTAGTCATCGGGTGTCCTCTGGAGTTTAGTTGAAACTTGAAATGCTGATGCCAAAACCATTTACAGTGCCTTCATAAAGTATTCATACCCATTGACTTATTCCACATTTTGTTCTGTTACAGCCTGAATTCAAAATGGATGAAATAATTTTCTCACCCATCTACACACAATATCCCATAATGACAAAGTGAAAACATGTTTATAGGTACATTTTTTTAAATGATAGAAAATGAAATGCAGAAATATCTAATTTACATAAGTATTCACACCCCTTTGCTATGACACTCCAACTTGAGCTCAGGTGCATCCAATTTCCTTTGATCATCCTTGAGATGTCACTACAACTTGATTGGAGTCCACCTGTGGCCAATTAAATAGTTTGGACATGATTTAGAAAGAAACACCCCTGTCTCTATAAGGTCCCAGAGCACGTCAGAGCAGAAACTATACCATCAAGTCCAAGGAACTGTCCGTACATCTACGAGGTAGAATTGTGATGAGGTACAGTGCATTCGGAAAATATTAAGACCCCTTCCATTTTTTCCACATTTTGTTAAGATACAGCCTTATTCTAAAATTGATTAAATTAAATGTTTTCCTCATCAATCTACACACAATACTCCATAATGACAAAGCGAAAACAGGTTTTTAGACATTTTTGCAAATTTATAAAAAAATCAGAAATACCTTATTTATATAAGTATTCAGACCCTTTGCTATGAGACTCGAAATTGAGCTCAGTTGCATCCTGTTTCCATTGATCATCCTTGAGATGTTTCTACAACTTGATTGATTAAAGTCCACCTGTGGTAAATTCAATTGATTGGACAATTGATTGGAAAGGCACACACCTGTCTATATAAGGTCCCACAGTTGACAGTGCATGTCAGAGCAAAAACCAAACCATGAGGTCGAAGGAATTGTCCGTAGAGCTTTCTGCAGCATTGAAGGTCCCTAAGAACACAGTGGCCTCCATCATTCTTAAATAGAAGAAGCTTAGAACCACCATGACTCTTCCTAGAGCTGGCCGCCCGGCCAACCTGAGCATTCGGGGGAGAAGGGCCTTGGTCAGGGAAGTGACAAAGAACCTGATGGTCACTATGACAGAGCTCCAGAGTTCCTCTGTGGAGATGGGAGAACCTTCCAGAAGGACAACCATCTCTGCAGCACTCTACCAATCAGGCATTTATGGTAGTGGCCAGACAGAAGCCAAAAGGCACCTAAAGGACTTTCAGACAATGAGAAACAAGATTCTCTGGCCTGAATGCCAAGTGTTATGTCTGGAGGAAACCTGGCACCATCCATACGGTGAAGCATGGTGGTGGCAGCATCATACTGTGGGGATGTTTTTCAGCGGCAGGGACTGGGAGACTAGTCAGGATCAACAGAAACATCAACGGAGCAAAGTACAGAGAGATCCTTGATGAAAACCTGCTCCAGAGCGCTTAGGACCTCAGACTGAGGCGAAGGTTCACCTTCAAACAGGACCCTAAGCACACAGGCAAGACAACGCAGGAGTGGCTTCGGGACAAGTCTCTGAATGTCCTTGAGTGGCCCAGCCAGAGCCCGGACTTGAACCCGATCTAACATCTCTGGAGAGACCTGAAAATAGCTGTGCAGCGACGCTCCCCTTCCAACCTGACAGCGCTTTAGAGGATCTGCAGAGAAGAATGGGAGAAACTCCCCAAATACAGGTGTGCCAAGCTTGTAGCGTTATACTCAAGAAGACTTGAGGCTGTAATCGCTGACAAAGGTGCTTCAAAGTACTGAGTAAAGGGTCTGAACACTTATGTAAATGTGATATTCGTTTTTTATTTTTTATAAATTAGCATACATTTCTAAAAACCTGTTTTTGCTTTGTCATTATGGGTTATTGTGTGTAGATTGATGAGGATAAAAAAAATATAAAAAATTATAGAATACGGCTGTAATGTAACAAAATGTGGAGAAGGTCAAGGGGTCTGAATACTTTCTGTATATATGTGGGGAAGGGTATAAAACTATTTCTCGAGCATTGATTGTTTCCAAGAGCACAGTGGTCTCCATCATTGGGAATTTGAAAAAATATGGAACTACAGTGCCTCGCAAAAGTATTCATCCCCCTTGGCGTTTTTCCTATTTTGTTGCATTACAACCTGTCATTTAAAATGGATTTTTATTTGGATTTCATGTAATGGACATACACAAAATAGTCCAAATTGGTGAAGTGAAATGAAAAAAATAACTTGTTTCAAAAAATTCAAAACATAAATAATGGAAAAGTGGTGCGTGCATATGTATTCACCCCCTTTGTTATGAAGACCCTAAATAAGATCTGGTGCAACCAATTACCTTCAGAAGTCACATAATTAGTTAAATAAAGTCCACCTGTGTGCTATCTAAGTGTCACATGATCTGTCACATGATCTCAGTATATAGACACCTGTTCTGAAAGGCCCCAGAGTCTGCAACACCACTAAGCAAGGGACACCATCAAGCAAGCGGCACCATGAAGACCAGGGAGCTCTCCAAACAGGTCAGGGACAAAGTTGTGGAGAAGTACAGATCAGGGTTGGGTTCTAAAAAAATATCAGAAACTTTGAACATCCCACGGAGCACCATTAAATCCATTATAAAAAAATTGAAAGAATATGGCACCACAACAAACCTGCCAAGAGTGGTCCGCCCACCAAAACTCACGGACCAGGCAAGGAGGGCATTAATCAGGGAGGCAACAAAGAGACCAAAGATAACCCTGAAGGAGCTGCAAAGCTCCACAGTGGAGATTGGAGTATCTGTCCATAGGAGCAGTTTAAGCCATACACTCCACAGAGCTGGGCTTTACGGAAGAGTAGCCATAAAAAAGCCATTGCTTAAAGAAAAAAATAAGCAAACACATTTGGTGTTCGCCAAAAGGCATGTGGTAGACTCCCCAAACATATGGAAGAAGGTACTCTGGTCAGATGAGACAAAAATTGAGCTTTCTGGCCATCAAGGAAAACGCTATGTCTGGCGCAAACCCAACACCTCTCATCACCCCGAGAACACCATCCCCACAGTGAAGCATGGTGTTGGCAGCATCATGCTGTGGGGATGTTTTTCATCGGCAGGGACTGGGAAACTGGTCAGAATTGAAGGAATGATGGATGGCGCTAAATACAGGGAAATTCTTGAGGGAAACCTGTTTCAGTCTTCCAGAGATTTGAGACTGGAATGGAGGTTCACCTTCCAGCAGGACAATGACCCTAAGCATACTGCTAAAGCAACACTCGAGTGGTTTAAGGGGAAACATTTAAATGTCTTGGAATGGCCTAGTCAAAGCCCAGACCTCAATCCAATTGAGAATCTGTGGTATGACTTAAAGTTTGCTATGGGCATAAATCCAAGTGGCTAGATGTGGCAAGCTTATAGAGACATACCCCAAGAGACTTGCAGCTGTAATTGCTGCAAAAAGGTGGCTCTACAAAGTATTTACTTTGGGTGGGTGGGGGGGGGGGGGGGGGGGGGGGTGAACAGTTATGCACGCTCAAGTTTTCAGTTTTTCTGTCTTATTTCTTGTTTGTTTCACAATAAAAAACATTTTGCATCTTCAAAGTGGTAGGCATGTTGTGTAAATGAAATGATACAAACCCCCCAAAAAATCTATTTTAATTCCAGGTTGTAAGGCAACAAAATTGAAAAAAAGCCAAGGGGGGTGAATACTTTCGCAAGCCACTGTACCCAGATTCTGCCTAGAGCTGGCGTCCGACCAAACTGAGTAACTGGGCAAGAAAGACCTTGGTCAGGGAGGTGACCAAGAACTCAATGAGAACTCCGACAGAACTACAGAGTTCCTTGGCTGAGATGGGAGAACCTGCCAGAAGGACAACAGTCTCTACAGCACTTCACCAATTTGGGCTTTTTTGGGAGAGTGGCCAGACGGAAGCCACTCCTGAGAAAAAGGCATACGACAGACCAAAATTGAAAACGCTATGTCTGGAGAAAACCAGGCACAGCTCATCACCCGTCTAACACCATCCCTACCGTGAAGCACAGTGGTGGCAGCATCATGCTATGGGGATGCTTTTCAGAGGCAGGGACTGGGATACTGGTAAGGATAGAAGGAACAATTAATGGAGCCAAATACAGGCAAATCCTTGATGAGAACCTGCTTCAGAATGAAAATGACAGACTGGGGAGGCGAAGATTTACGTTCCAACAGGACAATGATCCCAAGCATACAGCCAAAGCAACGCTGGAATGGCTTCAGAACAAAAATGTGAAAGTCCTTGAGTGGCCCAGCCAAAGCCCAGACTTGAATCCCATTGAAAATCTGTGGAAATCCTTGAAGATTGCTCCCTATCTAACTTAACAGAGCTTGAGAAAATCTGCAAGGAAGAATGGGAGAAAATCCCCAAATCCAGATGTGCAAAGCTGATACAGACATACCCAAGATGACTCAAAGCTGTAATCGCCGCCAAAGGTGCTTCTATAAAGTATTGACTGTGGGGTGTGAATACTTATGTAAATGAAATACTTCCATTTCATTTTCATTAAATTTGCTAACATTTCTAAAAACATGTTTTCACTTTGTAATTATGGGGTATCGTGTGTAGATGGGTGAGAGAAAAAAAAATCAATTTAATCATTTTTGTATTCAGGCTGTAACAACAAAATGTGGAATAAGTCAAGATGTATGAATACTTTCTGAAGGCACTGTAAGACATCATCCTATCTAATTATTGAAACTGGTTCATGGAGAGATTGTTTCTGAAAATAAAACTGCCCCAATTCTGCAGTCTTTTAAAGGGACCTTTATATGAAGCCCAAGTGTAATGAAAGTGTAATAAAACTTTCATAACTAGCTATATTTACAAATATTTTTTCAGGTGGACACCTCAGACTATACTATTAAATAGATTACATATTATTATGAGGACACAATATGTTGTTGAAGATTGTAACCTTAATCATGAGGAAAAAAGCTTCTTAAATTATCATTCATACATTATGATTTAACCAAATCAATGGACTAAACAAAATAAATTAAACCAATTGTAATTGTAATGAAAACCCAAAATCATAAAAATACAAACAATCATAAGATCAGCTTTTACTTGAAAACCTCCAATGTTAGGCATGGAATTGATTAGCTGCATAAAGCAAATATCCCTTTGTTTAGGTTTTGTTTACAGTAGAAACAGAGTCTTTCTCCCGGTGGTGCCACTTTCATCTGTGAGCACATTTATAATATTGCCATCCAGGACAACGGAGGGAGGCCACATTACACAGCGGCTGGAGCCCATTCACCAGGATAAGCAGGCAGACAGCATGGCCTTCCGTCAAGGCATGCACATCATCACTCATCAGCAGTAGGGCCCTGGAGAGTGGCTTCACTGCTTTCAGGAAGAAGGAAAAAAAGATCAGGGCAACGACTGTAGCAGCATGTAATTCACAACGTTAAGATTACTAATATTATGACTTCCATTTAGGATACATTTCATGGTTGCCCATGCAAGATGTCGCTCCTTATACTGCAAGTATTCACAGCACAGATGCGATGCAGTATGCTTGTTACTCAATGCATGGGGTGAAGATGGATGATCGCATGCTTATGAAAGAGATGGTCCAGGCTAGCACCCTTTTATTGGTCAGCTGATGCCAATCAGCAGCCAATGGTCTGGACTAATACTGGTGGTGTGGGTATGTGACAACCCTGTCGTAAATCCTTTAGGAAGCTCCAGCTTGCCTCATTGATAATCTCGAATGCTGTGAGTCAGCTGCTTTATACTCTGCCACTCTCTCTGAGCCAGCCGTGTTACTTCCAAAACCCAACCCTCTCTGTTCCACAAACTACTATGTGGCTGTCACATCCAACATCATATACACCTGTTAACCTAGGAGTATTTGACTTTTATGTAAAGGATGTATATTTGATAATGCAATTTTAGTAAGTACACATATTCACACCAATAACAGAAAGCAATATATTGCTGAAAACGTATGTCAAAATATGTTGAAGAGATTGATATGGGTTAAGAATGTGAGTGTCAGGGGTGAATATTAATATACAGTACTCATTAAGATTATTACATTTTCCTTACTTTCTGCAATAGAAAATAGATTTCAAAGCAGCTAGGTGTGGTGGCTGTACACGCGTAGACTACTATCATATCTAAAAGCAGAGTGCACAGCTGCTGCTCCTGTTATTCCTTCAAGAAAGCTGATGTCACATAAGATTAACAGTGATTAAACATTGATTCAGATTAGACACACTGTTAGGGTGTGTTTACTGGCTGCCTTTGTACAGCAGCAGAAGGGGGATCATAAATAATTGACCATATCATATTTTAAATAGCGAGAGCTGGTCCAATACATTAGCAAATATGTACAGTGAGGGAAAAAAGTATTTGATCCCCTGCTGATTTTGTACGTTTGCCCACTGACAAAGAAATGATCAGTCTATAATTTTAATGGTAGGTTTATTTATAGTGAGAGACAGAATAACAACAAAAAATCCAGAAAAACGCATGTAAAAAATGTTATAAATTGATTTGCATTTTAATGAGGGAAATAAGTATTTGACCCCCTCTCAATCAGAAAGATTTCTGGCTCCCAGGTGTCTTTTATACAGGTAACGAGCTGAGATTAGGAGCACACTCTTAAAGGGAGTGCTCCTAATCTCAGTTTGTTACCTGTATAAAAGAGACCTGTCCACAGAAGCAATCAATCAATCAGATTCCAAACTCTCCACCATGGCCAAGACCAAAGAGCTCTCCAAGGATGTCAGGGACAAGATTGTAGATCTACACAAGGCTGGAATGGGCTACAAGACCATTGCCAAGCAGCTTGGTGAGAAGGTGACAACAGTTGGTGCGATTATTCGCAAATGGAAGAAACACAAAATAACTGTCAATCTCCCTCGGCCTGGGGCTCCATGCAATATCTCACCTTGTGGAGTTGCAATGATCATGAGAATGGTGAGGAATCAGCCCAGAACTACACGGGAGGATCTTGTCAATGATCTCAAGGAAGCTAGGACCATAGTCACCAAGAAAACAATTGGTAACACACTACGCCGTGAAGGACTGAAATCCTGCAGCGCCCGCAAGGTCCCCCTGCTCAAGAAAGCACATATACAGGGCCGTCTGAAGTTTACCAATGAATATCTGAATGATTCAGAGGAGAACTAGGTGAAAGTGTTGTGGTCAGATGAGACCAAAATGGAGCTCTTTGGCATCAACTCAACTCGCCGTGTTTGGAGGAGGAGGAATGCTGCCTATGACCCCAAGAACACCATCCCCACCGTCAAACATGGAGGTGGAAACATTATGCTTTGGGGGTGTTTTTCTGCTAAGGGGACAGGACAACTTCACCGCATCAAAGGGACGATGGACGGGGCCATGTACCGTCAAATCTTGGGTGAGAACCTCCTTCCCTCAGCCAGGGCATTGAAAATGGGTCGTGGATGGGTATTCCAGCATGACAATGACCCAAAACACACGGCCAAGGCAACAAAGGAGTGGCTCAAGAAGAAGCACATTAAGGTCCTGGAGTGGCCTAGCCAGTCTCCAGACCTTAATCCCATAGGAAATCTGTGGAGGGAGCTGAAGGTTCGAGTTGCCAAACGTCAGCCTCGAAACCTTAATGACTTGGAGAAGATCTGCAAAAAGGAGTGGAACAAAATCCCTCCTGAGATGTGTGCAAACCTGGTGGCCAACTACAAGAAACGTCTGACCTCTGTGATTGCCAACAAGGGTTTTGCCACCAAGTACTAAGTCATGTTTTGCAGAGGGGTCAAATACTTATTTCCCTCATTAATATGCAAATCAATTTATAACATTTTTAATATGCGTTTTTCTGGAATTTTTTGTTGTTATTCTGTCTCTCACTGTTCAAATAAACCTACCATTAAAATTATAGACTGATCATGTCTTTGTCAGTGGGCAAATGTACAAAATCAGCAGGGGATCAAATACTTTTTTCCCCTCACTGTATGTAGAATCAAAGCTAACATATATCCTCATTTAAGCCCTACACTCTACTCAGATAATGATATGGTAACAGGAAAGTAACTGAATATTAGGATAGGCCAACCGGTTAAACTGAACTGGAGAAATGTGTACTGTACAGTACGTGGTTGTATGGACAGAGCAGTTTTACAAAACACAAAGCGTTGTAATGTTTTAAGAGTAAATGTGTATGACTCAAGGCATTAGACAGGTAGGCACAGGGACAATCCCACTCTAATCCACTGCACCTATGAAATGTGTCCATTAATTTGTGTAAAGTATTAGCCAGGGTATACTTAACATCTTAGACTTGACACTCCCATGTTAAAACATAACTGAAAGTTATCTGTAGATGCCCCCACCAAGATGATGACATCATCCATAACAGTTATGCCTGAAGGATCTCTCTGTGTTCCGTCACCAAAGAAGACTGATCTGTAAGGTCACACTGTGAGCAAAAGAAGATGTTTGTCCTTGGAAAGAGCAATAATTCTGTCAAACAGGGGAACGCTTTCAGGAGTTTTGGACAAGAGCCTGGAGAGACCGAGTCTGAAATAACAGCAACTCTAGCCTACATAAGAGGAAAGATAAGGAATTAGCCTGTGTGGGCTGTCACCTCCTATCCATCTCCATTTTATTTTACTACTGCAACCAACATAAGTCCAGTGTAGGATGACATAAACAAGAATATCCACAGCGAAGAAGATCAGACATGTGAGAACTAACTGACCTCTTCTGACTTAAAATATTTCAGTTCATGGCCCTACTCACATAGACATAGACCCTTCTGTTTGTTTACTAGTGAAATGCATAAGCCATGTGGCTTTCTATTAACTGAATAGGCTCACTGTACATATACTGACCAGAAATATAAAAACGCAACATGCAACAATTTCTACGATTCTACAGTTCATATAAGGAAATCAGTCAATTGAAATAAAATTCCTTAGGCCCTAATCTATGGATTTCGCATGACTGGGAATACAGACATGCATCTGTTGGTCAAAAATACCTTTAGAAAAAGGTAGGGGCGTGGATCAGAAAACCAGTCAGTATCTGGTGTGACCAACATTTGCCTCATTCAGCACAACACATCTCCTTTGCATAGAGTTGACCAGGCTGTTGATTGTGGCCTGTGGAATGTTGTCCCACTCCTCTTCAATGGCTGTGCGAAGTTGCTGGATATTGTCAGGAACCGGAATACGCTGTCGTACACGTCAATCCAGAGCATCCCAAACATGCTCAATGGGTGACATGTCTGGTGAGTATGCAGGCCATGGAAGAACTGGGAAATTTCCAGTTTCCAGGAATTGTGTACAGATCCTTGCGACATGGGGCCGTGCATTATCATGCTGAAACCTCAGGACCGGGTCACAGTATCTCTGTGCATTCAAATTGCCATTGATTAAATGCAATTATGTTCGTTGTCCGTAGCTTATGCCTGCCCACACCATAACACCACCGCCACAATGGAGCACTCTGTTCACAACGTTGACATCAGCAAACCGCTCGCCCAAACCGCTGCCATCTGCCCGGTACAGTTGAAACCGGGATTCATCTGTGAAGAGCACACTTGTCCAGCGTGCCAGTGGCCATTGAAGGTGAGCATTTGCCCACTGAAGTCAGTTATGACGCCGTACTGCAGTTTGGCGGAGGACGACGAGCACGCAGATGAGCTTCCCTGAGACAGTTTCTGACAGTTTGTGCAGAAATTCTTTGGTTGTGCAAACCACAGTTGTATCAGCTGTCCGGGTGGCTGGTCTCAGACGATCCCGCAGGTGAAGAATTCGAATGTGGAGGTCCAGGGCTGGCGTGGTTACACGTGGTCTGCGGTTGTGAGGCCGGTCGGACGGATTGCTAAATTCTCAAAAACGATGCTGCTTATGGTAGAGAAATTATCATTAAATTCTCTGGCAACAGCTCTGGTGGACATTCATGCAGTCAGCATGCCAATTGCACTCAAAACTTGAGACATCTATGGCAGTGTCTTGTGTGACAAAACTTCACATTAAAAGTGGCCTTTTATAGTCCCCAGCACAAGGTGCATCTGTGTAATGATCATGTTGTTTAATCAGATTCTTGATATGCCTGACCTCACTAACAGGGATGTATACACATTTATGCATTTGAGAGAAATAAGCTTTTTGTGCGTATGGATTTTTTTTTGGGATCTTTTATTTCAGCTCATGAAACATGGGACCAACACTTTACATGTTGCGTTTATATTTTATATATTGCTCAGTGTACATTCCCTCAAATCCTAAAGTATTTCCTTTAGTTTTATTAAATGAATTGTTACTAATCAGGGTATTTTAATACAAGAATACATCAAATGACTTTCTATTTCCCATTGTTTTTCTGCATTTTGGACATTTGTGAGAAAAACATTTGACTGATTTGAAAACATGGAATGGAAGGCCTGCTGAGTGAAAGTTGCTGTCCCTTCTAGTCTCTAGCTTATGCACTGCAGAGACTACTGTCAGGACAGGTTGATTTGGTATAATACAATAAATTAGGTGCGCTGGAGGCCACATCCATGCTAAAACCCCTCAGACCAATCAGCCACCCTGTCAGAAAGCATGAACTCTGTAGTCCCATAATGCCTCCACTTGTCTGGGATAGCAAATCTGCCATAACACAGGGTGTCAGTAGGGACAACAGGGAGGGGGACACGTGTCACCTCGGCACAGCGGAGTGAAAGAGAGGGGATCTGTTTGGATAGTCTTCCTTAGCTAACAGGCGTTTCTACTAGAAGCTCATTAAAACTAAATGTGAGTGTGTGCCATGTGTGCCACACTCGGAGGGCAAACGATGTGCTCTACAAAAGGTGACCTCGATACAAACTTTTAAGACAGTCTCGGTTAAGAGGAAGACAGCGTGCCTTGCTTGTTTTTGATATTCATGCCACACATTCCTTACAAAAAAAACATGTTACATTTGCAGTTTCACATGTGAACATTGCATTTTCACATGTGAAATTGCATGGTCATAAGTGAAATAGCTGTTTCCACATGTTGAGCTTGAATTTCACTTGAAACCATATATTCACATGTACTAATTTTAGAGTTCACATGTTGAGAAAAAAGAAGAAACCCGCACACTGCTCTTGCTAGTATCACTGCTCTTTATTAAGCTTACATATCGGCCTCAAGGCCTTCGTCAGAGCTCTGTGTGGGGGTTTCTTCTTTTTACTCATCTTATTCAATTGTTACCATGCACCTGCAACAAAGATAGCTCAGATGTGCGAGTGCCTTTAGAATTTTGAATGAGAGTTCACATGTTAACACCACCTTTTCACGTGAGAAGAATAACATGTTTTCACACCTTACATGTGAATTGCAGTTGCATATGTGAAGTTTGTGGTTTCACATGTTAAACACTTTCTCATGTGTAAATCTCACGTTCACATGTGATGGTGAAATAGTGTTATTCTCCTCACGTGAAAAGGTGGCGTTAACATCCCACATGAAAAAAGACTATAGTATAAATAATATAGAATTCACTGTAGTGTTTTTGCGGACTAAAGTGTTTTTGCGGACTAAAGTCTGCAAAAACACTACAGTGAATACTGTAGTATACTGTATAATTTACTGTTAAGTATAGTATAAATATTGTAGTAAAAGAAAACTGTAGTATATAATATAGTAATTCATGTTTTTGTGGACTTTAGTATACTGTAGTATTTACTATAGTGTTTTTGTTTTATTATATTTGACAAAGGTGCAGGCCTTCTCCTTGAGGAAACCTAAATGGAGAAATACTAAAAGAGCACATTTTCCATAACCTGTTGGTAGGTAGGACTGGGGTCTTAACAGATAGATCTGCTCTTTTCTATAAACTGTAGGGATCCCAATATATGGTCTATACTTGGCATATATGTTTCTCACTTATGGGTGGCACAAATTGGGATATGGGCAGGGTACATGCAAATTAAATACTATTGTATTTACTATAGATTTTTTTTTAAGTGTAGTGTTTTTGTGGACTGTACTTTTTTTGCGGATACTACTGTAGTATTTACTATAGTATTCTACAGTATACTACACCATTCTATAGTAAGTGCTACACATGATCAAGGAATACTACAGTGTGTAGTATTGTATTCTACAGTATACTACAGAATTAGTACTGTACTATTCTATTGTAAACTGTAGTATTTTTTCATGTGAGATGATGCAGTAGCAATGTTTCCCCATATGGAATTGCAGCCTGAGTATAACAATACAAGTGCGATAAAAATAATTATTTCCTATTTCTGAGCCTCTCTTCTTCATACGTTGTTCAGTGACCATTGGAAGAAGCCCAGTGAAAAGAACAGAGAAGCTAGTGCTCTGTGTGTCCTTATTTATCCTGTTTAACATGTTAAAATAGCGCTGTCAGAGTTAAATCAGATACATTACAAAAAGTTAGCTTGAGTTAAGTGCACAACATTTTTTTGTTTCCGCATTGTCTAAAGCATTCAAAAATACACTGAAAACATCAGAAATACAGCTAAAAACAATAATGCTATGTCAAAACAAGTTTACTTTGAGGTTAAAGAAAGTGAGTTCATCAATTTAATAGGATTTTTCTTACCGTTACTTTGAACAAAATCAATACGTCAATATTCTTGTAATGCTTTTTGTATAAAAAATCTTAAATTACAGCTCAATTTTAACAAATTATGAATTTGCGATTAATCTTGATTAATCACAGCAAATCCTGCGATTAACTCAATTACATTTTCTTTATCGTTTGACAGCCCTAGTTAAATGTGAAAAAGCGGACACGAGTCGGTCAGTGTTGGCCCTCTAGGTTGAATGGTCAAGACTTCTCCTGTGGTAGCCCCAGGTTCTAATACTGCCCGCTACAAAAACACACATGTGAAACATAGGGAAACCATGTGTCTGAGTCGTGTGAAAAATGAACAAGTGAAACTTCACACGTGTCTGAACATCACATCTGACTCACGTCTGTTTTTGTTTGGAATTGGAAGATGGCACCGTACTGTGTGGCTGCCGTCTTGCATGCTCCAACCCAACATCGCTATTTTGTGATTATTTTTGAGTTTCTTTACTTTTGGTGCACAAAATGCATCCACTATCATGTCCTTTGATCAACTAAAACTTTTGAATATCAGATCGGCAGTTACTAACCTCTATTCCAGCTTCAACTTCTGACTTCGACTGACTTTTTTCCGTCCGGGTAGTTGTTGCCTATGCTAGCTTCAAGTGCTAGTTTTCAAGTTATCAAGTGTGTCAGACAGTGTGCGATTTATATTTATTGAAATTGAAAGTGTATTACGCTGGTAAAACGTCACAACACGTTCTAAACCACTCTGGTGACAAACATATTTTTTTCCTTGTCTCCAGTCGTCCACATGGCTGTGTTTTGCTACCACTGAAAACAGTGAAGATTGCCCATTCTTTTGTTTTTGTAAGGACAAAAAAAACAGAAGCAATGGGAGAACCATTTCAAGTAAGTAAATACAGGTTTAAAATGTAAAAAAAACAACGTATTATTATTATTATTAGCTAGCTAGCTATCTGGCTACAGTAGGCCACTTTGTAGGCTAACTTAACTGAGCTGCTAGCTAGCTAGCTTTACACAATGTTTAGCTAAGTGAATTAAATGGCATCAGCTAGCTAACGTCGTATTTGCGAGCTATCTTGATGTAATCATTGTAAATTAAAAACAGTCTCAAAATGAATTTATAGATAATAGCCATTGAAGAGGGTGAAATTGTAGCTCCAGCGTTCAGTAAAGGGAGAGTGTAGGCTACTGGATTGGGCAGGTAACTTTGTGGGAGGACATTCTGAAAATATTTTTCAGTTCCAGTCCCTAGAGGGGGAAACTTTGAGGACAGAGAGATAATAGCAACATAATATTCAGTGCGGTCTAATTTGAGTATAATGAAGCCTGTTTCTTTGTGATGTTTTCTGTCCTCAGATATGAAAAGCTGTGAAAGCCTGTTTGCAGATGAAGAGAGAGGTCCCAATGAATGCCCCTAAAGACTAAGGGTATACAGTGCATTCAGAAAGTATTCACACCCCTTGACTTTTTCCACTTTGTTACGTTACAGCCTTATTCTAAAATGGATTCAATTGGTTTTTTCCCCCTCATCAATCTACACACTATACCCCATAATGACAAAGCAAAAATACAAAATGGTTTACAGACATAAAAAAAACGGAAATATGACATTTACATAAGTATTCAGACCCTTTACTCAGTATTTTGTTGAAGCATCTTTGGCAGCGATGAAAGCATAGAGTCTTCTTGGGACACCTGTATTTCGTGAGTTTCTCCCATTCTTCTCTGCAGATCCTCTCAAGCTCTGTCAGGTTGGATGTGGAGCGTCTCTCCAGAGATGTTCAATCATGTTCAAGTCCGGGCTCTGGCTGGGCCACTCAAGGACATTCAGAGACTTGTTCCGAAGCCACTCCTGCGTTGTCTTGGCGGTGTTCTTAGGGTCGTTGTCCTGTTGGAGGGTGAACCTTCGCCCCAGTCTGAGGTCCTGAGCGCTCTGGAGCAGGTTTTCATCAAGGATCTCTCTGTACTTTGCGCTGTTCATTTTTCCCTCGATCCTGATTAGTCTCCCAGTCCCCGCTGCTGAAAAACATCCCCACAGCATGATGCTGCCACCACCATGCTTCACCGTAGGGATGGTGCCAGGTTTCCTCCAGACGTGACGCTTGGTATTCAGGCCAAAGAGTTCAATCTTGGTTTCATCAGACCAGAGAATCTTGTTTCTCATGGTCTGAGAGTCTTTTAGGTGCCTTTTGGCAAACTCCAAGCGGGCTGTCATGTGCCTTTTACTGGAGGAGTAGTTCCATCTGGCCATTCTACCATAAAGGCCTGATTGGTGGAGTGCTGCAGAGATGGTTGGCCTTCTGGAAGATTCTCTCATCTCCACAGAGGAACTCTGGAGGTCTGTCGGAGTGACCATCGGGTTCTTGGTCACCTCCCTGACCAAGGCCCTTCTCCCCCGATTGGTCAGTTTGGCCGGGCGGCCAGCTCTAGGAAGAGTCTTGGTGGTTCCAAACTTCTTCCATTTAAGAATGATGGAGGCCACTGTGTTCTTGGGGACCTTCAATGCTGCAGACATTTTTTGGTACCCTTCCCCAGATCTGTTCCTCGACACAATCCTGTCTCTGAGCTCTACGGACAATTCCTTTGACCTCATGGCTTGGTTTTTACTCTGACATGCACTGTCAACTGTGGGACCTTATACAGACAGGTGTGTGCCTTTCCAAATCATGTCTAATCAATTGAATTTACCACAGGTGGACTCCAATCAAGTTGTAGAAACATCTCAAGGATGATCAATGGAAACAGGATGCACCTGAGCTCAATTTCGAGTCTCATAGCAATGGGTCTGAATACTTATGTAAATAAGGTATTTCTATTTTCTAAAAACCAGTTTTTGCTTTGTTATTATGGGGTATTGTGTATACCTTGATGAGGGAAAAAAAACATTTTAATCAACGTTAGAATAAGGCTGTAACGTAACAAAATGTGGAAAAAGTCAAGAGGTCTGAATACTTTCCGAATGAGGCAAACCATATACCAGATGCCCTTTAAGTGCTGACATATAAAATTGTTTAGTGCAAATCCAACCCTTAGTATGAAAATAAGGAGGTGACAATTAGGCTACAGGAGATGAACATTACAGATAACATTTTATGAGGTTCATTTGACTTTATTTCATTCATTTTAGCAATGTTGCTTGCAAAATGATTGCAGTTGTTCCCATCAATAGAGCAACCATGTACTTTCTATGTATCATTGACCCTGGATAAGCTAGCACCTGGGCTAACACAGCTAACCTTTTAGGTCAATAATTTACTGTTTTTATAAAAAATGTGTTGACTTTATAATCGTGAGAGAAATGTAACTAGCTAGTAGCTAGCTAGTTAGTTATACCTAGGTAGCTTACAAGGTTAGCGGACTTTCCTCAAAATTGTGGCTAGCTACTTCTTGTCTCTCATGCTAGCCTTTACAGCCAAATATCACTTCAGAAACATCAACATTTTAAATATTGATTTGGCCTGCATTGTAGATTTGGCCTGCATCTTGCTGCAGCTTTAGCTCATCTCAAAATAACAGATAAATGCTGTGAAAACCAGCGTGCTGCAAACGTTCTAAAATGTTTTGTCACCAGTACTTGTTTTGTTGACATTTTTTGTCCTCACACACTAAATCTGGTGAGCACCTTTGGAGCTCCGCCCAAGCAAGACATTTGATTGGTTTGACGTGTTGCGAGGCATCACTGATTTACACCGGGTTCCGACCCCTCTTTAGCTGATTTCTGCCATGGAACTTCCCCAGGCTTCCCGCTCTAGGGAAGCCTGGTTCACGACAAGGCTACTCGAGAGTAAACGCTGGCAAAAAAGAGGCAGGAGAGCGGGCATCCTGGCGATATAAGGCGAATGGAAAACTGGCCATCACTTCCCTCCATTCTATTGGACTTCCTTACGGGTTGACCCCAGGTGGTAAGAGTAGGCAACAACACAGTCACTTGATAATAAGATGGATGACCTCCGATCGCGGATTTGTTATCAACGGGACTCTCGTAAATGCAATATTCTCTGTTTTTCAGAAACATGGCTTTCGGACAAGGCTATCCAACTCGATGGACATCGGATTCAGGGAAATCCAGAGGGGGAGGGGTATGTCTCTTCATCAACAACAAATGGTGTGCAGACTCTAGCCCAGTGGAAGTCTCGACCTATTGTTCTTAGAATACCTGATGGTCAAATGCCGAGCCTTCTACCTCCCGAGAGAGTTTTCATCTGTTATCGTGACTGCTGTATATATTCCACCTCAGGACAACAAGATGGCACTTGACATACTGTATGAAGCTATAAACAAGCAGGAAACCATGCAACCAGAGGCTGCTTTTCTTGTTGCCGGTGATTTTAATTCTGCGTCAATAAGACACTTGATGCCCAACTTCTATCAACACATCTCCTTCACCACTAGGGTTGATAAAGTCCTATACCACTGTTACTCAACCCACAAGCAAAGCCCTCCCTGGTCCCCCCTTTGGCAAATCAGATCATGACTCCATACGTACGCTTCCTGTTTACAAACAAAATATCAAAACAGGAAGAACCTGTGACGCGCTCCGTAGAAAAATTGTGTACCAGAGCAAAGGCTATGCTGCAGGACTGCTTTGCTAGCGCTGACTGGAATATGTTCCGTGACTCTGCCGATACTGTCGACGAGCTAACCACCTTCGTCACCGGCTTCATCAGGAAATGCATCGCTGACATCGTCCCGACAGTCAAGGTTCGCCCCTTCCCCAATCAAAAGCCCTGTATTAACACTGAGGTGTGCACTAAGCTAAAGGACAGAGCTACCGCTCAGAGGGCTATCGCAGAAAAACCCTGAGGCTATGGCTGAGGACACGAACGTGTTCAAGAAGTCCCGCTACAACCCATCAAACAGGCAAAAGGACAATATCGGAACAACGTGGAATCCTATTATACCGGCACTGATGCTCAACGCATGTGGCAGGGGCTACATTACATTACGGACTACAAAGGAAGCCCTAGGCTTGATCTGCACAACGATGCCCCTCTACCAGACGAACTCAATGGCTTTTATGCACACTTTGACAAAAACCACACAGAGCCCTGCATGAGGGCCTCCCCTGATCCGGAGAACTGGGGGATCTCTCTCTCCGAGGCTGATGTGAGCAAGGTTTTAAAACCGGTCAACAATCGTAAGGCCGTAGGGCCAGGCAGTATTCCAGGGCATGTCCTCAGGGCATGTGCAGACGAGCCCGCAGGCATCTTCACTGACATTTTCAACCTCTCCTTGTCCCAGTCTGTAATCCCTATGTTTCAAGCTGACTACCATCATTCCTGTTCCCAAAAACTCTTAGGCATCCTGCCACAATGACTACCGCCCTGAAGCACTCATATCTGTAATAATGAAGTGCTTTGAAAGGCTGGTCATGGCACACATCAACTCCATCATCCCAGACACCCTGGACCCACTCCAATTTGCATACCGCCCCAACAGATCCACAAACGACACAATCTCAATTGCATTCCACACTGCTCCCTCCCACCTAAAAAATAGGAATACAATGCCTTCAGAAAGTATTTATGTCCCTTGACTTATTCCACAGTTTGTTGCGTTACAGCCTGAATTGAAAATGGAATTTAAAAAAATGTCTTCCTTTTTTTCCCCATCTACACACAATACCCCATAATGGGGAGTTATTAGAAATGTACAGTCGTGGTCAAACGTTTTGAGAATTACACAAATACTAATTTTCACAAAGTCTGCTGCCTCAGTTTTGATGATGGCAATTTGCATATACTCCAGAATGTCATGAAGAGTGATCAGATGAATTGCAATTAATTGCAAAGTCCCTCTTTGCCATGAAAATGAACTTAATCCCCAAAAAACATTTCCACTGCATTTCAGCCCTGCCACAAAAGGACCAGCTGCCATCATGTCAGTGATTCTCTCATTAACACAGGTGAGAGTGTTGATGAGGACAAGGCTGGAGATCACTCTGTCATGCTGATTGAGTTAGAATAACAGACTGGAAGCTTTAAAAAGAGGGTGGTGTTTGAAATCATTCTTCTTCCTCTGTTAACCATGGTTACCTGCAAGGAAACACGTGCCGTCATCATTGCTTTGCACAAAAAGGGCTTCACGGGCAAGGATATTGCTGCTAGTAAGATTGCACCTAAATCAACCATTTATCGGATCATCAAGAACTTCAAGGAGAGAGGTTACATTGTTGTGAAGAAGGCGTCAGGGCGCCCAAGAAAGTCCAGCAAGCGCCAGGACCGTCTCCTAAAGTTGATTCAGCTGCGGGATCGGGGCACCACCAGTGCATAGTTTGCTCAGGAATGGCAGCAGGCAGGTGTGAGTGCATCTGCACGCACAGTGAGGCGAATAATTTTGGAGGATTGCCTGGTGTCAAGAAGGGCAGCAAAGAAGCCACTTCTCTCTGGAAAAACATCAGGGACAGACTGATATTCTGCAAAAGGTACAGGGATTGGACTGCTGAGGACTGGGGTAAAATCATTTTCTCTGATGAATCCCCTTTCCGATTGTTTGGGGTATCCGGAAAACACCTTGTCCGGAGAAGACAAGGTGAGCGCTACCATCAGTCCTGTGTCATGCCAACAGTAAAGCATCCTGAGACCATTCATGTGTGGGGTTGCTTCTCAGCCAAGGGAGTGGGCTCACTCACAATTTTGCCTAAGAACACAGCCATGAATAAAGAATGGTACCAACACATCCTCCGAGAGCAACTTCTCCCAACCATCCAAGAACAGTTTGGTGATGACCAATGCCTTTTCCAGCATGATGGAGCACCTTGCCATAAAGCAAAAGTGATAACTAAGTGGCTCGGGGAACAAAACATCAACATTTTGGGTCCATGGCCAGGAAACTCCCCAGACCTTAATCCCATTGAGAACTTGTGGTCGATCCTCAAGAGGCGGGTGGACAAACAAAAACCCACAAATTCTGACAAACTCCAAGCATTGATTATGCAAGAATGGGCTGCCATCAGTCAGGATGTGGCCCAGAAGTTAATTGACAGCATGCCAGGGCGGATTGCAGAGGTCTTGAAAAAGAAGGGTCAACACTGTAAATATTGACTATTTGCATAAACTTAATGTAATTGTCAATAAAAGCCTTTGACACTTATGGAATGCTTGTAATTATACTTCAGTATACCATAGTAACATCTGACAAAAATATCTCATAACACTGAAGCAGTGAACTTTGTGAACTCCAAAACGTGTGTCATTCTCAAAACTTTTGACCACGACTGTATTAAAAATGAAATATCTCATTTATATAAGTATTCAACCCCCTGAGTCAATACATGTTTGGTTCACCTTTGGAAGCGATTACAGCTGTGAGTCTTTCTGGGTAAATCTAAGCTTTCCACACCTGGATTGTGTAACATTTGCCCATTATTCTTTAAAAAATTATTCAAGTTCTGTCAAATTGGTTGTTGATAATTGCTAGACAACCATTTTCCGGTCTTGCCATAGATTTTCAAGTAGATTTATGTCAAAACTGTAACTCGGCCACTCGAACATTCACCGTCTTCTTGGTAAGCAACTCCAATGTAGATTTGGCCTTGTGTTTTATGTTATTGTCCTGCTGAAAGGTGAATTAATCTCCCAGTGTCTGGTGGAAAGCAGACTGAACCAGGTTTTTCGCTAGGGTTTTGCCTATGCTTAGCTCCATTCCATATTTTATTCAAAAAACTCCCCAGTCCTTAACGATTACAAGCATAGCCTTAACATGATGCAGCCACCACTATGCTTGAAAATATGGAGAGTGGTACTCAGTAATGTGTTGTATTGGATTTGCCCCAAACATAACACTTTGTATTCAGGACAAAAAGTGAATTGCTTTGCCACATTTATTTGCAGTATTACTTTAGTGCCTTGTTGCAAACAGAATGCATGTTTTGGAATATTTTTATTCTGTACAGGCTTCCTTCTTTTCACTCTGTCAATTAGGTTAGTGTTGTGGAGTAACTACAATGTTGTTGATCCATCCTCAGTTTTCTCCTATCACAGCCTTTTAATGTCACCATTGGCCTCATGGTGAAATACCTGAGCGGTTTCCTTCCTCTCCGGCAACTGAGTTAGGAAGGACGCCTGTATCTTTGTAGTGACTGGGTGTATTGATACACCATCCAAAGTGTAATAATAATGCCACCATGCTCAAAGGGATATTCAATGTCAGTTTTTTATTTTTTATTTTTTATCTTCCAATAGTTGCCCTTCTTTGCAAGGCATTAGAAAACCTCACTGGTCTTTGTGGTTGAATCTGTGTTTGAAATTCACTGCTCGACTGAGGGATCTTACATATAATTGTATGTGTGAGGTATAGAGATGAGGTAGTCATTTAAAAAAATCTTGTTAAACACTTATTGCACATACAGCGAGTCCATGCAACATATTAAGTGACTTGTTAAGCACATTTTTACTCCTGATCTTATTTAGGCTTGCCATAACAATGGGGTTGAATACTTATTGACTCAAGACATTTCAGCTTCACATTTTTTTAAATGTCTAAAAACATAATTCCACTTTGACATTATGGGGTATTGTGTGTAGACAGGTGACAAAACAAATCTCAATTTAATCCATTTTAAATTCAAGCTGTAACACAACAACATTTGGAAAAAGTAAAGGAGTGTGAATACTTTCTGAAGGCACTGTACCTATGTAAGGATGCTGTTCAGAAAGTCTACCAAGCTCGGGACCCTGGGACTGAACACCTCCCTCTGCAACTGGATCCAGGACGTCCTGACGGGCACCCAGGTGGTAAGAGTTAGGCAACAACACCTCCGCCACGCTGACCCTCAACACGGACAACAACCTCTCCCTCAACATCAGCAAGACCAAGGAGCTGACCGTGGTCTACAGGAAACAGGGTGGCGGGTGCACACCCTCATCCACGTCGACGGGGCCGCAGTGGAGAGGTTCAAGAGATTCAAGTTCCTGTGTCCACATCACTGAGGACTTAACATGTACCTCTAAGAAGGCACACTAGTGCCTGTTCTCCCTCAGGAGGCTGAAGCAATTTGACATGGACCTTCAGATCCTTAGGAACTTTTACAGCTGCACCATCGAGAGCATCCTGACTGGTTGTATCACAGTCTGGTATGGCAACTCCACTGCCCTTGACCGGAAGGCCCTACAGAGGGCGGTGCGGACGGCCCAGCGCATCACTGGGGGTGAGCTCCCAGCCATCCAGGACGTACATGCCTGAAAAATTGAAAAAGACTCCAGCCACCCGAGACATGGACTGTTCTCCATGCTTCCGTCCGGCAGGGCGGTACAGGTGCATCAATGCTCAGACCAGACTCCTAAACAGCTTCTATCCCCTGGCCATAAGACTGTTAAATGGCCAACAATACTGCTCCCCCTCACACCTACGCTGCTGCAAAAATGATTAGATGTATTACTACCACTAATGCTGCTGTTCACTGATTATTGATTGCCATTACCATTAGTATCCATCTATCTACATTTACATTTTACATTTTAGTCATTTAGCAGACGCTCTTATCCAGAGCGACTTACAGTTAGCTTTTGAGGAGAGGATCGCAGTTCCACATTCTACACATCAATGCTTGAAGATGTGATTGATCAGAACACTCACGATCAGTTGTCACAATGATTGCAAACAAACGTACGCAAAACCTTACACAATTATTTAAAATCCATATATGCTAAAGGCAATTATTTCAATATTACTGTCTTATCATATTATTACAAATACTAAACAGGCTAAACAAATGCTGTATCAAGTAAGAGAGGCTTGGTCTATCCATTTCCCTTTAAGGGGGACTTGGGCCCCGTGAGTGCTCTGGGGAGCCCTACATGAAATGGGTGAACTAAGGCAACAGGTTGCCAATTGTTTTCCTATCAGTTTATGGGTCCTTAAAATGCAAAATCCACTGAGAAACTATATTTTGGTATTTTTTTTTCATCAGTCCACTGATAAAGTCCCAAAATGTTTTGCATGTCAGCAGTCAAGTTTCAAGATATTGGACTTTCAAGAAGCAAAGTGTCACCGGCCACATTATCATGATGCAAAATGGCTATCATTTACATTTACGTCATTTAGCAGACGCTCTTATCCAGAGCGACTTACAAATTGGTGCATTCACCTTATAGCCAGTGGGATAACCACTTTACAATATGTTTTTTATGTTTTTTATTTTTTTTGGGGTGGGGTAAGGGGGGTAGAAGGATAACTTTATCCTATCCCAGGTATTCCTTAAAGAGCAGCTGAACTGTACCAAATAGTAAGATAGTCTGCATGTTGTATTGTTTTGCTTTAAATAGTCTAAAAATTAATGAAGCGGCTAACACCTAAACGCAGAAACAAAAATCAAAAAATATAGGTATTCTTAAATATGTAACTACCTTGTGGGGAAAAAAGTATTTAGTCAGCCACCAATTGTGCAAGTTCTCCCACTTAAAAAGATGAGAGAGGCCTTTAATTTTCATCATAGGTACACGTCAACTATGACAGACAAATTGAGATTTTTTTTCTCCAGAAAATCACATTGTAGGATTTTTAATGAATTTATTTGCAAATTATGGTGGAAAATAAGTATTTGGTCACCTACAAACAAGCAAGATTTCTGGCTCTCACAGACCTGTAACTTCTTCTTTAAGAGGCTCCTCTGTCCTCCACTCGTTATCTGTATTAATGGCACCTGTTTGAACTTGTTATCAGTATAAAAGACACCTGTCCACAACCTCAAACAGTCACACTCCAAACTCCACTATGGCCAAGACCAAAGAGCTGTCAAAGGACACCAGAAACAAAATTGTAGACCTGCACCAGGCTGGGAAGACTGAATCTGCAATAGGTAAGCAGCTTGGTTTGAAGAAATCAACTGTGGGAGCAATTATTAGGAAATGGAAGACATACAAGACCACTGATAATCTCCCTCGATCTGGGGCTCCACACAAGATCTCACCCCGTGGGGTCAAAATGATCACAAGAACGGTGAGCAAAAATCCCAGAACCACACGGGGGGACCTAGTGAATGACCTGCAGAGAGCTGGGACCAAAGTAACAAAGCCTACCATCAGTAACACACTACGCCGCCAGGGATTCAAATCCTGCAGTGCCAGACGTGTCCCCCTGCTTAAGCCAGTACATGTCCAAGCCCGTCTGAAGTTTGCTAGAGTGCATTTGGATGATCCAGAAGAGGATTGGGAGAATGTCATATAGTCAGATGAAACCAAAATAGAACTTTTTGGTAAAAACTCAACTCGTCGTGTTTGGAGGACAAAGAATGCTGAGTTGCATCCAAAGAACACCATACCTACTGTGAAGCATGGGGGTGGAAACATCATGCTTTGGGGCTGTTTTTCTGCAAAGGGACCAGGACGACTGATCCGTGTAAAGGAAAGAATGAATGGGGCCATGTATCGTGAGATTTTGAGTGAAAACCTCCTTCCATCAGCAAGGGCATTGAAGATGAAACGTGGCTGGGTCTTTCAGCATGACAATGATCCCAAACACACCGCCCGGGCAACGAAGGAGTGGCTTCGTAAGAAGCATTTCAAGGTCCTGGAGTGGCCTAGCCAGTCTCCAGATCTCAACCCCATAGAAAATCTTTGGAGGGAGTTGAAATTCCGTGTTGCCCAGCAACAGCCCCAAAACATCACTGCTCTAGAGGAGATCTGCATGGAGGAATGGGCCAAAATACCAGCAACAGTGTGTGAAAACCTTGTGAAGACTTACAGAAAACGTTTGACCTGTGTCATTGCCAACAAAGGGTATATAACAAAGTATTGAGAAACGTTTGTTATTGACCAAATACTTATTTTCCACCATAATTTGCAAATAAATTCATTAAAAATCCTACAATGTGATTTCTGGATTTTTTTTCTCATTTTGTCTGTCATAGTTGACGTGTACCTATGATAAAAATTACAGGCCTCTCTCATCTTTTTAAGTGGGAGAACTTTCACAATTGGTGGCTGACTAAATACTTTTTTCCCCCACTGTATCTCCTCAATCACTTCTCAATGACTACCGTACTCCAAGCCCTGGTGCTTGTGTTCTGTCTGCAGTGCTAACGTGGCAACAGGATCTTAGCTAGACAGATCAGCCTTGTCAGCTGTCCATTGATATGTTTCATCCTGTACTTCCAAAACAAAAAAGGCTTAAAATCATTAGTCCCGCTTAATACGTCTCGAGATGAACGTCCGTTCCCTAATCAATTCAAAATGCATTTCTCGTACTAAGACCACGAGCATGTAACAAGTATATAATTAGACAGCAAACAATGCATTTGAATACCTAACAGGTACAAATTTCACGTGTAAATGAAAACGTAAGCCGGCCTTTCTTTAGCCGAAGCATACTCATCAAAAACCCTAATCACCATCCAAATTATACACGACATCAACCATCAATAATTTCCAATGACAACAGCATTTAAATTAGTTTTCCACAACGTACCTGTAAAGCAAAAGCAGAGAGTGCAAACTAATCCCTTGGAATAGGCAATGCTTTAAGCATACAAGGAAACCTGTTAGAAATGTTCAGTCTCGTAAAGTATCAGGTACTTTAGGTTATATTTGGAGTGTATTAGAAATTCAAATCAATGCAATATAAATGGAGGGGGAGGGGTCTAGTGGTTGTCAGCAGTTATTACTACACACAGTAAACAGGCTGACAATTTGTTGTGGTTCATAGATACATGTCAAGTCATTTCAACCGGTCTGTCTGCAACCCCTATGGTTCAATTTATAGAAGTGCCACTGCGTAGAGATTGCATCTAGAGGTAGATGGTGTTAACTCTGCTGTCTGTGTCTGTTAATGCATTTGTCTTATTCCTACCCTATCCACTAACAATGAATCAAAAACACCTTTGGAGTAAAATAATAAACAGCTTGGAGAAACAGTGCTAAGATAAGATGACCACCGCTATACTATAAATGTCAAGTTGTATTGCCATTTTATAATGATGCATAATTGGATGATAGATTGGTGGAGTGGCTTTTAAATCGGACAGTGACTATGGTTACCATTGGTCAGTGACTATGGCTACCATTGGTCAGTGCCATGTTAGGTTGGTTGCAGTGATAGTTCCTAGACGTCAACAGTGCAGAGGAGCTGACTGCCAGGCTGGGCTGACTCCATTATGGTCATCTTGGGCTTCTTCCTGGTTTCCTCCCTCTCCTTAGCCAGTTTACTCATCTCCTCTTGCAGTTTGTTCAGGATGTGAAGATTTGGCCTGTTCTTTTTGGCATACTGCTGAAGTTCAATCACACTCGTCTGAATTTTCCTTTTTCACCATCTTATTACTCTCTCTGCCGTACATGTGGAGCAGTGACCCCCAGTTCTTCACGTGGGGGTGCAGCATCTGTAGGATCTTCTGAGACGCCAGCTGCTTCCCCACACGCTTATTCTTGCACCATCCGCGCACGGTGTGCTTGCCACACATCATCACATATTCACTCTTCTGGTTCTTTCCTGGGATCACCTCAAACTTGATGCTGGTGTCACCCATTCCATGGTTTCTCTTAAGGCACTCGTGTAGAATCTGATATGGCGAGAGTAAGCCTGCTTTATTGGTCAGTTCGTACACCCTTGAATCTTCAATACTGATATGATTAAAATACTCCAGCTCATCCCCTTCTACCAGCTTCTCCTCAGACGTCTGCTTCACAAAGTCAGGGATGAGGATCTCCAGTGTGGCTTGAGCAGCTTTATTCTTGGCAAGTTTTTTACTGCTTGCAGTTCCTGTGCCATATGTCGCTCCCTCTATAATGACAGAGGCTCCAAAGGGTTCACTTGGGTTCTCACATTCAAAAAAGTTGTAAACAGGTCGGACCTTTAGGACACGTTGCATATATTCATGTAGGATGCAAACTTCAGATTTCCCATTTGGGTTAATGACAAACTCTTTCTTGGTGGGGGTATCTGATACAGACAGAGTGATGAGTTTCTGGTTGGCAGGCAGAATGGGTCTCTCTGACTCAGCCTGTTTCCTCTTGATGTCCCTGTTGAACTGCCTGCGCTCTGCCCAAGTATGGAACTTCTTCACGGTCACTATCGATTCATCTTTGCACACCTCCACCTTGGCCCTGACCTGTCCCAGAGCCCCCTGGGCCATCTCAAATGAGTGGGGCATCTTGCCATGCAGGACAGGGCACCCCTTTATGGTCCCAACTGTGACCAGGCCTGTCTCTATCTCCGCCTCCACCTCTCCCTCCCCCAAGCCCACAGTGGTAGCGTCCTCCTGGGCCGTGGAGTCAGGCTCGTCTGGTCTCTCCACGGAGTCTGCCTCCTCCCCATTCTTCACCAGAGACACTTCAGCGTTGGGTGTCACCTCTCCGTTCTGTTCCCTTTCCTCGTGATCCTTCATCTTCCTATAGTGCAGGCAGGGGATGCTACTGGTGGGAGGGTCGCGTTTCCTGATGCTCCCGGTCCCCAGAAAGTAAGGTCTGGACCAGGTCACCACTCTGGTCTCTCTGTGCAGGTAGACTGGAATGCCAGAGTTATGGAATGTCATGATCCATCCGTCAGGTAGTAGCTCAATGGGTGGACGCCCACGACTCTTCAGGACTGTCTTAATTTTGGTCATCATGGGCTGAACACCTCCCTCCACATCCCCGTCGGATGCGTGGTCACTGTCCCCTGCATACTCAGCAGCCCCCTCTGCCAGGCGCATCTTTTTGGGCACAGGCATTGCCTCCTCCAGCAGAGCGTCTACATCACTGTCAAAGTCCTCCTCATAGGAGTTATTTAGGTTAACTTCGTCAGCGTGCTCCTGTTGAACTTTGACCTCTGACCTGAACCCCCCCTGCTGCAATCCTCCAGGAAGTCCTGACTGAAGTCCTCCAGCTCATCTAGGACCGCAAACTCCACTTTGTTCTCCAGGTCTGCCTCCGCCTCCTCCCCTCTCCTCCCTGCACTGACACCGACCACCCCATTCCCCAGCCCTGACCTACTATCCACAGCCCCTGGCTCTGTATCAGCATCATGAAACTCACCATTAAGGCCCTCTGAGCTGGTCTCCCCTCCACCACCACCCTCCTGACCTATTCCTGTGTACAGCACCTTCCTATCTTTGCTCCAGCTGGTATCTACAACGCTGACACTGATCTTAATGTCTCTGAGTAACTTGAGGTCTGGCAAGAACTTGGTGACGGGGGGTGCGTGGCGGGCTGTTGTAGGGCACGGGGTGCTAGGTTCGGCCTCATCTGACAGGTTATTAATGAAGGTTATGGAGCCCTTGGTGTAGAGCCCCAGGCCCCCTGCTGGGGTGTGTGTGTGTCCATCACCACCAGAGCTAACGTCCATTTCCTCTGCGTCACTGGACGTTTGCAGGGGGGGTGGTGGAGGCTGCGCTTTACCATTAAGGCCCTCTGAGTTAAAATCATCAGGTGGCTCAAATGGTAAGGGGGATAATATTTCATCTATCTCCATGTTGACTGCGTCTTATGAATCATAAATACAACTGCTCTATGGGTCACACTGATTCTTGTTTTGGCTATATATTTGATCTATCTATCTATCTATCTTGCTTCTGGTCATTATTACTCCTATTTACAAGTACACTATATATACACACAAAAGTATGTGGACACCCCTTCAAATTAGTGGGTTTGGCTATTTCAGCCACACCCATTGCTGACAGGTGTATAAAATCGAGCACACAGCCATGCAATCTCCATAGGCAATCATATGCGCTCAGTGACTTTCAACGTCGCACCGTCATAGGATGCCACCTTTCCAACAAGTCAGTTCGTCAAATTTCTGCCCTGCTAGAGCTGCCCCGGTCAACTGTAAGTGCTGTTATTGTGAAGTGGAAACGTCTAGGATCAATAACGGTTCAGCCGTGAAGTGGTAGGCCAAACAAGCTCACAGAACGGGCCTGCCAAGTGCTGAAGCGCATAGCACGTAAAAATTGTCTGTCCTCGGTTGCAACACTCACTACAGAGTTCCAAACTGCCTCTGAAAGCAACATCATCACAAGAACTGTTCGTCAGGAGCTTCATGAAATTGGTTTCCATGGCCAAGCAGCCGCACACAAGCCTAAGATCACCATGCGCAATGCCAAGCTTCGGCTGGAGTGGTGTAACGTTCGCCACCATTGGACTCTGGAGCAGTGCAAACGCACTCTCGAGTGATGAATCACGCTTCACCATCTGGCAGTCCGACGGACGAAAAAATAAATGGTTTGTCGAAATTGGTGTGGAAGAACTTGACTGGCCTGCACAGAGCCCTAACCTCAACCCCATCGAATACCTTTGGGATTAATTGTAATGCAGACTGCGAGCCAGGCCTAATCGCCCAACATCAGTGCCCGACCTCACTAATGCTTGTGGCTGAATGGAAGCAAGTCCCTGCAGCAATGTTCAAACATCTAGTGGAAAGCCTTCCCAGAAGAGTGGAGGCTGTTATAGCAACAAACGGGAGGGGACCAACTCCATATTAATGCCCATGATTTTGGAATGAGATGTTCAACTAATAGGTGTCCACATACTTTTGGTCATGTAGTGTATATTCCTGCTACCTGTCACTTTTCAGTTCATTCTGAAACTATTTAGACCCCTTGACTTTTCCCACATTTTGTTATGTTACAGCCTTATTCTAAAATGGATTCAATTGTTTCAATCTACACCCAATACCCCATAATGACAAATATCACATTTACATAAGTATTCAGACCCTTTAATCAGTACTTTGTTGAAGCACCTTTGGCAGCGATTACAGCCTCGAGTCTTTTTGGGTATGACGCTACAAGCTTGGCACACCTTTATTTGGGGAGTTTCTCCCATTCTTCTCTGCAGATACTCTCAAACTCTGTCAGGTTGAATGGGGAGCGTCGCTGCACAGCTATTTTCAGGTCTCTCCAGAGATGTTCAATCAGGTTCAAGACTGGGCTCTGGCTGGGACACTCAAGGACATTCAGAGACTTGTCCCGAAGCCTCGCCTGCGTTGTCTTGGCTGTGTGCTTAGGGTTGTTGTCCTGTTGGAAGGTGAACCTTCGCCCCAGTCTGAGGTCCTGAGCGCTCTGGAGCAGGTTTTCATCAAGGATCTCTCTGTATTTTGCTCTGTTCATCTTTCCCTCGATCCTGATTAGTCTCCCAGTCCCTGCTGCTGAAAAACATCCCCACAGCATGATGCTGCTACCACCATGCTTCACCATAGGGATGGTGCCAGGTTTCCTCCAGACGTGACGCTTGGCCTTCAGGCCAAAGAGTTCAATCTTGGTTTCATCAGACCAGAGAATCTTGTTTATCATGGTCTGAGAGTCCTTTAGGTGCCTTTTTGCAAACTCAAAGCGGGCTGTCATGTGCCTTTTACTGAGGAGTTGTTCCGTCTGGTCAATCTACCATAAAGGCCTGATTGGTGGAGTGCTGCCGAGATGGTTGTCCTTCTGGAAGGTTCTCCCATCTCCACAGAGGAAGTCTGGAGCTCTCTCAGAGTGACCATCGGGTTCTTGGTCACCTCCTTGACCAAGGCCCTTCTCCCCCGATTGCTCAGTTTGGCTGGGCGGCCAGCTCTATGAAGAGTCTTGGTGGTTCCAAACTTCTTCCATTTAAGAATGATGGAGGCCACTGTGTTCTTGGGGACCTTCAATGCTGCAGAAAGCTCTGCGGACAATTTCTTCAACCTCATGGTTGGGTTTTTGCTCTGACATGCACTGTCAACTGTGGGACCTTATATAGACAGGTGTGTGCCTTTCCAAATCATGTTCAATCAATTGAATTTACCACAGGTGGACTCCAATGAAGTGGTAGAAACATCTCAAGGATGATCAATGGAAACAGGGTGCACTTGAGCTCCATTTCGAATCTCATAGCAAAGGCTCTGAATACTTATGTAAATAAGGTATTTCTGTTTCTTATTTTCAACTTTTCAAAAAATCTGTTTTCGCTTTGTCATTATGGGGTATTGTGTGTAGATTGATGAGGAACATTTGTAATTTAATCCATTTTAGAATAAGGCTATAAAGTAACAAAATGTGGAAAAAGGGAAGGGGTCTGAATTCTTTCTGAATGCACTGTACATACAGTGGGGAGAAAAAGTATTTGATACACTGCCGATTTTACAGGTTTTCCTACTTACAAAGAATGTAGAGGTCTGTAATTTTTATCATAGGTACACTTCAACTGTGAGAGACGGAATCTAAAACAAAAATCCAGAAAATCACATTGTATGATTTTTAAGTAATTAATTTGCCTTTTATTGCATGACATAAGTATTTGATCACCTAACAACCAGTAAGAATTCCGGCTCTCATAGACCTTTTAGTTTTTCTTTAAGAAGCCCTCCTGTTCTCCACTCATTACCTGTATTAACTGCACCTGTTTGAACTCGTTACCTGTATAAAAAAGACACCTGTCCACACACTCAATCAAACAGACTCCAACCTCTCCACAATGGCCAAGACCAGAGAGCTGTGTAAGGACATCAGGGATAAAATTGTAGACCTGCACAAGGCTGGGATGGGCTACAGGACAATAGGCAAGCAGCTTGGTGAGAAGGCAACAACTGTTTGCGCAATTATTAGAAAATGGAAGAAGTTCAAGATGACGGTCAATCACCCTCGGTCTGGGGCTCCATGCAATATCGCACCTCGTGAGGCATCAATGATCATGAGGAAGGTGAGGGATCAGCCCAGAACTACACGGCAGGACCTGGTCAATGACCTGAAGAGAGCTGGGACCACAGTCTCAAAGAAAACCATTAGTAACACACTACGCCGTCATGGATTAAAATCCTGCTCAAGCCAGCGCATGTCCAGGCGCGTCTGAAGTTTGCCAATGACCATCTGGATGATCCAGAGGAGGAATGGGAGAAGGTCATGTGGTCTGATGAGACAAAAATAGAGCTTTTTGGTCTAAACTCCACTCGCCGTGTTTGGAGGAAGAAGAAGGATGAGTACAACCCCAAGAACACCATCCCAACCGTGAAGCATGGAGGTGGAATCATCATTCTTTGGGGATGCTTTTCTGCAAAGGGGACAGGACGACTGCACCGTATTGAGGGGAGGATGGATGGGGCCATGTATCGCGAGATCTTGGCCAACAACCTCCTTCCCTCAGTAAGAGCATTGAAGATGGGTCGTGGCTGGGTCTTCCAGCATGACAACGACCCGAAACACACAGCCAGGGCAACTAAGGAGTGGTTCCGTAAGAAGCATCTCAAGGTCCTGGAGTGTCCTAGCCAGTCTCCAGACCTGAACCCAATAGAAAATCTTTGGAGGGAGCTGAAAGTCCGTATTGCCCAGCGACAGCCCCGAAACCTGAAGGATCTGGAGAAGGTCTGTATGGAGGAGTGGGCCAAAATCCCTGCTGCAGTGTGTGCAAACCTGGTCAAGACCTACAGGAAGCATATGATCTCTGTAATTGCAAACAAAGGTTTCTGTACCAAATATTAAGTTCTGCTTTTCTGATGTATCAAATACTTATGTCATGCAATAAAATGCAAATTAATTACTTAAAAATCATACAATGTGATTTTCTGGATTTTTGTTTTAGATTCCGTCTCTCACAGTTGAAGTGTACCTATGATAAAAATTACAGACCTCTACACGCTTTGTAAGTAGTAAAACCTGCAAAATCGGCAGTGTATCAAATACTTGTTCTCCCCACTGTATCTACCTCAAATACTCCAGTATTCTTGCACATTATACCCTGTATATAGCTTCCTCTCTTATTTCGTATGTTTTTTATTTTCTTATTATTTTCTTATTAGTTATACTTTTTGAATATGAAATACTGCATTGTCTGGTAGGGCTTTCAAGTTTGTATTTCACTGTGCTTGTGCATGTGACAAATAAAATGTGAAACTTTTCCCACGTGACATTTTTCACGAGATTTGTTCACGTGAGAAATGTATGTGAAACATCACACATTTGAAAAGCATGTGTATGACTCACGCAAATTTCACGTGAAAACCCCCACACACATTTTCTCACGTGTTCTTTCACATGTGATTTTTCCATGTGTTTTTTTGTTGTTGTAAGGGAGGCAATATAACCTGGGAAGTATGTCTTTCCAACAGCTCACATGAGACACAGTCACTAATGCTGACCTCTGAGCAGTTATGCAGCACCTGGGAACCAATTAGTAGCCTTAGGAAGAGGTAGCTTCTACCCCTGGGGCCTCATTTAACAGGTGTGCATATGCAGAAATATGCACATTAAATGTATGTGTGGGATCAATTTCACATTTATAGATTTATCAAGATTGAGGTTGTAATTAAATTGAGATTATGTGTACTTAGGATAACTTTTTATAACACGATTACATTACATGAAGTTGTTACTTTGCAAGGTGTTGGATGGCTTGGTAGCCAGCAAGAAAAAGTTGATGTTATCTGAAGTTGTCAGAATCTGATAATTTCAAGTAGATATCTTTTAAATGTTGTGTTTCTCTTATATCTTCGTAATAACACTATAATAACTCTTTTTTATTATAGTCCATCACTCACTGAAGATCGCTGAGTGCTCCCGTGGCCTTCTTGCTTGTGTTTTTAGAACATTCATGCCATTAGATCAGAACCTTATGACAACCATCAGAAAACATTACCTTTGCTCTATGTAGCGTACATCCTCTGTTTGCTGGAAGCACTCTCTTTCTGATCATGAGGGCTGTTCTTAAACCTACAGCTGTCAATACAGCACAGAGTCACACCTTCTCTCTCTACATGTGCAACCCTGAAACAGAGTAGTTTCAAAGCCTAAGGAAATCCTGGTTGCTGGAGCGCTCATTAGAGACCCGAGCAGCACCTAGGGCATCATGGCCCTATCAATACCAACCAGGTCAAAGAGTCTGACTGTTGTCCATAATGACTCATAAATAGCCCTCACCACAGACAGCCCTGTGCTGCAAGGTAGTGGAACATCAAAGGCTCTGCCAGACCACTCAGGCAACCCGGAGAGGGCACAGAGGGGTGACATCAGAGCTCAACACACAGGTGGCAAGATGCCAGAGCTGAGAAGTGGCATGAAAAACAAAACACTATTAACATGGTTTTTGTTATAGAAGCACAAGGAAAATCTTCTGCTATAGGTAGATCTTTGTAGGAGTCTTATACAACCATGAACCACACATATTCTGAATGCATAATAGCCTATTCCTTTAATTCAGTATGAATAGTCACATACATTATTCATGCAGCACATTCATTGTTTAAAATGGCATTCATAAGAAGAGGTATTGTGTAGGCATACAGTACATTATCTGTGTAATAATTTAGTCACCTTAAATATGTGTGTGTAAATGTGTTGTCAAAACATTGTGTGTAGCCTACACATGCCAATGGAGACTTAGGAGCTTTTACCATCCATACACTCTTAGGAAAAAAAGGTGCTATCTAGAACCTAAAAGGGTTATCCTATGGGGACAGCCAAAGAACCCTTTTGGAACCCTTTTTTCTAAGAGTGTAGCCTACTGGTCCCCTGGTGAAAATAAACTGCCTTTATGAGGAAAAATGCACACCTGGAGAACTGGTGTAGCCTATGACAGAAAGCACAAATTGATCTTACCTTACAGTCCTCTGTGTGGGATCGGACGGAATAATCCTCTGATAAATACTTGAGAAAGAAGAAGTCAAACTCCTCATATTTTTCCTGAGCGTGTTGGTCCAGCCTCATGTACGCCTGGATACAGATGCTGCAGACATCCTCATCATCCCCACCGCCGCTAAACAAATCCAAAACCATGTTCTGAAGACTGCAATTTAAACTGTCTGGGCTTGACATCCCCAACAGTAAGTCAGAAATGGTGTAAGAATCACAAAAAGAGAGGCTAAAATTCCTAAAATAATCAAGTAACATCTGTGACGAGAACGTTGATTGAGTTGAGGACCTAAAGCCAGCTCTTTGTCGATACAATGTGGTGCAGGCTGACTCCAGGTGTGTGTGGTGGCTTTGAGCATCAGTGCAATGAGGACTTGGAGCAGCGGATTTGGTCAAATTGCTTAGAAAAATACCACATTTTCCCTCATTTAGAGCCGGGTGGACCCTGTCAGTCGCGTTGATCCAGATTTTGCGGTTGCTCCTATCCTTGGACCTCAGCTTAACTCCAGCACACAGCCAGAGGTGATCAGAGAGAAGGACAGTGAAAAATAATAGGGATGCCAAAGACATTCGCCATTTCTGTACCCTCTCGGAATCGGCACAGGGTTTATCGTTTTGTTTGGGTGCACAACAGATTTTTAACACGGCGTCATCTTCCCTTCGAAACATCCAAGCACCCCTGATCATATTTTAGGGGGTAGACAAAAGCGATCTCAGATGGCTTTTTCACCTTTGCAATATATCCCCCGAACAATGTCACCTACCTCGTTTGCAACATGGTGATGGGAAGCATTTTTTCCAAGTTGTTGTGTCAAGAAATCAATCCAACTCCAAACCCCGGCGTCTAATCCATTGCAAATAGATAACGTCCGGCATAATATTCCCTATACACCGAAAATTGTAACATGTTGTGAAATCCTACTGACACCTCCAGCACCGGTGCAGCATCACACAAGAAACGCATAGCACGTACAAATACGAAATCTTTACTCTATATCTGCCATCCTCAAACATGACAATAGTCTTATTTTTTCTTCCGTTTTTAGTTCAAAAAGCGACATTTGCCTCTCATCTTCTCCTTCCCTTTGATAGTCCTAGTTTAGTCTGTCGCCATCTTCGGTTTCGCACAGAAAACCTTCAGATTATTTAATTCAAGGGGGGTGGAGCGCCTGCGCTCTTGGTCGCGGCTGTGGTTCCACATCTCCTCTCACATTCCCATTAAAGGTTCAATGCAGCCGTTTTTATCTCAATATCAAATCATTTCTGGGTTACAATTAAGTGGCTTACTGTGATTGTTTTTAAAATGGTAAAAAATAAACAAAAATAGCTTCTTTGCAAAGAGCAATTTCTGAAGCAAGAATTGTGCTAGGTAGGACAGTCTGTGAGTGGTCTGAGTGGGGAGGGGAAAACTGACAACTAGCTGTTATTGGCAGAGAGGTTTGGAACTTTCTTATTGATCTATTAACTAATTTACCACCTGGTAATGTCACCAGGCAGGCCAAAACTATATCCCACCAAAACAGGCTGGAATTATAAGAGGTATTTTCAAACAGCTCCTACAGTAAAAGGGCACTATCATAATTTTCATAATTTCACAGAATTATTCCAACCTCATGGTGTGGAAATATATATAAAACATAAGAAAATCACGTTTTGGACTGCACTGGGCCTTTAACGCAAGCCCATTCATTCCCCAACTTTCATTCAATCCTTTCATTGGGCATCCTTACCCAAGGAGGAATTTAAGGAGAGAGATTAAAAACCACATTATTCATCTGGCTTGCAAGGTTTGCAAGAAAATATGTAATGTTATGTTACAAAATAATATTCCATGGTAAACAGATTTAGATTATGGTTTGAGTGTGGTAATACTACAGGTTTTGAGTGTGGTAATACTACACAAAACAAAAGTGAGGTCACAGGATTTGTATAATGTTTGTTCATTTCACACGTCTTTGATGGTGTTTTCCTCACAGAGAACCTCCCCCCAACATATTTTAAAGAAGAGGTGGGATGGATTGTCATCAAGTACTACTGTAGGCCTACTACTACTGCCTGACTAGGCTACTATTACTACTACAGTTTATAACCATAATAATCATAATAACAATCATAATTAGCATCATTAGCATCATCATCAATCATCACAATAATCCTAATCTCTATATATGGTTCTGCAATCTGCACATAAGAACAAAAGTGGGGTCCAAAATTATTGACACCCTTGATAAAGATGAGCAAAAATGGCTCTATAAAATAAATAATTCAAATACTGAGCTAGATGGTATGCAAAAAAAAAACGTGGAAATTATATTATTTTATAGTAATAGAATTGCTCTGAGAAAGAGATTTTGTTTAACAAGTAATATTAATTTTTTTCTCAAAAAGGTAGGGGTCAAAATGATTGACACCTCTGTTTTCAATCCCTTTCAATACCTCACCTCAAATCAAATCAAATCACATTTATTGGTCACATACACATGGTTAGCAAATGTTATTGCGAGTGTAGCGAAATGCTTGTGCTTCTAGTTCCGACAGTGCAGCAACATCTAGCAAGTAATATCTAACAGTTCCACAACAAAAACCTAATACACACAATCTAAGTAAAGGAATGGAATAAGAATATATAAATATATGGATGAGCAATGTCATTATCAGAGTGGCATAGTCCAAGATGCAATAGATAGTATAGAATACAGTATATACATATGAGATGGCTAATGCAAGATATGTAAACATTATTAAAGTGGCATTATTAAAGTGACTAGTGTTCCATTTATTAAAGTGGCCAGTGATTTTCAAGTCTGTATGTAGGCAGCAGCCTCTCTGTGCTAGTGATGGCTGTTTAACAGTCTGATGGCCTTGAGATAGAAGCTGTTTTTCAGTCTCTTGGTCCCAGCTTTGATGCACCTGTACTGACTGCGCCTTCTGGATGATAGCGGGGTGAACAGGCAGTGGCTCGGGTGGTAGTTGTCCTTGATTATCTTTTTGGCCTTCCTGTGACATCGGGTGCTGTAGGTGTCCTGGAGGGCAGGTAGTTTGCCCCCGGTGATGCGTTGTGCAGACCGCACCACCCTCTGGAGAACCCTGCGGTTGTGGGAGGTGCAGTTGCCGTACCCGGTGGTGATACAGCCCGACAGGATGCTCTCAATTGTGCATCTGTAAAAGTTTGTGAGGGTTATAGGTGACAGGCCAAATTCCACACTGTCTGTGTGGGTGGACCATTTCAGTTTGTCAGTGATATGTATGTCGAGGAACTTAAAACTTTCCACCTTCTTCACTGCTGTCCCGTCGATGTGGATAGGGGGGTACTCCCTCTGCTGTTTCCTGAAGTCCACGATCATATCCTTTGTTTTTTTGATATATATATATTTTTAATTGTTTGTATATAATAATAATAATAATTATATATTAATTTTTTTGCGAGGATAACGGCACTGAGCCTTTTTCTGAAATGTTTTATCAGTTGGATAACACATTGGGAGGGATCTTAGACCATTCCTCCATACAGAATCCTTCCAGATCTTTGATAGCCTTCGTCTGCCTTCTTCAATTCAAACTACAGGTTTCTAATGGGTTTCAAGTCCGGAGATTGATGTGTGCTTGGGGTTATTGTCTTGCTGGAAGATCCACCAAGTTTCAGTCTCCTGGCAGAGGCAACCAGGTTTTTGGCTAAAATATGCTGGTACTGGGTAAAGATCATGATGCCGTTGACCTTGACAAGGGCCCTAGGACCAGTGGAAACAAAATAGCCCCCTAACATCAAAGATCCACTACCATATTTTATAGTAGGTATGGGATTATTTTTCTGCTCATGGGATCTCATTTAGACGCCAAACCCACCACTGGTGTGTGTGGACAATTAAGAGCTCTATTTTCATGTAATCTGACCAAAGCAATGGTTCCAATCCAAGTGCCAATGCTGTTTAGCAAACTCCATGCGTTCACATTTGTTGGGTGACATGAAAATATAACTAATTGGCCACGCACAACAGTGGTGGGTTTAGCGTCTAACCTTTTTGAGAAAAAAAAAGTATTCCTAGCAAGATGGTGCTGACGAAGGTTGACATCTTACGAGTTCCAACCCGACTTTGCTATTTAGTGACTTTTTTCGTGATTATGTTAACTTTTTTTGTACAGAAAGTTCCTAATATTGTCACACATTCTGAATGTGAGCTCGTGAGATCAGGATGGTTCGTACAAGTCAAAAATGTACCAGGTTGTTTGGGCGATATGGGCAAAAAATTGAATTGCGATTTTTCAACCAAATATCGTGATTTGACTTGCGATATATACTGAACAAAATTATATGTAAAGTGTTGGTCCCATGTTTCATGAGCTGAAATAAAAGATCCCAGAAATGTTCCATATGCACAAAAAGCTTATTTCTCTCCAATTTTGTGCACACATTTGTTTACATCCCTGTTAGTGAGCATTTCACCTTTGCCAAGAGAATCCATCCACCCGACAGGTGTGGCATATTAAGAAGCTAATTAAACAGCATGATCATTACACAGGTGCACCTTGTGCTGGGGACAATAAAAGGCCACTCTAAAATGTGCAGTTTTGTCCACAACACAATGCCACAGATGTCTCAAGTTTTGAGGGAGCATGCAATTGGCATGCTGACTGCAGGAATATCCACCAAAGCTGTCGCCAGAGAATTGAATGTTATTTTCTCTACCATAAGCCACCTCCAACGTCGTTTTAGAGAATTTGGCATTACGTCCAACCGGCCTCACAACTGCAGACCACGTGTAATCACGCCAGCCCAGGACCTCCACATCCGGCTTCTTCACCTGCGGGATCATCTGAGACCAGCCACCCGGACAGTTGATCAAACAGAGGAGTATTTCTGTCTGTAATAAAGCCCTTTTGTGGGGAAAAACTCATTCTGATTGGCTGAGCCTGGCTGCCAAGTGGGTGGGCCTGGCTGCCAAGTGGGTGGGCATATGCCATCCCAGGCCCACCCATGGCTGTGCCCCTGCCCAGTCATGTGAAATCCAAAGATTAAGGCCTAATGAATTTACTTCAATTGACTGATTTCCATATATGAACTGTAACTCAGTAAAATTGTTGAAATTGTTGCATTTATATTTTTGTTCAGTATACACTGTATACAAAACATTATGAACACCTGCTCTTTCCATGATCTAGACTGACCCGGTGAATCCAGGTGAAAGCTATTTATTGATGTCACTTGTTAAATCCACCTCAATCAGTGTAGATGAAGGGGAGGAGACAGGTTAAAGAAGGATTTTTAAGCTTTGAGACAATTGAGACATGGATTGTGTATGTGTGCCATTCAGAGGATGAATGGGCAAGTCAAAAGATGTAAGTGCCTTTGAACGGGGTATGGAAGTAGCTGCCAGGCACACTGGTTTGAGTCAAGAACTGCAACGCTGCTGTGTTTTTCACGCTCAACAGTTTCCCGTGTGTATCAAGAATGGTCCACCACCCAAAGGACATCCAGACAACTTGACACAACTGTGGGAAGCAGTGGAGTCAACATGGGCCAGCATCCCTGTGGAACACTTTCAACACCTTGTAGAGTCCATGTCCAGATGAATTAAGGCTGTTCTGGGGGAGGGGGGTGCAACTCAATATTAAGATGTTCTTAATGTTTTGTACACGGCAGTGTACATCAAAACACTTGGGTGAACTGTTGAAATCATATAAATAGAATGATTATTGTAATTCTATGGTTGGTGTTGTTTGGCATGACACCAAATGAAAAAGCCACGTTGGAGTTATGACAGGGTAGGAACCAAGTACTGGTCAGTGTTTCTCAGTGGACCCTAATAGCGTTTGAATAGATGCATAGACGTTACATTTATTCAAAGATTGGAGAATAGGCTATTTGATTCAGAACATGTCGTTGCACAAACAACATGCGGATATACACCACCACTGGTAGCAACCTGTATTAGAGCTAACGTTTGCTTTGCCCTAGCTAGTGCATTTAGCTAAAGGGCATTTCCCTAGCCAGCTAGCTAGTTAGCGATTAGCTTTAGGCATATGCCAGCTTCCTTACACTAACTAACTCGCGTTTTGCAAAAAGCAAGATAGACAAACTAATATTACAATAGCGAAAACATGTGGATTCATATTTAGAACCATCGTGGAACGCAGTATCTTTGGGAAGAATCTGTTGAGTGCATGCTGAGAGAAACATGCACAGCGTGAAGGGACTGTCTGTGTGCTGCCTGCCTGGGGCTATGGAGCTAGATACCTGCCAAAAGGTTGCACGTACATACCGTTAGGATCATAAGAAAATCCATACGTAAATTGTTAGGATCATAAGAAAAGCCATGCGTGAAACATGAAACGTAAACGTGACATTTCATCTGTGAACATACAAACACAATGTTACGATTACGGACTAACATTTTAGGCTTGAACAAATCTTGCGTTGCAATTCTGACGTACAATAATACCTTTCAGAGTTTTGGCAGTTTCATCTCACACACACACAAGAAAAAAAGGGTACACCAAATGGCCTGTGAGAAGTGCTACAAGAATAAGCATAACCGGGTAGAGGTATCCTACACGTTTTCAAGTTAAAAGTCTCCATTCTCTATTACTCAGTTGAGTTTGCTTCACATTTAGGTAGCTAATGTAATGGATTTGTTTGCCAGCGGAAGTCTAGAAGGCATTAGCTGTATTATGCCTACAACAATGAAGTTTCAGTCCGCTAGGTGTATCTACAGCACGGACATTACAGCACGGGGTTAATATGAATTTAAAATAAATTGACATGATTTACATGAATCGGGTCATAAATATATGGACTTTGAAATGAACAAGGGAGAAGTTAAACATAGGCTAAGTCTGGCATTAGCTTATTACCACACTTTACAATAACTCTGTTGCAGTGATCTTAGGTAGTATCCGTATAGCACCACAACACCATGCGCCTTCGGAAAAGCACCCCTCAGCCCCAGAAGATGCCCTTCAGGAGGCATGCAGCCATAGAATCATTATACCCTAATGGAGGCCTATTTGCCTAATAGCCAAATAAAGTGCAGAGCATGCATGATGCGTGCAACTCGTCATTCCAACATATTTGAACATTTAATTAATCCTTCATTCAGTTCAGTCAGTCAGTATGTCATCCATTCAGTCATTTGTCTGACTTGTAATAGGAACTAAATCAAAGACAATAGAACAGTCTTATCCATTTGTTTATTGAAATCCATCCAAGTTCTTTAACCTATCACTTTAATAATTCAATGTTTAATTTAGGCCTATCCAAATAGAAAATAGGCCTTCAATTTGTATTTAGGCTATCATTTTGGGTACTGGTGTCTTGTGGAATAATTTTAGAACTCTATTTGTGTTATAACTTTTTATTATAGGGCTCCCCTTAAAAAGAGACCCTAGCTCACAGGCCTCTAAATATAGCCTCTAAATAAATGTTAAACAAAATAGTTGATAGTGAAAACATATCTGGCAATAAGAATAGGCTATAGATAGTCTCCCAAATTGTAAAGTGGTTATCCCACTGGCTATAGGGTGAACGCACCAATTTGTGAGTCGCTCTGGCTAAGAGCGTCTGCTAAATGACGTTAATGTGCCCTTGAGCAAGGCACTTAACCCTAATTGCTCCTGTAAGTCGCTCTGGTTAAGAGCGTCTGCTAAATGACTAAAATGTAAATGTAAATGTTGACCATTTGGGAACCCTTGGCTATTTAGCTCAGGACAGGTTATAGCCAATACTTGATCAATATTTTGTTTTGTTTCATTTATTGATATGGATTTAGCCTCTGCGTGATTGGGTTGTGCAACTCAAATGGCTATAACAAGCCTTCATACAGAGTGGAAGTTACTAATACAACAGTCAAAATGCCTAATATAGGGCCTCCCGAGTGGCTCGATCCCAGGCTGTGTCTCAGCCGGCTGCGACCGGGAGACCCATGAAGCGGCACACAATTGGCCCAGCGTTGTCCGGGTTAGGGGAGGGTTTGGCCGGCCGGGATGTCCTTGTCCTATCGCGCTCTAGCGACTCCTGTGGCGGGCCGGGCGTATGCACGCTAACTTCGGTGGACAGTGTTTCCTCCGACACATTGGTGTGGCTGGCTTCCGGGTTAAGTGAGCAGTGTGTCAAGAAGCAGTGCGGCTTGGCGGGGTCGTGTTTCGGAGGACGCATGACTCTCGACCTTCGCCTCTCCCGAGTCCGTACGGGAGTTGCAGCAATGGGACAAGACTGTAACTACAAATTGGGGAGAAAAAGGGGGTAAAAAAAATAAAAATACAAACCCCCCTAATATAAGTCCTACGGTCCGTGCTCCCAAATACTGGAGAAAGTGTGATTTATTAGGTTACATGATCACCACAGTAGCCCCACGCGGCTATACAAATAAATTATGCAATTATATGGCCATTAAATAACACACAACAGCATGGCATATTTAGATAGCGGAATAGGCCTTGCCTAATTATTTTTACTTTCTATTTTGCCGCTCAGGCGGTTATTCTAGACAAAGCTCTTCTGTGTCTATCATTCTCACACAAGTCATTTGCTGAAGGCCCAAGCCTATACTAAGCCATCTACTGGTATAACATTGTTATTGAACGCAGTTCTAAAACAAGCTCTAGACTTTTATTTTGGAAATGAAACCAGAAGCTGCAAAGCAACTCTAAAGTCTGGGCTGGAGTTGCTTAATTGACTAGCTAACTTCGACTAGCTACGCTCGATTCATGTCCTTTGCAGATGCCATATTACTGACAAAAGTTTGTACATATAAAATATATCTGTAAACGGGTAAAGGGAGACGTAAAGTAAGAATTGAACGTGTAAATGTTCATTCATAGTCGTAGCATAGGGTTGTATGTTTACAGATCTAATTTAACGTTTACATTTCATGTTTCACCCATGGCTTTTCTTACGATCCTAACAATTTACGTGTGGATGTTCTTACGATCCTAACGATACCTACGTTCAACCTTTTGGCAGCTATCTCGCTCCGTACGTTAGTGCCCTGCAGACAGGGATGAGACTGCCTACAGGGAGGAAGGAGGTCAGAGACTTAGCAGTGTGGTGCCAGGACAACAGCCTCTCCCTCAACGTCAGTAAAACCAAGGATGATGAAAGATGGCACCGATAGACATGGCAGCTCAGTTTCTAGCTCTTAAGCAACTTTACAAGCATTTCGCTACACCTGCAATAATCTCTGCCTCTGACCCTATTATGGGGGCTGAGTCACTGGCTTACTAGTGCTCTTCCATGCCGTTCCTAGGAGGGGTGCGTCACTTGAGTGGGTTGAGTCACAGACGTGATCTTCCTGTCCGGTTTTGCACCCCCTCGGGCTCGTGCGGTGGAGGATAACTTTGTGGGCTATACTCAGCCTTGTCTCAGGGTAGTAAGTTGGTGGTCTGTTGATATCCCTCTAGTGGTGTGGGGGCTGTGCTTTGGCAAAGTGGGTGGGGTTATATCCTGCCTGGTTGGCCCTGTCCGGGGGTATCGTCGGACGGGGCCACAGTGTCTCCCGACCCACCCCTGTCTCAGTCTCCAGTATCTATGCTGCAATAGTCTATGTGCCGGGGGGCTAGGGTCAGTCTGTTATAACTGGTGTAATTCTTCTGTCTTATCTGGTGTCCTGTGTGAATTTAATTATCTCTCTCTCCCTCTCTCCCTCCCCTCCCAGAGGACCTGAGCCATAGGATCATGCCTCAGGACTACCTGGCCTGATGACTCCTGGCTGTCCCCAGTCCACCTGGTCGTGGTGCTGCTCCAGTTTCAACTGTTCTGCCTGAGGCTAGGGAACCCTGACCTGTTCACCGGATGTGCTACCTTGTCCCGGACCTGCTGTTTTCGACTCTCTCTCTCTCTCTCCTGCACCTGCTGTCTCGACCTCTGAATGCTCGGCTATGAAAAACCAACTGACATTTACTCCTGAGGTACTGACCTGTTGCACCCTCTACAACCACTGTGATTATGATTTGACCATGCTTGTCATCTATGAACGTTTGAACATCTTGAAGAACAATCTGACCTTAAATGGCCATGTACTCTTTTAATCTCCACACACCCGCACAGTCGTGAAGAGGGCACGACAGCGCCTCTTGCCCCTCAGGGGGCTGTTGTTGTTTTAGAAGAATCTGTTGAGTGCATGCTGAGCGAAACAGCCACAGCATGGTGGAACTGTCTGTGTGCCTTGGGGAAACTGTCACTACAGCCCCAATATAGCTCAGTATTTGAATTATTTATTTTAGACAGTCATTTTTGCTCATCTTTATCAAGGGTGTCAATCATTTCGGACCCCACTGTACTGTATATCAAGCCTTATACTGTATTGTAAATTAATTAGTGAAGTCATCCTTAAATCCACAAAAAAAAGTAAGTAAGAAAGTAAGCCTTAAACTTGATGGACAAATTAGATTGTTTTAGAATTGTTGCTCACTATATAATAGTGCAAGCAAAATGACTCCCCTACTAGCTACATCAAGGAATACAATACGATAACTTCCAACCAGTCTCTATCATTGAGTCTGTTTAATGTCCAAAAGGTATCAAGTACCTGTTTTAACTCATTGTGTTAGACATGTCCAAAGGTATTGAGTACCTGTTTTTACTCATTGTTAGACTGATCCTGGGTTGTTCTATCATTTATCACATGTACTAACAGAAGACATTTGCTTAAATGTCAAATAATTTTCATATAATATATAAAGCAGATTTAAGTCTGATTCACACTATAGCGCAAACCGAGCCAAGCCATGCTGAGCTGAAGTGGTCTGGTCTAGGCTTGCCTGGTTACGCATCCACCTGCTGGAACTATGCTGGAAAGGACAATGTTAAAAGTAAGCCCTATATTGTGAATCAGTTATAATTGTCAACCATTGACCAAACTCAGCACACCTCTTTTTGCTATACAGGGACACCTGTTGGAGAAATAATGAAGGTGACTGACTCCCTTTTAATAACTGATGTACAGAACTAACTAATAAACGACATATTAACTTAGCATTAGCAAAGTGCATTTAATAACAATATATCTTATTAACTGGCACGTTTTATATAACTTGGTGTGTTTTAATGTTAATAAAGTGAATCAAATACATTACTAGCTAGTAAACAAGCAGACATTTTGACAGGTATAGTATCTCACACAGGAAATTACATTTGCCCAGGTGCAGATCTAGGTAAGAGGTATGTTCTCCCCTCTTTCAAGTAGTCACCTGCTAAATGCTTTGCTCAGTTTTGTCAGTAAAAAAAAAATGAAATCAATGTTTTGTATCTGGCATTTATTTAGTTTGCACTTTCCTCTACCCAGAAACAGTTAATAGAAAGTCATGGTCATGTCTTTCTTTACCTTATAGGAACTAATTCTGATTGGAGAGACAAACATTCATTGTTCAAGCTCTGTGTAAATCAGAGCATTTGGACAAAGAAAGTTTAAAGCACATTTCTGAAGTCAAAAAATGGCCTATTGTAATGTAACTCCAAGTTAGCCATGGGATATCAGACTGTATAGGGTAGCTAACCCTGTAATGCACATGAACATGTGGCTCACCTCTCCTCTGTCAGACAGGCCTTAAAGATGAGGCCTTGTCACCAGCAGATGGGGAGAATGGGCTTTCTTTATGACAGACCTTGGCACCAAGATCAAAGGTTCAATTAGTACCATCTGCCCTGATAACCTGCCAGCTACAGGCCCTAGTCATTTTAACATGGCGCGCAGCTGCAAACATTGCCCATGCTTTATTACATTTCTTTAGGGTGTTAACCTGGATTTCATCAAACATCGTTATTTTCCCCCCCTCTGCCTCCCCAGTGAAAGAGTCATCAATCATCACAAATCCAGGAATAGTTTTTTGGGGCACAGATTGGGTATTTGAAGCCATGCCATACCAGCACATATCTATAGTAAAAGGAGTCTTTTCACAGAGGACACCTCTCCTTCCCTTGTGGTTTCACAGTAGTGATTTCAAAAGAAATGGTGAACCACAGATGACTGGTGTGTCAGACCTGCAGGTGCTTTCACTGTAAATGCATTTGGCTTTTGAATGTGCTCTAACATTGTCACCGTGCCGGTAAAGCACACACTTGTATAATACACTTTTAATGCAGTGTGTTGATGGTGTGCTACTTTCTGTAGGCTATTGCTCACAGATTACACTGTACCCAAAGGTTCTTTGTCTATGCATTCGAACACCAGGAGTAAATTCCACAATCAGTCCTCTCTCAGAAAAGTTATGTCTATTATTATAAGGGGAGGCTTGGCAGAAGATGAAAGTACAGTATCTTGTGCTTAAAAATATAATAGGAGTGGAGATCAATTCCTCTCCATTGAAATGTGGTACTTTTTAAGGCTACATCAGTGGTACATTTCCCAAGTGGAATTAGAAAATTCCTCTCCCATGATGTCATGACTTTCCTGAGATGGATGCATATGCATCATTTGAAATCTGAGACTCTAGGGGAATTATTACCATGTCTCTTCTACACACACACATACACACACACACACACACACACACACACACACACACACACACACACACACACAAACAAACAAGATAAACCTTGTGTTTCCATGGCTTTGCAGTGAGCAGGTTTCTCTGTAACTTCCATGGCCAAGACATGCCTGATACAAGCATAGTATAGCACTGGCTTCAACCCCTGTTAGTGGTAAGACATTGGAACTGCAGGGCAGAATCTAAATGCTTCTGTTGCCCAAACTTTTGCACACATCTGTAATTGATATCAATGCAATGATTTATGGGAAAATGTAATGTGCGTGCATCTCAAATAATGATTCTGCCTGCGCATACTGAAATCCCACATGCTGCCTTCCACTAACAAGCCACTTTCAATACCACATGATTTCAATCAACCATAGAAAAGGAACCATTGACAGATACATGCCAGTCCTATAAATTGCTTTGCAGGTCCCCCTGCTGGTAAGAGAATTCTATAACAACAATGTAAATGTTTATAGCCAATAGAGGGCGATAGAGACCAGATCAATGATTAAAAAGTGTTATCTAAAAGTAATGTAACAATAATAAGCCTTTTATCAACTATTTATCATTCAACTATTCTTTTCAACAATAATAATATTTTCTATATGCTAAGACAAAAAAATTTTATTGACTAAATTAGTATACACATTCATATTCTACAGTGGGTGATGCTGTCAGTTTCTAATAATTCCAAATAAGACAAAATGAAAATTGCTCTCTGTTTAGCCACGATGACAGTTAGAGTATCCCTTGTAATGCACATCTTTTTTTTATACTATTAAAACATTCCCCGAAACGTCAAGTCTGGCCTTTTAGAACCTAATGGGGGGTTGGGAAAGTTGTCTGAAATACTATTTTGTTAGTTAGTTGTGTGTTTTTCAAGTGTGTCATTGATGTATTGCTTAGTACAATTTCCTCCTGACCCTAGCCCACATGATGAAATCGAAAACTCTCACTCCACTGTAATGGCTGCTTTTTTGGACACTCAAACCCACTCTCATACAATGAGGGCAAAAGAAAGTCAGAGGTTGTTGTTGGTGTGTGTTTGTGTGTGTGACAGGATGGGAGGTGTGTTGTGAAGGAAGTCCTCTTTGATATGAGCACAGTGTGCTGGGCAGCTCCTAACTCCCCTCCTCGCTCCAGCTCAAATACCACAGTCTGTTTGAAGTAGAAACACAAAACAAATGCATGTGTTGTACTCTGCTCCTTTGTCTCTGGGCTCCATAGTATATCACAGCGGTATCAGCTGTCTGAATGGCCAGATCCCGGAGAGATGTGTACATATTTACCTCTGATAGCTGCATGACCAGCTGGGCCATCGTGTGGGGCCATGCGTCCAGACCAAAGGGGGTCTGTTTGGGCTTGTTTCAGCCTCCGGGCCAGTGTCGTAAATCAGAGACAGCCAGGTCAGGAATTAGGTTCTGCAGGGGGAAGGAATTCAAAGAGAGATGTGCTTTAGTTTAGACAGACTCCCCATCACATCACCAGAAGGCCACAAGACAGGCACATTATATCATTAGACATCTAATCAGTCACAATCACTGAGCCTTGTGTCTTGGACTGGGAACATGGGAATAATGAGCTGGTAATTATCTGCTCCACACTGCTTCAATTGCTGAGTAAAAGCTTAACAAAGATGAAACTGAACCTGACACCGTCTAGCTGGACTAGTTAACCTGTTTGAGTGGATTAGATTTAGAGGTGCTTCCTCTATAAAGAGGTTGCTAGGGTATTTATTTATTTAGAGACAATTGCCTTATCAAACAATGACAGTGACGTAGTGTTTTTACGCCACCACTATTTTCAGATGTGGTGTTGCATTACACATTTTATTGTTGGAGAGTAAAGAGTAAGGGTCTGCTAAGTCATTGCCATTAGGTATGTCATCTAACCCACATTATAAAAATACTTGAGAACACTTGCGGGTGAACACACTTCTATACGACTCCAGATGAAAGACAACCTATGTTTTGATTCGCCATATTACCATTGATTGTCACTTAGGGCTCTGTGGCTCTGTGGCTGTTTTGTTGCAGCGTCCTGCCGTCAGTGTGGCTGTCGACTCCCTCTCTCAGGAAGTTGCTCTTAAAGACTCAAGGGTCTCACCCATAACAAACCCCAAGCCCACACACACCCACACGCGGCCAAAATCGGCAAGTATTTCCTATGGGTATTATTATTGATGGATGACTGTAGAGCAGAGTCCTGATTCCATAATGCAGTGGTTCTAAATGAATACATTAATCTATACGGCCAAATTAGTTGACAAACAAGTCAATATTTATTGGGTTGATAATGGACAGAAACCCAATGACCAAAATTAAAAATGTCAATAACAGTGAATCAGATCAGTGGACAATAACTTCCCCATGTCACTGTATTGAGAACATCTAGTCCCATAGATATATTGAGAACATCCAGTTCTCAAATGTTTGTCAATAGGCTTTGAGTTACAGCAGAGCATTGATGGAGAGATCATGGGGGACATCATTGGTTATTTTCCCCCTGGGCATCAGAAGGACACGGATTGAGTGTAATGGAGTGGATGACTGCCTGAGTTGTAAGAGCAGGACCAAGTAATCCATCCCTCGAGAAGAAGACTCATGACTTTCCTGTTTGTGCAGATCAACAGTATTCTACTTCTCAATTAGAATAATACACCGCCTCTCCTAAGAGCTCCAATGATCAGTCTCAAACCCCAAGGTCAGGGGTCACCCACCACTGCCAGGCAAAATGCTAGTATCAGTCTTAGCCCAGCTCCTGATATCTGTCTAAGCTGCCTCGGAGTGTTGTGTTTCCAGAGGTCACTCAGAAGCTGATCCTGATTCAGTCCTTAAAGACTACTGAAGGCTAAAGGAGTGGTGAGGGTACTGAAAGTGGAGGAGTCCAAACCTGCTCAACTGTGAGATAAGATAACACTTCCTTTGGCAGGACTGGATGGCCCTGGTATGTTTGGAGAGCTGGCGTAACGTGATAGGCCAAAGTGCTGAGAGGTGACCATGGAGTGAATCTCCTTAGGCCCCTATCCTCTCTGAGAAGGCCAAAGCTCTCCATCTCTGCCTGTTTGATTTGTGAGGGCTCTGGGTCTCAGGTGATAACAACACACCTGTGGAAACGCTGGTGTGATCCACTTAAGCCAATACACAAAAATATCTGATATATGGTACTCAGAAATGTACTGTAGATTAGATGTCTATTTATCAACATTAGACGTCTATTTACTAGATACAATCACAATGTTGTACTGTAAACCCACATATTCTACCATGCTGTGTGGATCAGCCCCATAAAAAATAGCAGCACTATCTTGCTCTTTGCAAAATTAATCGTTTGCCAGGCTGCTTCTCCACAGACCAACAGCTATAGTGCCCGGAGCCAACATCTAGTCCCCACTGGGCAAAAACTGGTTCAATCAACATTGTTTCCACGTCATTTCAACCCCAAAAATATATGTGATGATGTTAAATCAATGTGAAAAACTAATGGGATTTGCAACCCAACTTTTAACCTAAATCCAATGACATGGTGAAATGTTTTGTTGATTTCACGTTGAATTCAAACCAAATGTAAATCAAAACTAGACATTGAACTTCAAGTCTGTGCCCAGTGGGTCATTACATTAATGAGAGTTATGGGAATTGTTAGAGGGATGCCAGTGCAAGGAAGATTTATATAACTGTATGTATGATTGCAGACAAGCTCAAATCAAAACTCAAAATGGATGGTTTTGCATTTTGTAATAATGCAGATTCTAGAAAATAGACAATCTGATGCATTGTCTTTTATGTAAAGTATCAGCCATCATGACTGGTAACATGACAGATGCCATCTCGATCAAATAATTTAGCCCATTTCATAAAAAACAACTACAACGACAAGCTGACTCCCTCTGTAGTCACAAAGGCCAACAATAACCATCTTGTGGTTTCTCTTGTTCCGTGCCTTTAAGTCTTTATTAATGATAGCTGTCATCATGCTTCCCTATGTTGGTCGATGGCAGGCGGTTGTCACATAAATGATTTGATAATGACAGTGTTCCGCCTGCCAACCACAACATGGGCAGCCATTGTTTAGCACATTTTGCAATGCTGCACCCCACCCAGTGCCATTCTATAAGTGGGAAATGATGTAGAATAACAGAGCTACCCTATCCCTTGCTGTGGTGAAGCAAGGAAAAACTAAGTCAACATTTATATTAATTCCCTCAATCGGAATAGTATCATCACATCATTTACAACTCAGTACAGTCTAGTTAGAACACATTTGATTAGATACAGTAACGTATGTTATAAAATGCCTATGGTTATGAAATAATTGACTAACATGTTGAAACATGAATTCATTGGTATATGCCTACACAGTACTCACATGTTTGAGGAAAAAGTAAAACCCCTTTAGAACTATCCCAGTGCATTCTGACTTTCATTTTGCTGTTCCCGGATCATCCTTGACACACCTTTAAACACACACTCAAGAGGTTTAACAGAACTAGCCTGGTCTTTGCTCTTTGCAACTCAGCACATTCTCTATGACAGGACCTGGGATAACAGAGTTGAAGGGTCAGGGGTCAGGATGAGTAATGCCTGTCAGGTAGGGGGGACTTAAAGTGAATTACATCATAAGAGGAACCATTCCTCTGCCCTGAACTGTAATTCATTGCCCCTCCTAGAATTTGATCGGTTCTTCCCTCTGTCTGGAGTGGACTAGTGACCTGGGTCACACAACACAACCCCGTGCTTACGCTGCCATTAAGCATTACGTCGCTGCACACTGAGATAACCTGCCCTAAATAACCTGTCCTCCTACTGCTTCTCACTAAACAGCACTGCAGGGTACAAATTCAAAGAGCTGCCCTTTAATAGAGACCATGTTTAACTCATAACAGAAGTGAAAGAGTAGACACTTAAGAAAGAGGTAAGGTCTGAGCTTTTAAGCAGTAGGAGGACGGGTTATTTAGGGCAGGTTATCTCAGTGTGCAGAGAAGTAATGCTTAATGGCAGAGTAAGAACGGGGTTTTGGCGTTTTTCTTCTCTCTAAAATATGATGATTTCTAACAACTTTCAATTACTGTAAGGTCATTGTAACTTATTGTTTTACAAAAGTTAGTGAAACCATTCTGAATTTAAAAGGCCATCTTAATGAGTCCTGAGACACCATGATATATACAAAACATATATATACTTTTGCGGAAACCAAAAGGCTAAATGTGAAACTAGAGGCACCCAAACATCGAAACAAAAATCTTCTGAAAGAAATGAGAGCTCATTGAAGCCATTACTGCCAAGAAAATCTGTTTGTGATAAATTGAACCATTAGATGGCAGTAACATTCTTCCCTAGTTGAACTAGTCTGTCGTTGTATTCATTGACAAGGCAGGTTCTGGACTTCTGTATTTGTGCTGCACCACGTCATATTGGTTTGTGGGTTTTTGAACAGAATGTCAGCAGAAATCCATTTCTTTTTTTGGGCCATTTCTTCATTGGATGTGAAAAAGCATGTACATTTGACACGTCAACAGAATATGAGCAACTGCATTTCCTGTCTCATGTGACTAATGTGCCAGCACAAAATGCACAGTGTCTCACCACTACCCAGCCAATACAGAGTAATGACACAGTCCTTCTCTGGAAAAATGGAAAACAGAGGCTGAGCCGTTTACCATTTTGAGTGCAATGGGTGGAGGACGACAAGCTCAAAATAAAGAAAAGAAAAGCACATTTCCTTTCGATTCACTGAAAAGAATGTTCTTCTGGCTCTAACTATGTCCTAAAAGACTTGTGAAAATCACATAACAATATACTGTATTACAGTCAATTCACTTTAGAGAGAGTCTATGACAAGCAGGGCAGTTTTTTGCAGAGTGGTTAGTATTGAAATAGAAAAGTCTGCAGCAAAGTACTAGCCCACTGGGCAAAAACTGGTTGAATCAACATTGTTTCCATGTAATTTCAACCCAAAAAAATCAATGTGATGATGTTGAATCAATGTGCAAGACTGATTAGATTTGAAAGAAAGTCATTAATGTAAGGGAATTTAGTCTAAAATAAATAAATACTAATGTCACATTGAATTCATGTTAGTCGACAACTCAACCAAATGTAAATCAAAACTAGACGTTGAACTCATCTGTGCCCAGTGGGAGAGCACTAAGTCTGTACCATTAGCTCAGTCAGAGCAGCCCTATTACACCGCTTTGATACACAATGAGAACATAGCATGGGGTTTCACATGAAACACTGCCCTCTTTGAGCTCTTTAAAAAGTAACTGTGTCATGGTGGGCTCAACGCGGCTTCCTCATCAGTTACATATGCTGGGAAGCCTCTCCAAGCTGATGGACAGGAAGTATATGGGAAATGCTAATGAGCCGCGTACACAAGGCTGGCCTGGCTAGGGAGATGACACACACACAAACACACACACACACACACACACACTCAGGCGTGTGCAATGCGAGAGGCTCTCTCTGGCATGGCTTCCTTCCATTGTGTTTGAGGAGGCTCACTCAGAGGCACACATTCCTTTTTTCTGCTTTCATCCGCATATGGAGCTGATTAGTGATGAAAAATTAGATTACATCCATGTGACAAAATTGATTCAGTCACTTAAGGACATGTGGTCAAATGTGAGCCTGTAGAAGGACGTGGAATATAATGAAAATATTTTCCTCAATAAGAGTGTGGATCATTCAAAACTTTCAAATAATTGAGAAAAAAAGCCAGATTAATCTATTAAACTTGCACAAAGCAAAACCAATATAAATATTTAAAAAAGTAAAACCAGCGTCTTTCAGTAAAACTATCAGTGAACTATCTTTAGTTCTCTTCTTGCTTCAGGGCTGAGCTGCTCATTAGCAGGCAATGACCCATGTATATAGAGATGCTCTTAAGATCCTTGTATTATTCATTATGCGTTCCCGGGTGTTACTCCACATGCGTGTATTGAACTGTTTAAGTAAGATTAAAGGCTAAATGATAAAACCAACCCTCACCTTTTTTACAAATTGGAAGTATTATTGGTTCTGCTATCCTCCATGTGCACCGGCATGTAAGGTAATTGAGATTTACAACCATGGGCTCAGGTGCAAACGAAAAAGAAAAAAATGCCACAGATGGTTAACGGCTGTGTTATAAAATACAACAAACCCAGAAAACTGCTGCCTGTAACTCTATCTGCAGAATTCCCCCAGCTCATTTTCCAAAGGGGCGATTTTTCTGTTTGATATTATCACTGATCTCAGAGCTGTTGGAGTCGGTCTACAGGACGGGCTCTGTGGTGACACCACTGATCTAAGGCCTGTGCGTTTTGAGGCGCAGGACCTTACAAATGGGAGGGTCAGTGGGCTGATCTCCTTGGGATTTAGAGCCAGTAGGCAGAACTGGAGGGCTGTCTTTGTGATTGCAGCAACCAAACATACATAGTTTCCTTTGTGTGTCTACATTATAAATCCATTAGTCCTCATTATACTGAGTGCTTACATTTCATTATGGCCTCATAATTGCTTACATCCACATTGGACACTACTGCATCTTCTTGGTGTTTACTGTAATGCTATAACTAAGAAAAGGCAAACTTTTTATGCAGGTGGCAGGCAGACGGGGAATACATTTATTCATATATCAAAGCAAATAAAAATAATAAGAACGCTTAGCAAAATGACATTTTGCAAGGACATTTAAACTCAATGGGAAAAAACCCACAGGTAACTGCCAAAATACAGGAAACACTTTGAGGGATACAAAGTACAGTGCACTCGGAAAGTATTCAGACCCCTTGACTTTTTCCATATTTTGTTATGTTACAGCCTTATTCTAAAATGGATTAAATAGTTTTTTCCCCTCATCAATCTACACACAATACCCCATAATGACAAAGCAAAAACAGGTTTTTAGAAATGTTTGCAAATAAAAAATGGAAATATCACATTTACATACAGTGAGGGAAAAAAGTATTTGAACCCCTGCTGATTTTGTATGTTTGCCCACTGACAAAGACATGATCAGTCTATAATTTTAATGGTAGGTTTATTTGAACAGTAAGAGACAGAATAACAACAACAAAAATCCAGAAAAACGCATGTCAAAAATGTTATAAATTGATTTGCATTTTAATGAGGGAAATAAGTATTTGACCCCCTCTCAATCAGAAAGATTTCTGGATCCCAGGTGTCTTTTATAAAGGTAATGAGCTGAGATTAGGAGCACACTCTTAAAGGGGGTGCTCCAAATCTCAGCTTGTTAACTGTATAAAAGACACCTGTCCACAGAAGCAATCAATCAATCAGATTCCAAACTCTCCACCATGGCCAAGACCAAAGAGCTCTCCAAGGATGTCAGGGACAAGATTGTAGACCTACACAAGGCTGGAATGGGCTACAAGACCATCGCCAAGCAGCTTGGTGAGAAGGTGACAAAAGTTGGTGCCATTATTCGCAAATGGAAGAAACACAAAATAACTGTCAATCTCCCTCGGCCTGGGGCTCCATGCAAGATCTCACCTCGTGGAGTTGCAATGATCATGAGAACGGTGAGGAATCAGCCCAAAACTACACGGGAGGATCTTGTCAATGATCTCAAGGCAGCTGGGATCATAGTCACCAAGAAAACAATTGGTAACATACTACGCTGTGAAGGACTGAAATCCTGCAGCGCCCGCAAGGTCCCCCTGCTCAAGAAAGCACATATACAGGGCCGTCTGAAGTTCGCCAATGAACATCTGAATGATTCAGAGGAGAACTGGGTGAAAGTGTTGTGTCAGATGAGACCAAAATCAAGCTCTTTGGCATCAACTCAACTCGCCGTGTTTGGAGGAGGAGGAATGCTGCCTATGACCCCAAGAACACCCTCCCCACCGTCAAACATGGAGGTGGAAACATCATGCTTTGGGGGTGTTTTTCTGCTAAGGGGACAGGACAACTTCACCGCATCAAAGGGACGATGGACGGGGCCATGTACCGTCAAATCTTGGGTGAGAACCTCCTTCCCTCAGCCAGGGCATTGAAAATGGGTCGTGGATGGGTATTCCAGCATGACAATGAACCAAAACACACGGCCAAGGCAACAAAGGAGTGGCTCAAGAAGAAGCACATTAAGGACCTGGAGTGGCCTAGCCAGTCTCCAGACCTTAATCCCATAGAAAATCTGTGGAGGGAGCTGAAGGTTCGAGTTGCCAAACGTCAGCCTCGAAACCTTAATGACTTGGAGAAGATCTGCAAAGAGGAGGGGAACAAAATCCCTCCTGAGATGTGTGCAAACCTGGTGGCCAACTACAAGAAACGTCTGACCTCTCTGATTGCCAACAAGGGTTTTGCCACCAAGTACTAAGTCATGTTTTGCAGAGGGGTCAAATACTTATTTCCCTCATTAAAATGCAAATTAATTTATAACATTTCTGAAATGCGTTTTTCTGGATTTTTTTGTTGTTATTCTGTCTCTCACTGTTCAAATAAACCTACCATTAAAATTATAGACTGATCATGTCTTTGTAAATGGGCAAACATACAAAATCAGCAGGGTATCAAATACTTTTCCCTCTCATTGATGAGGAATAAAAACAATTTAATCAATTTTAGAATAAGGCTGTAACGTAACAAAATGTGAAAAAGGTAAAGAGGTCTAAATACTTTCTGAATTCAGGTGTGGTTCCTGAGTTAATTAAGCAAATAACATCCCATCATGCTTAGGGTCATTAATTTTGTCACCATGGCTATGCCCCCATAGGATGATAATGCGTCCATCCACAGGGTATGAGTGGTCACTGAATGGTTTGATGAGTATGAAAATGATGTAAACCATATGCCATGGCTGTGTCAATCACCAGATCTCAACCCAATTGAACACTTCTGGGAGATTCAGGAGCGGCGCGCACTTGAGACAGCGTTTTCCACCACCATCAACAAAACACCAAATTATGGAATTTGTCGTGGAATTAATGGTGTCGCATCCCTCCAACAGAGTTCCAGACACTTGTAGAATCTATGCCAAGGCGCATTCAGGCTGTTCTGGCTCATGATGGCCCAATGCCCTATTAAGACACTTTATGTTAGTCTTTCCTTAGATACAATTAACTGTATCTACTGCTTGAATAGTTCCATCTGAGCCACTGGCTTAATCCCATTCTTTAACTCAATTTTGGTTGGACATGAATCCAACATATCATTTGTTAACTTGTTGACAAGTTAATAGGCGATTTATTGTATTTGGAAAGTGATATTGAATTGTGTTTGTTTGTCAATACAATCAAATATCAACATTTGAAGGAGATGTATTTTCTGCTTGGATAGTTCCATCTGTGCCACTGACTTAGTCTGGTTTTAATTTCAGTTTGTCTACAAATTAATAATTGATATTGGATTCACATCTCCATCTCAACCCATAATCGAAGTTAAATAATAGGACTAAATGTACTTTAAATAAAGTTTGATTTGATTTAGTCCAATTCAATTCAATTAACTTTCATTTTTTGTATTATATATATTGGAATTAAAGCCAGTGGCACAGATGAAACTATCCAAGCCGAAGATACAGTGCATTGCAAAAGTATTCAGACCCCTTGGATTTCTTCACATTTTATTGTGTTACAAAGTGGGACTAAAATGGATTTAATTGTCATTTTTTGTCAACAATCTACACAAAATACTCTTTAATGTCAAAGTGGAAGAATATCTATATATCTTTTTTAAAGATAAATAAAATATGTATAACTAAAATATAGTAGTTGCATAAGTATTCAGACCCTTTGTTTAGGCAAACCTAAAGTAGTTCAGGAGGAAAATGTGGCTTAATAAATCACATAATAGGTTACATGGACTCACTCTGTGTGAAATAATAGGGGTTGACATTATTTTTGAATGACCAACCCTTCCTCTGTCCCCCATACAACATCTGTAAGGTCCCTTAGCCAAGTATTGTATTTCAAGATCAGATTCTACAACTAAAAGACCAGGGAGCTTTTTGAAAGCCTCATAAAGAAGGGCAGTGATTGGTAGATTAGTAAAAATAACAAATCAGACAATGAATATCTCTTTAAGCATGGTCAAGTTAATAATTATGCTGTGGATTATGTATTAAACCCCACAGACACATCAAAGATACAGTCATCCTTTTGAACTGAGCTGCAGGACAGAAATGAAATTGCTCAGGGATTTTACCATGAGGCCATTGGTGATTTTAAAACAGCTACAGAGTTCAATGGCTGTGATGGGAGAAAACTATGGATGGATAAACAACATTGTATTGACTCCACAATAATGAGGTAAAAAATGAATAAAAATATACAGAATAAAAAAATTCCAAAACATTCATCTTCTATGCAACAAAAATACTGCACTTTTTGGCCTAAATGCAAAGCCTTACGTGGTGGCTGCATCACGGTGTTGATATGCTTGACATCTGCAAATACTGGGACGTTTTTCAGGATAAAAAGAAACGGGATGGAGCTAAGCACAGGCAAAATCCTAGAGGAAAACCTGCTTCAGTCTGCTTTACACCAGAGACTGGAAGAGGAATTCACCTTTCAGCAGGACAGTAACCTTCAGCACAAGGCCAAATCTACACTGGAGTTGCTTACCAAGAAGACATTGTGTCACACCATGATCTGTTACACCTGTCTTTGTGCTTGTCTCCACCCCCTCCAGGTGTCACCCATCTTCCCCATTATCCCCTGTGCATTTATACCTGTGTTCTCTGTTTGTCTGTTGCCAGTTCGTCTTGTCTCATCAAGCCTAACAGCGTGTTTTCCGTACTCCTGTTTTCTTGAGCCCTGTTTTCTAGTTTTCCCGGTTTTGATCTTTCTGCCTGCCCTGACCATGAGCCTGCCTGCCGTTCTGTACCGTTTGACACTGCCCTTGATTACTGACCTCTGCCTGCTCCGACCCTGAGCCTGCCTGCTGCTCTGTACCTTACGGACTCTGCCCTGGGCTTCCGCCCTCTGCCTGCCCTTGACCTGTCCTTTGCCTGCCCCCTGTTTATATAATAAACGTCCGTTATTCGAACTGTCTGCATCTGGTTATTTTCCTGAGCCGTGATAGTACGAACTGGCCATGACAGACCCAGCAGACTCGGACCAGCTCCGCAACGCCGTCTCCTCCCAAGGAGCCACCATTGGAAGGCACGAGGAGTTGCTTCGTGGTCTTATGGAAGGTTTCCAGACCTTGGTAGAACGCCATGACCGCACGTTGAATACATTGCTGGAGCAATTCCGCGGGTTGTCTGTTAGGCAGCCTACCATGACGGTAACCTTCCAGCCCCTCAGTAACCCGGCTGTCAGCACCGAGTCTCTCCCGGCCACACCGGCTTCCCGAGAACCCCCCTTACCTCCACCGGAACGCTTCGCTGGAGAGTCGGGAACCTGTCAGGCGTTTCTCTCTCAGTGTTCCCTCATCTTCAAGCTGCAGCCCTCCTCCTTCCCTCGGACCGCTTGAAGATAGCGTACCTCATCACGCTGATGTCCGGGAGGGTTCTCGCCTGGGCTACGGCAGTGTGGGAACAACAGTCTGCCGTGTACTCCAGTCTGGAGGAGATCGTGGCTGAAGGTTTTCGATTCTCTGTTGTCCGGGAGAGAGGTTGCCTGGAAGTTACTCCAGCTTCGGCAAGACTCCCGCAGTGTGGCAGTGGATTTCCGCACGTTGGCTGCAGAGAGTGCCTGGAACCCGGAATCCCTGTTTGACACGTTCCTGCATGGATTATTGGAAGAAGTTAAGGATGAGCTCGCAGCCCGGAAACTGCCAAACGGATCTTGACTCGCTCATCGCCTTGACCATCCGGATCGATGGGCGACTACGGGAACGTAGGAAGGAGAGGAGGTCGGATTCCTGTTCCACAAGCCCACCCAAGGATTCCACCTCGCCTCCAAGGCATCCCGGAAGTCCCCAACGTCTAAGTTTCCGAGAGAATCCGAGGCTACCCGAGTTCCCCCGAGAGTCTCCAAAGTCTGCCCATTCACCTCTTCCCGAGCCGATGCAACTAGGCAGAGCTAGGTTGTCTCCAGCCGAACATTTCGGTTGTCTGTATTGCGGGACTACTGGTCATTTCGTGTCTACCTGTCCACTAAAAGACCAGGCTCACCGGTAGGGGTGAGTACTCTGGTGGGCCATACGGATAATTTTCAGTGGTATTGGGATTATCTTGGCTCCAGCAATACAATCCCCTCATCGACTGGACTGCTGGTGCCATCATGGGCTGGAGCCCGTTTTGCCACGCCCATTTCCTGAAGTCGGCGCAGCCTGCTCCAGGACGTCTTCCGGTGGGCTCGGAAGTAGCCTCTGACATCTCCACCGTTCCTGCAGAGTACCAGGACCTCTGGGAGGTTTTCAGTAAGGCCCAGGCCACTTCACTTCCTCCAAATCGACCCTATGACTGCGGGATCCACCTTCTTCCGGGGCACCACACCACCCCGGGGATGACTGTATTCTCTGTCGGGTCCGGAGACCAAGGCTATGGAGACCTATATCGAGGACTGGCTTCAGGGTGTATCCATCCTTCTGCCTCCCCCGCCGTCGCAGGTTTCTTCTTTGTGGAGAAGAGGGACAAAACCTTGTGCCCGTGCATCGACTACCGAGGCCTCAATGACATCACAGTTAAGAACCGCTACCCGCTACCACTCATCGTCTCAGCCTTCGAGACGCTCCAGGGGGCCACCATTTTCTCCAAGTTGGACCTGCGGATTGCCTACCATCTGGTGCGGATACGGGAAGGGGACGTGCGGAAGATAGCCAAAACGGCCAGAGGACACTACGAATATCTGGTTATGCCATTTTGTCTGACCAACGCTCCAGCTGTGTTCCAGGCCTTGGTTAACAACGTTCTCCGCAACATGTTGAACCGGTTTGTGTTCGTCTACCTCGATGACATCCTCGTTTTCTCCGGCTCAGTCCAAGAACACGTGCTCCACGTCCGACAGGTCCTCCAGCGCTTCCTGGAGAACCAGCTTTTTGTGAAAGCGGAAAAGTGCGAATTCCATCGCTCCACCATCTCCTTCCTGGGTTACATCATCATTGCGGGTAATGTGCAGATGGATCCCGATAAGGTGAGAGCGGTGGTAGATTGGCCCCAACCTACGTCCAGAGTGCAGCTGCAACTCTTCCTGGGATTTGCCCATTTCTATCGCCGCTTTATCCGGGGTTACAGCACCCTGGCTTCCCCCCTTTCTGCACTCACCTCTCCCAAGGTTCCATTCACGTGGTCCCCAGCTGCTGACTGGGCGTTCCTGGAACTCAAGCACCGCTTCACCACAGCTCCCATATTAGTTCATCTTGACCCGTCCTGTCAGTTCATGGTGGAGGCCGATGCTTCGGATGTCATAGTGGAGGCTGTCCTGTCCCAGCGTTCTGCCCTGGACCTTAAGCTGCATCCCTGCGCCTTCTTCTCCCATCGTCTTAACGCCACGGAGAGGAATTACGATGTGGGGAATTGTGAGCTTCTCACGTTGAAGATGGCGTTGGAAGAGTGGGGGCACTGGTTAGAGGGGGCGAAACATCCTTTCATTGTGTGGACGGATCACAAGAACCTGGAATATCTCCGCACCCCCAAGAGTCTCAATTCCAGGCAAGCTAAGTGGGCCCTGCTTTTCACCCGGTTCAACTTCTCCCTCTCCTACCGCCCGGGGTCCAAGAATGTCAAGCAGGATGCACTTTCACGCCGCTATAGCCCCGCGGCTACACCCTCGTACCCAGAGACATTCCTTCCTACCTCGTGTCTGGCGGCAGGACTCATCTGGGAATAGAGAATTGGGTCCGTGAGGTGTAGCGTTCCCAGCCGAATCCCGGGGGAGGCCAGATAACCGGATGTTTGTTCCTGACGCTGTCTGCTCCTCGGGCCTGGAGTGGGCTCACTCCTCCAGCCTTGCCTGCCACCAGGGTTCCCGTCGGACCCTGGCCTTTGTGCGACAACGCTTTTGGTGTCCCACCATGGTCCCTGACGTCTCAGCGTTCGTTGCCACCTGCACTATCTGTGTGCAGAATAAGACTCCTCTGCAAGCTCCGGCTGGTCTGCTTCAACCAGTTCCTGTCGCTCACCGTCCCTGGTCACATATCTCCCTGGACTTCGTCACTGGTCTCCCCACGTCTGATGGCAACACCGTTATCCTTACAGTGGTGGACCGGTTTTCCAAAGCTGCTCATTTCATTCCTCTCCCCAAGCTACCCTCAACCAAGGACACGGCCCAGCTCATGGTGCAGCACGTCTTCCAGATCCATGGACTTCCGGTGGACATGGTCTCCGACCGGGGTCCTCAGTACTCATCCCGGTTCTGGAAGGCGTTCTGCACGCTCATTAGGTCATCGGCCAGCCTGTCCTCTGGGTTCCACCCCCAGTCAGAGCGAGCCAATCAGGACCTGGAGACGACTCTTCGCTGCCTTGTCTCTTCGCTGCCAACCCCACCACCTGGAGCCAGCAACTCGTTTGGGTAGAGTACGCCCGCAACACCCTCCCCTGCTCTGCCACTGGTCTCTTGCCTTTTGAGTGTTTTCCATGTGATATCAGTCCCCGCTCTTCCCAGAGAAAGAGGAAGAGGTTAGTATACCCTCAGCCCAGATGTTCGTCCGCTGCTGTCGCCATACCTGGAAGAGAGCCCGGTCGGCTCTTCTCAAGACCACTTCCTTGGGATCTGCCCTTCCGGGTGGAGTCCCGCAAACTTTCTTCCCATTTTATCGGCCCTTTCCCCATCTCCAAGATTCTTAGCCCCTCTGCTGTGCTGTTGCCCCTTATCCTCCGTATACATCCCACTTTTCATGTGTCTAGGATTAAACCTATGTTTCACAGCCCTTTGTCTCCTGTTTCCAGGCCCACCCCCCTCCCCCATCTCATCGACGGCCAACCGGCGTACATGGTGAGGCGCATCCTGAAGGGTCAGCCGCGGGGCAGGGGATTCCAGTACCTGGTTGACTGGGAGGGTTATGGCCCGGAGGAGAGGTGCTGGGACCCCGGTAGGGACATTCTGGACCCAGGCCTCATCGCTGAGTTCCACCACTGGCACCCCGGTCAACCAGGTATGCGCCCAGGTAGGACGCCAGGTGGCGTCCCTAGAGGGGGGGGGCGGGTACTGTCACATTCTGATCTGTTTCACCTGTCTTTGTGCTTGTCTCCACCCCCCCCCCCCCCCAGGTGTCGCCCATCTTCCCCATTTTCCCCTCTGCATTTATACCTGTGTTCTCTGTTTGTCTGTTTCCAGTTCGTCTTGTCTTGTCAAGCCTACCAGCATGTTTTCTTGAGCCCTATTTTCTAGTTTTCCCGGTTTTCATCTTTCTGCCTGCCCTGACCCTGAGCCTGCCTGCCGTTCTGTACCATTTGACACTGCCCTGGATAACTGACCTCTGCCTGCCCCAACCCTGAGCCTGCCTGCCACTCTGTACCTTACGGACTCTGCCCTGGACTACCGACCTCTGCCTGCCCTTGACCTTTCCTTTGCCTGCCCCCTGTTTATATAGTAAACGTCCGTTATTCGAACTGTCTGCATCTGGGTCTTTTCCTGAGCCGTGATACAGTGAATGTTAGTGCGTGGCCAAGTTACAGTTTTGACTTAAATCTGCTTGAAAATCTATGGCAACACTTGAACATTTGAAATCAACCAGAGCTTGAAAACCTAGGCCTATTGTATTGTCTATTTTTTGTTGAATTCTGGGTTGAATTGAAACAAAACTGCTGATGACTTTGCAAATGCTATATAGTCCTAAATAGCATCATTGATGATAAATTAGTGATAAAGTATGCTAACATTTCATTTGCTCTGTTAAACCTACCCTTTGAAATGACAACAATAGCAACAGTGAATCTATTTAGTTTTTAAGTGGAGATATCTCAACAATAGTTATCACGCTAGCACATTGGTAATAGTCAGTGACAAATATCATAGCTGGACATGGTTAAATCCCTGGATGAGAGACCAAAGGGTAGCTGTAGGTATCAATTCTCCAGTAGGAGGTGCTGCACAGGCTATCGTTTTTTTTCTGATAGTGGATATAACGTTGAAGATCTGACATTGTTTTAAAGGTACAAATTCAACACATTTTATACAAGGTTTGTCTATGTTGAAAATTGGTTACCAGGATGACATAATACTCTGGTTGAAATTTCACCCTCAAAACAAAAGTTGATTACTTTTTTTCAAATCCAATGTATTTTCTACGTAGATTCCACATCACAATACATTGACAAATTATGTTGAAACAACGTTAATTCAACCAGTTTGTGGCAAGTGGGACAGCTGCATGAATATTAATAATCAAAGTGGAGGAGAGATTGACTTCATCACTACCTGTGTTTATGAGAGGTGTTGACATGTTGGGTGCACCGAGCTGTCTGTTTGAGCTAATGGCGCACAGCTCGGTCACCCATGCATACCCCACAAGACATGCCACCAGAGGTCTCTTCACAGTCCCCAAGTCCAGAACAGACTATGGGAGGCGCACATTACTACATAGAGTCATAACTACATGGAACTCTATTCCACATCAAGTAACTGATGCAAGTAGTAAAATTAGATTGAAAAAACAGATAAAAAAACACCTTATGGAACAGCGGGGACTGTGAAGCAACACAAACAACTGTGAAGCAACAGTGAAGCAACACAAACACACGCATGCGTGAAGCAACACAAACATACACACACGTACACATGGATTTTTGTACTGTAGATATGTGGTAGTGGTGGAGTAGGGGCCTGAGGGCACACAGTGTGTTGTGAAATCTGTGAATGTATTGTAATGTTTTTAAAATTGTATGAACTACCTTAATTTTGCTGGACCCCAGGAAGAGTAACTGCTGCCTTGGCACCAGCTAATGGGGATCCATAATAAATAAAAATACAAATACAAAATAAGCGTCATTGCATCAATACTGCATAATACATTCTGCAGTTGTGTGCAACAAAAGTTCACCTTTTGCTACTATTTCTGTCAAGTCTACGCATACAATTAGATGCATCCCTTGGATAAATCCAACATATGCACCACACAGAACACAGAACATACTGCAACTGCCTCTTCAACTCAATAGTCCCAGTAAAATATAACGCGGTGCGGCGGCGCTTCTTTCTCATATCTGCTGTTTATGTTTGCCATAGAAGGAAACGCCTGCAGCTAATATATGGTGGAGGCAGTTCAGTCAGTCAGGCTGTGGCCTGCTCCGCTCCATGCTGTATATGTGGCAGTGGGAGACAGGCCTCCTGCTCCCAGACACTGCACAGCTGAGGACACACCTGAAGCAACATCACAGACAGGACCTGTCACAGCCAATGGGTGGCCTTTGGGAGAGAAGGCTCATGCAATGCTGCTCTGTCTCTGAAAGTCATTGTGTCCTCTTCTCTCTCCTTCGCCTACATACACATGCACTTGCACACACACGGCAACACACGCACACACACTCAAACATTGTTTTTGCATTTGGAGTCGTGCTCTGTTTGCATAGCTGAGCGGATGCTGGATGTCTCTCCTTTCCCTGTTGGACCTCACCTAAACATCAGGCCCTTTGTAAGGAGAAGTGGGCTATTCCTCCTGGGCTGTCAGAGTGTGTGGCCACGGTTTGGTTTAAAAAGAGCCTTCAACAATTACAGATAATTTGTTCCTGTTTGCCATGTTCGATCTGTCCCTGTGGCAGGTTTGTTGAACCTGACTCCTCATTCTTTCATGTAAGATATCCCGCACTTTTAAAACCAGGAGCCTCGTTTCTTGCCAAGACCAAACCCTGAACATGACCAGGCCGCCGTAACAAACTTCACTGTGAAACCACTGTACCTTGGAGATGTGTAACACTAGCCAACATGTTCACTTTGAGTGCAATTCACTTCAACAAGGCCTGTTAGCTCATGTAAAAGAGAAGTCCCAGGGAATAGGTGTTCTTGTGAAAGCCAGTACAATTTTTCATTTGATCCGACTACGATGAGTGATTCATAGCAAGTGCTCCCCACAAAAAACCTTTTAACACCTTTTGTTTTTACAGATGTGGAGTACGAAAACACTGGCAATTAATTATGTATTTATCTTTCTGCCCATATACTATATGTGACTTATTGATTTGAAAGTAGAAAGAGGGGTCTTAGTTTTATGAAACGTTGGCCTGAAATATAAGGCTAGATCATGGATTGTTTGTAGTGCTCTGGGTGCACGTTGGCTCCAGCGTTGGCCCTCGTGACGTATTGCTGAGGTCATTAAAAGTCAGTGGAGCAGGATCAGGATCTCAGGATAGAGCCACCAGCTGGAATGTCGGCATCACCAAGGCCAATAAACACAGATTGGTTTTCAGAGTGTGGACTCTTGATTTGCTTTGATTGCTAAGGCCAAACTAATAACTTTGTGTAATGTAAGCAGTCAGAAACCGGAGGATATTTAGAAAATCTCTGCTTCTGCCTGTTAGACTTCTAGCACAACACTTGGGCAGCTTTCTTAGTCTTTGGACTTTTGGCTGGGGGAATCTCAGGGACTTTTATATGCATATCCAGAGAAGGGAAGGAACAACAATGGGGGGGGAAGAGAACTTGGAGACTTGGTCTGGATCTCACAAGTAACTTGATTTTGTCATGAGTGTTTGTTTAGTAGCTTGGGGATAGAGTTGTTTATTTTAACTCGAGCTACAATTCTTGCCATACTCTTGCACAATGAAACTCTCTTCCGGCTTGGGGAGAAGTGTGTGCATTGAAATGGTCCTAGCAGAGTGTTGGACAGAAAGCCAAAGGCACTTTCTGTGATACAAAGACATCATTATGGGTAGGAGTGGTGCACGGTCACCCAGTATTAAACACCCTGGTGTTTCTGCACTGCAACATACATTGTGGAGGAAGTTGTTTTTTAATCCACTGAGAAAAAAAGTATTCCAAGTTTTCCTCCTAGCTTCCAACAATCTTTCAACCAAATAAAAAGCTTTAGGACAGCAATCAACACTCACTATGTCGGCACAACAACAAATCAGCCTAAAAAGATCTCTGAACTTCCCACCATATTCCATGACCAAAACAATCTCTACTCTTTCAACACTGCCAATTCTAGTCTGCATAGGACTCGGACACATTGGTTGCCATGGGAAAGGAAACACAATTGGGGTCATATACACTCATGCTTTGGTTTTCACGTGATTAGCAGTAGGGTACAGTAATCCATAAACATAATTTATAATGGTCAATAAAGACACTTGACATTGATTCAGAACATGGGAACACTTAGAGGTGATGTAGCCCTGATGATATGTAGGATTAAACATTCTCTGGTCAGGATATTGTAGCTATTTTGCATCCTCTAAAATAGGACCCATCTTTATAAAGATTTGGTAGTACTTCCTGAAACAATTGCTCTAGAAAATACATCTATTAATGTGAGAGTGCTAAGTGACAGACACTCAGAATAGTCAGAGCCAGACACTAACGCAATCATATTCATTATATAATGACCTTAGACAATGCTTACCACAAATGACACACACACACATAAATGATGGGAAAGGACATATCTGAAGAATGCAGACTTTAAAACCCTTTATACCAGCCAAGCCCCACTGCACTAATATGGTTTTAATGCAAGTGGAATATTTAAAATGTATTTTCTCATCTTAAAGTAATGATTTTAGCAGTTGAGCTAAAATCTTATTTCGTTTAAACCTAGCAGCAGATCCCCTTCGTGTCCTGAAGTAAATAAGGGAGTTGACTGTCTTACTGTGAGTGAAACACTTGGTATAAGCCTGACAAGAGGTCTGAGGTTTCTAGGGAGGAGTGGGCAGGAATAGTGGATGTGTGTTACAGTATACAAGGCAAATGTAAACATTCTCTTATACGAACTGAAAAAACAGGAAAACTCTTGTCTACTTGTTTAGATAAAAACAAGTACAATGTGACTTATATAACTTTTCCACATGTAATGTACACATTTTCCATAATTATATATAAATACTACCTACTGTCTTCCGTATCTTGTAGCCAATACACACAAATACATCAGTGGCTCACGTAAAAACATTTTGTATTATTATTTTATTTTCAACCTTTATTTAACATGGAAAAGCCCATTGAGACCCAGAGTCTCTTTTTCAAGGGAGACCTGGCCAAGAAGGGAGCAACAATCAATACATTACAGAATTAAAACATACAACAATAGAATACAATTCAACAAGATGATCCTCTGTAACAGTCTCCCATCAAAAAAATGTATTCATTCAGTGGCACTAACATATCTAGATGAAGCATGGGTTGTAGACTATTCCATGCCACTGGTGCACAAGATGATACTGTAAATGCCCTGGGGACTTTAAGTAGCAACCACCTAGCAGACTGGGTATGGTAACTGCTGGTGGTGAAAGAGACCAGACTACAGAGGTAAAGAGGGAGTTTACCCAAAAGGGCTTTAATGATCAAATAAATAATATTTGTTATATATCACTTCTCCTGTTCAAGCCAATCTCACAAACAAAATCGACTACAAAGTAGTAGTCAAAATAGTAATTAAGCTAATAAAACTTTACACATTACATTTAGGTCCGTACTATTATGCTACTTTTTTAATGGACAAAATTATTTCTCTGATCATTTGTCAACCTAGTTAATTATTTCTTACTTTCTTGCTTTAACACTCTCTTGTTTGGAGGCAGACACTCACATTTGAATCGAAAGTGCCCCCCAAATTTTTTTTTTGGGAGAGCAAAATTAACTTAAGCTTGTTATAAAATGTTTAAATCGTGCAGAAGCGCAATCAGTGCTCTTTGAAGAAACAACACATTTTACGTTTTTTATAAAAAATTATTTATCTCCAAACAGTTGCCTCACTAAAGACAAAGGCCAATGTTCATAAAAGTGCATATTGCTACGCACAAACGTTATGAGAAGGAATCAAAAAGCATTGTTGTATGTACTGAAATAACAGCTAATTTGATCCTGAATGTGTGAAACATATGTGAAATTGTTAGTTTTCATTGTGGTCATTTGTTCTTTTTATATGCTGCCCCAGGAATTCATGGGATACTGGGAAGAAGAAAACAAAGTTGGATTGTGTTTTTATCCCTCAGTCTCACAACAGTATGCCTACAACACTACAGTGTAAAGGACTCCTATTGTATGCCTAAACCCTTCTCATTACTTCACTGAGGACATCATTTCCTCCTCAATGTATACTTTGGCCACAAAAAATAACTCTACATGATAACTGGGATATTACATCCGGGACTCTGGGGTGTGGTTGTTAGCACAGCTGATGTCTAATATCTTAGAGCACCCTAGGACCAGAACTGGCCAGTCTGCAGCTGGCTATGGTTTATCTGGAGATAGTAAAGGGAACAACAGAACAAGCTGAAGGGACTGTATATTTTGAAGAGGCCTCCCAGCCACACAGCATTAATCACTAGGCACCATAGGCCCGGATGGACAGAGAGTGGGAGCTCTTCAGTTCTCCACTCCCACAGGTTAACTTGTGTTTACTTTCCAGCGCTTTTCAAACGCGTCTCACACAGAAAGGGCAATGATGGGCCTCTACTCCTCCTTATCCTTCAGACACGGTATGAGACATTAGGGTTCTTATATGACCTTGTTAGTTTCACAGTGAACAACTACAGGAAATGCCAATGCTATTTCTGCAGGACTGTGAGATGTTAGGATAAATACATAGACGCACATGGCTATATTTACACCACATCCCTGACATGTCTAAACAAAGAGCTGTTTATATGAGAGACCTCTGCTACCCTGCACCCTGTCCTGTCCTGTTCTGTTCCACCAGAGAGAACAGTACCATGCTTTACGTTAACTTTATCTGAGTCAGCACGTTGGACAGGCAACTACTGACCGTATTCCCAAGGCAGAGTACTGTACTGTATGTCAGTCGACATACAGAATCACAATTTCCATATTTCAAAATGTATCAACAATCTATAGTCAATTCATATTACGATAAGAAAAATAATGGTCTATTTCACAACCACGTTTTGATGCATTCATGAAACATTTCTTTACCAAAACATGAAGTACTCCCTTCATGACAAATACATTGTTTTGTTGTTTTAGATTTTAGATTAATTTGAGTCGTGAATGAAGTGCAATGTTGTGACTGTCCGCTATATTACTTACAGAGAACCTCTCCTCTCAAACTCAGATTATTAACCCAGAGTATGCACTGAGTAAACTAAACACCGTGGGGAAACTATAACCTCCTTTAATCTCACCCTAATCCTAGTCCCAGGAGAGGCTCAGATAGAAAGACCAAATGTTTAACCTGAAGGGATAGGTAACACATACCAGAAACAGATGTTTTTGGACCAAGTCTGTAGTCTTTTAATAATACATAGTTACAGTTGAAGTCGGAAGTTTACATACACCTTATCCAAATACATTTAAACTCAGTTTTTCACAATTCCTGACATTTAATCCTAGTAAAAATTCCCTGTCTTAGGTCAGTTAGGATCACCACTTTATTTTAAGAATGTGAAATGTCAGAATAATAGTAGAGAGAATGATTTATTTCAGCTTTTATTTATTTCATCACATTCCGAGTGGGTCAGAAGTTTACATACACTCAATTAGTATTTGGTAGCATTGCCTTTAAATTGTTTAACTTGGGTCAAACGTTTTGGGTAGCCTTCCACAAGCTTCCAACAATAGGTTGGGTGAATTTTGGCCCATTCCTCATGACAGAGCTGGTGTAACTGAGTCAGGTTTGTAGGCCTCCTTGCTCGCACACGTTTCTTTCAGTTCTGCCCACATTTTCTATAGGATTGAGGTCAGGGCTTTGTGATGGCCACTCCAATACCTTGACTTTGTTGTCCTTAAGCCATTTTGCCACAACTTTGGAAGTATGCTTGGGATCATTGTCCATTTGGAAGACCCATTTGCGACCAAGCTTTAACTTCCTGACTGATGTCTTGAGATGTTGCTTCAGTATATCCACATAATTTTCCTTCCTCATGATGCCATCTATTTTGTGATGTGCACCGGTCCCTCCTGCAGCAAAGCACCCCACAGAATGATGCTGCCACCCCCGTGCTTCACGGTTGGGATGGTGTTCTTCGGCTTGCAAGCACCCCCTTTTTCCTCCAAACATAACGATGGTCATTATGGCCAAACAGTTCTATTTTTGTTTCATCAGACCAGAGGACATTTCTCCAAAAAGTACGATCTTTGTCCCCACGTGCAGTTGCAAACCGTAGTCTGGCTTTTTTTATGGCGGTTTTGGAGCAGTGGCTTCTTCCTTGCTGAGTGGCCTTTCAGGTTATGTCGATATAGGACTCGTTTTACTGTGGATATAGATACTTTTGTACCTGTTTCCTCCAGCATCTTCACAAGGTCCTTTGCTGTTGTTCTGGGATTGATTTACACTTTTCGCACCAAAGTACGTTCATCTCTAGGAGACAGAACGCGTCTCCTTCCTGAGTGGTATGACGGCTGCCTGGTCCCATGGTGTTTATACTTGAGTACTATTGTTTGTACAGATCAACGTGGTACCTTCAGGTGTTTGGAAATTGCTCCCAAGGATGAACCAGACTTGTGGAGGTCTACAATTTATTTTCTGAGGTCTTGGCTGATTTCTTTGGATTTTCCCATGATGTCAAGCAAAGAGGCACTGAGTTTGAAGGTATGCCTTGAAATACATCCACAGGTACACTTCCAATTGACTCGAATGATGTCAATTAGCCTATCAGAAGCTTCTATAGCAATGACATCATTTTCTGGAATTTTCCAAGCTGTTTAAAGGCACAATCAATTTAGTGTATGTAAACTTCTGACCCACTGGAATTGTGATACAGTGAATTATAAGTTAAATAATCTGTCTGTAAACAATTGTTGGAAAAATGTACTTGTGTCATGTAAAACTATAGTTTGTTAACAAGACATTTTTGGAGTGGTTGAAAAACCTAAGTGTATGTAAACTTCCGACTTCAACTGTACATACATTTAAAGCGGCAATCAGCAGTATAAACAATAACAAAGCGTACTTCCCTCCCCTGGTTCGGTAAAAGCTGAGGGATGGGGCTGGAGAAATGTAACCACTCTCAAATTCATAGTCAGAGCTATGGATGCAAGGACTGACCATCCATGATATAAAATGTTTAGTTTTAACCATGTTTTGAGGTTCTATAGTGTTTGTTTACATTTTCTTTGTTTTCAAACGTTGGAGTAAAACAATGTTATATTTTGGGTTCTGATGGGGTACGACAACTCATGAGGCATTTATAAGTTATATTCTTCAAGAATCAATATCATTAATTTGTAAATTCAAAAATGGATGTACAGTAGCAACTGCTGATTGTCCCTTTAAATAAACCCAAATCAAAAGATAAAACAATCATTTATCTAGGATTGTTATTAGGTTGGTTTATTATGTGATACAAATAAACAGGAAATGCTGACCATAGGCACACAAACATGCACCCTACCCTTAAAGGTTGTTTAAGGACAATGCCATGTCCTTAAAATAAGTAGTTTGTTTATAAAAGTTGAAGAACATTTTTTTTTTCTAACAATACAATTGTTCATTTCTTTAGAGAATATTACAAATTGCTGAGGTCATCTGACTCGAACTTCAGAGGTCTGTACTTGCAGAATTATTGAGCAAAAATGTCCAGAGTTATTAAATGTCCAGTAATCTGATTTCCAACTGTAATAGAAGATGCTGTGCAGGTTCAGATGACCACCACAAATGTTAACACTAAGATTGCTCTTGGGTTCCCTCTCATGATCCATAAAGATTAGAGGGAATAGTTTAATGACAAGCTCCCTATGCTGTGTAGGCATGTGTAAATAAATAACTATGTTTTTGGACACAGGTCTAGGAATGGCTAAAGGATTGCAATATTTACCTGGAGCTAACCTTGCAGATAGCATTACTGGGTGATCTGAAAAGTCATAGTCAATCGATTCCCCCCCCCCCCCCCCCCCAAAAAGAAATAATATATATATATAACTATGCACATCGGTTTCATATTCCGAGTAATACAGACGGTGGTCGAATGTTTGAGGCCTTAATGATGAAAGTAATACTGCCCAGGAAGAAACCACCAAATTAAGAAAACATTCACAGGTTGTTTTCTTTCTAAATGAGCTATTGCAATACTATTCTGTAAGAAAAAATCAGAAAGCAATGACTAGAAAAATAATAATAATCCATGGTCATTTCAAACATGCAATTACAAATTGATGACTGTAAAATGCAACTCAATACTTAAACTCTTGGTTATTATCTTTATGCTTCATTTGGAATTTCATGTGAAGTGTAAACTGAGCAGAAAACCAAACATTAACATTTATTAAAATATTTAATGTTTAGTTTTGCTTGAATGCTGGGTATTGATAATAATTTCCAAGAGATTCGTCCTGTAATGCCTCTTCAAATCTACATCCACTCAATTATCCACATTCAACGAGCAAAGTCATTCTATGAGGGCGTTGTAAGGACCTCCTATAAGTGTACACAACTTAAAGACGCCTGCTGCTATAAATAGTTGTGATAAACAACAAAGACATTTGGTTCAAACAAACCAATGGATCACTATGCATCAGTCTCAACAGAGCACAGACATAATCTATGCTTGAAATATTTTCTTTACGTTTCGAGCTGCGTCTGTTGGGAAAGGGGAGTATTGGAAGTTAATCACTGGACCCTGATTATGTGGGGTGAAGGTACTGTGATGACCCTGTGAACTCATACATTCCAGACCCAGGCCTGGTCCTACGTGGCCCTAGGACATCTGTCTAACTGGACAGAGAGTGGGTCAGTGGGGGCTACAGCCTAGATGAGGAGTGGCAGAGGTAATCCCTTCCCCCAGTCTAGCAGTGTAAATCTGCTCATGGCTTCACCCTGGGCATTATTTATACTCTCAACAAGACTTTGTTCTCCTTTTAGAGGCTGTGACTTAATATAAAGCAGATATTTAGAAAAATCCTGCTGTTTGGGGGCTGAGATAAGCAGAGATTTATGTCGTGGTGGAGGGCAGGAGAGTAATCACAGGGGCTTTGATGGGACCTGGAGTGGTGGATATAGGTGGAGCTCCCCCTTTGCTATTGTATTGTAAGCTAACATCACTTGTTGGGAAAATGTGAAGGACTATGAAAGATAGAGATTCCAAATGTATCATAGATTTAGTGTTAACACAGGAATGCCTTGAATTATGAATTCAAACAAGCTTGATATTTCATGCCAAACCTGTGTGTGGCTCTGTATGTAATGTGTGTAGTTGATGTCTGTGTAAGAGATAGTGACACATGCATGTGATAACATTGTTATTTGCAATACAATAGGTAAAAGACAAACAGTTTGCCAGCTGAAGGTATTAGATGCTGAATCATTAGCTTCTGGAAATCCCTGTTGGCACATATTTAGGCTACAACAGCAAACACCACAGTGTTATCATTTACCTATTCAAATCATCAATTGTTCATCATAGCTCTCCCACTCACAGTTCTGATAAGATTGTGGTTAAAATAGAAAGATGTATCACTACATGCACTCACTCACTCACTCACTCACTCACTCATTCACTCACTCTCCTCGCAATACAAATGCCATAATTTGGCTAGCCTTCTACTTTTCCAGTGATGTACGTATCTAACACAGTTTCCCCTCCAATGACTTGATTTTAAGCTGCATTGAAGGCAAAATGTCAATGGAGACATGACATCACACTGTGAAATTGAAGATATCACTTATCATGAGAAATCTTTTGTTTCTAATATATGAATTCTAAGACTCTGTGAAATATAATGTTTTTTTTGTAAGCAGAGAGCTTTACTTAATCATTGTATAAAAGGTCTCAGGGCCTACCATAATTTCTGAGGCCTGTCTGTTTGTTTTACACACCGGGCTAGAAGGGATGGGGAATGCGTATTTTATGGGGTGTTAAGGGAAGTTGCATTTCCTATGGAGAGGCCTAGCAGTGGTGTACTTATTCTGTTCTTCATAAAAACAGCAACTCTATGAGTGTCTAGGGATATAAATAGCTATTTCTTCATGGAAACAGCTGTTATATACTGTAAAAAAAGACAGACACACCACATACAGTACGAAAAGCTAGAATAAAGATGTCCATGTTGTTAGTTATATTCATTATAACTGCTCCCTTAATAGACTTATAAGTGAACCCCCTCAGTCCCAAAGGTCAAGTTTTATGAAGGGCGAGTTTCCAGTCAACACAGACATAATCACAGTCGAGTCACAGTTGAAGGAGCAAGTCAATAAATCCATCTACAGCATTCCAGGGAAAATAGGGCAGTTCTCACTGCTTATTCATAAGCAGAGGCTGTGTCTGGCTGTTGGAGAGGTCTCCTCTCAGGAAACAAAGCAGTTGGGTGTGTTGATTCATTAATAATGTAGCTAGTTGCTGGATTGACTCGACGTCCTCCGAGCTTTGCATTCTGTGTGTTCTCATATAGCAGACTTGTAACCAAAAGAATGCAGAATGTTCTGGAAAGCTCGTTTTGTGAGTTGTGAGTCTGGCATTGAGAACAGTGCTGAAAGTAATGCCACAAGAGTATTGAAATTGTTAGAATATGAATATCTGGATATGCTTAGCAGATATGTAGGGTCTTGTTTTGATGGCCATGAGGAATACAGTAACTCCCAACACAACAAGAAGTGTTGGGGAAGGTTTTGAACACCTGTGTCATTCTAAAACTTGCTGCTATTTACATTTGCATTACCCAAAAATACATTCCCCCAGATTCTGGTTTGAGAAAAAAGCTCCTGTAGTGCAAATCAAAGTCATCAGCTGTAGGAACACTGCTCCGATTGCTCTGAAGTAATCTATTTGGAGGTAGAAAAATTCTGCCTACGCTCATTGCTTGACCAAATGACATTACATTTAGAAACCAGTGGGACCTGAGCTAACAGCCATCCTCTGTAGGAAGTGGGAAACATAAAGAAAAGACAAGTAACCCATGTTCTAATTCCAAGTACAGCTGCACTGTCCTGCCCTGAATTATCTCCATGTTGGAGCTAAATGTGTGCAGTGGGTCCTTGCCACACAGAAACGGCTCAGTGTATTATTAGCCTGAGCTCTTGATGTACCACTGCACAGCCAAGGCAAGTGAGCCGAGGGTAAAAACAGCCCTACCGGCACAGTCTGGGTAATCTGATAGTACAAGTTTACATTACATCCTGCTTTGTTTGTGCCACAGGGCACGCAAAGCCTTCCTGTCTTTCAGACTGAATCATTCATCATCTGACCTGCAAACAACAACAGTTTTTATAGATTTTGCTCTGAGTAAGAGGACACTTTTTTAAAAGGCCCATCATCTTTAAGAGAGGGGCTCAAAGGCTGTCAAACTGAAAGAGATGCAATAATCAAGTCCCACAATAGCTTTGAAGGATGCATCCTTTGTATAATTTACTTTGATGAAAGCAAAACAGGCACAGTGCTGATTTATACAGTGGGCAAGTAACGGACTGACCAAAATATTGAGCACCAGCTGCAAGCAGAATTACCTTTCAGGAAGAGGGGGGGGAAATGTTATCTTATGTTTTGGGTTTGACTGATGACATCATGTACAGTACAGTTCCATGCTGACATAAAATCTACAGCGTTTAACATCCATCATATTTACAACAGGTGCGAGGGAAGGGCAGGAAAATAGCTGTACAGTACATGGAAAGTGTCTGTTTTTACAGTGCAAAGGAAGATATACGTAGATGTGCCTTGCCATAAATACTTACTGTATGTTTTTTCTTTGGCCAGACATTCCTAGCTAAAAATCTATATTCACTTGTAGATATAATGTTACAAAGGAAAATGAACTGCAGTAGACATTATATAAATATGATGCTAATGCATTGGTACTTGCTTGCATTGGTGCTTCACATAAATAAGCAGGTGACATGCTTTTAATAACTTACAACAAACCCCATATTGTACCTATCCAGAATAATATTGCCTTCTCATGGGTTTTCATACTCTGGCATAATTTTTTTATTTATCACACTCAAAACAAATTATGCTTTGTGGAAAAGTGGGTGTTGTGAACCAACTGAAATGTACCACGACTCTTGGCACGCACACTCAGGGAACATAGAAACACATTTCTGTGCTATTGATAAAATAATAAATAATGATAGCGATGTATGAATGTTATTCTTCTCTTCTTGCCCCTAAAGCACTAAACCGCCGTGCAGTAAATGGTAGGTTAAAATATCATTTTTTTCTTCCGAGCCACGGAGTGGAATTCCAAACCTCTCAGACAGACACTCTGGATGAGTGCTGTGCTTTACTTCAGGAGTGTCCTCATGAAACATCTGGTCAGTTGATTTCTGTCATTCAACAATGTAGGATCCTTGATAGAAATAGAGACTGAAAATATGACAATGGTTGGAGTGTGCTGCCCCGGAGATGAGAATTAATGATTCAGAGCTACTCGAGCTTCATTATTTTTAGAGGGGTAATTGATTTACTACATAGCTCACAAAAGCACACTTGTTTCCAGTGGCTTGATTTAGTTTAGTATGTCATTAGTCCAATTAAATTATTAAAAAACTAATGATTGTATGTGAGACAGTTGAAAGGACAAGATGTTCCTGTATTTTCAGCCTCTCAGATCATGTCAGGCAACCTTACGGCCCGCTCAGATCACCACCCATACAATACACATTTGTAAGCAGTAAGCGGTCAATCTCTCAAGACATTACAATTAATAAAATGCCTTATAAATCTACATCTAAATGTAGATTAAATATCCATCTACATCTAAATGTAGGTAATTCAATGTGCATACATAATTTGCAACCATCATTACTCAATTATGTCGAACGTGTTTTATCAGTAGACATTTATTTCTACAGGTGGTGGCTACTGTACACAGCACAAGTATAAAGGCTTGAGGTCAATTGCTTTGTGCCTATTAGTAAAGCCTACTACAAAAGGAGTCAAGTACAACCTTGGTTGACCTTGAATTTACCCAGACATATAGGACCTTCAAGTACTACCCCCTGCACTGTATAAGAGAGAAGCATTGAGGCAGGGATTTATCATGCCCAGCTTTACGAGCCTGCCACCAGTGACTTTACAGGGGTAATATAATGGGACGAACAGTAGGACAGACCACAAGGCTTTAGGTTCGAGGCCCCAGGACATTTCAGCCCAGCCATTTTACTGTATCCCTCTGTCCGGTTGCTCTGAGCCAGAGCTTTTAAGATGACCATAAGCATGTCGTCTAATTTGACCAACATATTTGAGGAATGATTATTTTCATTCGCTAATGGGTCGGCTAATTAGCGACCACCACTTGGTCTGCAACACTGGGCATACAACAATTTCCGGTATGTGGAAAAGGAGTAGAGCATATCTCTGCCTGCCTATGGACCCACCTGGGAGGCAGACAACCTAATACATATCTCATTTCAGTAACATTATGTGGAGGCCAGGGCCATATGTTAATTAATCTGATTGGTTTTAAATATCACTGCCATATTACCTTGACTGTAAAATAAAAGTGAAATGAAAATATACAATCGCTAAAATCACTGAGACGACCACAAGTTTGATTCCAAATTGTCATGAGCCTCTCACTCCACCGGGTTACCACCTTTATTTTCTTCCACTCTGCTCACCACTCTCTCTACTCAGCCTAACTAGCTCCACCTGTCCCTGCTCTGCTCTGCTCTAATTACTCTGCCAGCTGCGCTGCATTACCCACTACCTCTCCCAGTATTTAAGGCCCTGTCTTTCAGCTCTCCGGTGTCAGATCGTCTGCAAAGCTCACACCCGGAACCTGTTTGCTCGCGCTTCTGGCTCACCCTGGTTTTGTGACCCCGGACCTGCCTGATTTTTGGATACTCTTCTGCCCCAGGAGATCCAGACCTGCTTCTGCCATAACGACTCCTGACTACTCTTCAATCCCGGTAACTCTGACCAGCCTTCTGCCTTGCTACTACGCATTTTGGATTTCCCTTGAACTGTACTGCTGCCTTGTTTCATTCCGCCCTGTTGTGTCTGTGTCTCCCCCCCCCAGGACTTCTGGACCACCCACCACCGGCTTCATAGGACGCATCGCTGCCACTGGGGGGGGCACAGACCCAGCACATTGGACGGGATCCCTGTTACCCCTGGAGCCTTCATTCACTCCCTACTTCCCTTTTCCCTTAAGTTTTAATAAACTTTCTGGTGTGACGCAATTGTGGTCCTCTGGTCGTCTGTCTGAACCGTGACAGTACGATCTGACCATTATGGACTCAGCGCACACTTTCCCCGACATGGAAACCGATGAGCATGAGCAGCAGTTCCAGCAGCAGCAACAACAACTCGCCATGATCATTCAACTCCTCACCAACCTTACCCCAGCCAGTCTGCCCACCAGCCCTGCCCCCGAGTTACCTGCCCCGGTCATTGCAGCCGCTGCTCCGGAACCCAAGATTGGAAACCCCGAGCGGTTCAACGGCGATTCAACCCAGGTCCGGCCATTCCTGACTAGCTGCCGACTTCAGTTCTCCTTGCAGCCAAGGACCTTCGCCACGGAGGGGGCTAAAGTTGGGTATGCCATCACTCACCTGACGGGCCGAGCTCGACTCTGGGGAACAGCAGAGTTCGAACGTCAAACCCCCGCATGTGCTACCTTCGACCTGTTTGCTGAGGAGATGCTGAAGGTGTTTGACCTGGATTCACCAACCGCAGAGGCGTCTCGTGAACTGTTCAGTATTCGACAAGGCAGACGTACAGTCGCAGACCATTCCATCGACTTCCGAACCCTGGCTAGACGAAGTTCTTGGAACACACCATCGTTGGTGGACGCGTTCTTCCATAGTTTGGCTGACTATATCAAGGACGAGTTGGTCTCCCATGAACTGCCTTCCACTCTTGATGAAGCCATCGCACTGACTGTCAGGATCGACAGAAGGATACAGACCCGTCGTCGTGAGAGGGGGCGCCAAGGTCCACCTACTACCGGCATTCGGAGAGATCCGACTGGGCTCCTGTCATCTACTGCCACTCACCCAGGTCAGCTTGATCAGTCTGAGCCTATGGAGATTGGGCGAGCCTCTCTCACTCCTGCAGAGCGCCAGCGCCGCTTCACCTCAAACCTCTGCCTCTATTGTGGAGGTGATGGACATCGTGTGGTAACCTGCCCTTTAAAGGGCCGAAGCTCACCGGGCATAGGGGGAGTCCGGTTGAGTTCAATGACCATCCAGTCCTCCGACCGCAAACCCCTGCTGCAAGTTCACCTCCGCCTCTCTGACTCAACTCACACCCTGGCTGCTCTGGTGGATTCTGGCGCCGAAGCCAACATAATGGACATCAAGCTGGCACGCCAACTGGGACTGGAGAACCTCCGTTTGACACCTCCTATTCCTGCCCGGGCACTGGACGGACACTTACTCGGATCGGTCACTCATGTCACGGCCCCGGTCTCGATGGGTCTGTCCGGAAACCATCAAGAAACTATCCAGTTTCACCTGCTCCCCTCTCCAGGCCAACCCCTCATCCTGGGTTACCCATGGCTCCGCCGGCACAACCCTCAGCTCGACTGGGTGACCGGGGTGATCAGGGAGTGGGGAGAGGACTGCCACCGAACCTGCCTGCTTGCTGCCGCACTACCCCCTCGGCCAGTACCTACTAACTCCGCTCCTGACCTCTCCAATGTCCCAGAATGCTACCATGGTCTCAGAGAGGTGTTTAACAAAGCAAGAGCCACATCTCTGCCCCCTCACCGACCGTACGACTGTGCCATCGACCTCCTCCCTGGAACAGCCCCTCCTAAGGGTCGTCTTTATTCGTTGTCTGCTCCTGAAAGAAAGTCCATGGAGGACTACATCAATGGCTCTCTGTCCGCAGGATTAATCCGTTCATCTTCATCTCCTGCTGGTGCTGGCTTCTTCTTTGTGGGGAAGAAGGACGGATCTCTTCGCCCCTGCATCGACTACAGGGGACTCAACGACATCACAGTGAAAAACCGTTACCCTCTGCCTCTGCTCACCTCTGCTTTTGAGTTGCTCCAGGGAGCCACTGTTTTTACCAAGTTGGATCTCAGAAACGCTTACCACCTAGTGCGGATCCGGGAGGGAGATGAATGGAAAACCGCATTCAATACACCAACAGGCCACTACGAGTATCTGGTTATGCCTTTTGGCCTCACCAATGCTCCTGCTGTGTTCCAGGCTCTAGTGAATGATGTACTGCGGGACATGTTAAACAAGTTTGTCTTCGTTTACCTGGATGACATCTTAATCTACTCCAGAAACCTGTCTGAACACACCCGCCATGTCCAGCAAGTCCTTCATCGTCTTCTGGAGAATTCCCTCTACGCCAAGGCAGAGAAATGTGAGTTTCACGTCAAGACAGTGGCCTTCCTGGGGTACATAGTGGCAGAGGGAAGTATCCAAATGGATCCTGCCAAAGTATCAGCAGTCACTTCATGGCCAGTTCCGGAGAACAGAAAGAAGCTGCAACAGTTTCTGGGGTTTGCTAACTTCTATAGAAAGTTTATCCGGAACTACAGTACCGTTGCTGCCCCTCTCACTGCTCTAACCAGCACCAAGCAACCCTTCACCTGGACCCCAGCAGCCGACAAAGCCTTCAGTACCCTCAAGGTGAGGTTCACCTCCGCTCCCATCCTCCAGATGCCTGATGTGGACCGGCAATTCATTGTGGAGGTGGACGCCTCGGATGTGGGAGTTGGTGCTGTGATTTCTCAGTGGGCTGCGGAGGATAGGAAGCTCCATCCCTGTGCCTTTTTCTCACGTCGGTTGTCCCCCTCTGAGTGCAATTACGACATAGGGAACCGTGAGCTGCTGGCTGTGAAGCTTGCCTTGGAGGAGTGGCGTCACTGGCTGGAGGGGTCCACCATTCCATTTCTCGTTTGGACCGATCATAAGAACTTGGAGTACATCCGCACGGCCAAACGGTTGAACTCCAGGCAGTCCCGCTGGGCCCTGTTCTTCACCAGGTTTAATTTCACTCTGTCATACCGGCCTGGATCACGCAACACCAAGCCAGACGCCCTCTCCCGTCAATTCCAGAAGGATGACACCCCCTCCAAGGACCCTGTGTCGATTCTGCCAAGTCCCTGCATCGTTGCAGCTCTGACCTGGGCTGTTGAGGAACAGGTGCTGGAGGCTCTCCGTAACCAGCCAGGTCCCAGCACTTGCCCAGCTGACCGCCTTTTTGTCCCCGAAGACCTGAGGTCCCAGGTCGTTCAGTGGGGACATGACTCCCGCCTAGCTTGTCACCCTGGCTCCACCCGCACTTACAACCTGCTCGCCCAGAGGTTCTGGTGGCCCTCTCTGAGAAAGGATGTACGGGAATTCGTCCAAGCCTGCCCCATCTGCAACCAACACAAGTCGTCCTGCCAGCCCCCAGCCGGATTGCTGCAGCCCCTGCCTGTGCCCAGACGTCCCTGGTCTCACATCGCCCTTGACTTTGTCACGGGGCTGCCCCCTTCAAGTGGCATGACCGTCATTCTCACCATAGTTGACCGTTTCAGCAAGATGGCACACTTCATTCCCCTCCCCAAGCTCCCAACCGCCAAGGAGACCGCCCAGGTGGTCCTGGAACACGTCTTCCGGATCCACGGACTGCCAAGGGATGTAGTTTCTGACCGTGGTCCACAATTCTCCTCCGCTTTTTGGAAGGAGTTCTGTCACCTGCTGGGAGCCACAGTCAGTCTGACTTCCGGATTCCATCCCCAATCCAATGGGCAGTCAGAGCGGGCTAATCAGGAGCTCGAGAAGGCACTGCGATGCATGACTTCACGCAACCCCCACTCCTGGTCGCAGCAATTGACATGGGTGGAGTACGCACACAATTCTCTGACCTGCTCTGCCATCGGTATGTCCCCTTTCCAATGTGTTTATGGATACCAGCCTCCTCTATTTGCCAGCCAGGAAGAGGAGGTTACTTGCCCATCTGCACTTGCTTTTGCCCGTCGATGTCGCCGCACCTGGTCACAAGCCCGAGCCACACTCCTCAGATCCGTTGCCAGCTACACTACCGGGGCCAACCGTCGGAGAATTCCTGCTCCCACCTACCATGTTGGTCAAAGGGTGTGGTTGTCATCGAAGAACCTGCCACTCAGGGTGGAGTCGCAGAAGCTGGCACCTCGGTTCATTGGCCCATTCCCTATCATAAGAGTGATTAGCCCAACTGCTGTCCGGCTCCAACTGCCTAATTCCCTGAGGGTGCACCCCACTTTCCATGTGTCTAAGATTAAGCCCATCCATGAGAGTCCGCTGGTCCCTGCTGCGCCTTGTCCTCCTCCTCCACGGCTCGTCGATGGTGGTCTGGTTTACACCGTCCGCCGCCTGCTTCGGTCCAGACGGAGGGGTAGGGGTCTCCAGTACCTCATTGACTGGGAGGGCTATGGACCTGAGGAAAGGACCTGGGTGCCAGCTAGTCGGATTGTGGATAGGACTCTCATCACCGCTTTCCACCAACGGCATCCTGATCAACCTGCAATCCGTAGGGGCCGCCCCAGAGGGGTCCCTAACCGTCCTGCCCGCTCGGCTTCCTGTCCTGTGCCTGATCCTGTCTCGGGACCTGTCCCATCTCCCGACCACGGCCCTCCGGCTTCCTCCGAGGATGAGGACGTTCACTCGGACCGTTCGGAGGAGTTCTAGCCCTCCTCCGGCTCCCCTCCTCCCGCCCGGCGTGGTGTTGCTCTTGGGACTTCTGGGGCCGTCCCTTGGGGGGGGGGGTTCTGTCATGAGCCTCTCACTCCACCGGGTTACCACCTTTATTTTCTTCCACTCTGCTCACCACTCTCTCTACTCAGCCTAACTAGCTCCACCTGTCCCTGCTCTGCTCTGCTCTAATTACTCTGCCAGCTGCGCTGCATTACCCACTACCTCTCCCAGTATTTAAGGCCCTGTCTTTCAGCTCTCCGGTGTCAGATCGTCTGCAAAGCTCACACCCGGAACCTGTTTGCTCGCGCTTCTGGCTCACCCTGGTTTTGTGACCCCGGACCTGCCTGATTTTTGGATACTCTTCTGCCCCAGGAGATCCAGACCTGCTTCTGCCATAACGACTCCTGACTACTCTTCAATCCCGGTAACTCTGACCAGCCTTCTGCCTTGCTACTACGCATTTTGGATTTCCCTTGAACTGTACTGCTGCCTTGTTTCATTCCGCCCTGTTGTGTCTGTGTCTCCCCCCCCCAGGACTTCTGGACCACCCACCACCGGCTTCATAGGACGCATCGCTGCCACTGGGGGGGGCACAGACCCAGCACATTGGACGGGATCCCTGTTACCCCTGGAGCCTTCATTCACTCCCTACTTCCCTTTTCCCTTAAGTTTTAATAAACTTTCTGGTGTGACGCAATTGTGGTCCTCTGGTCGTCTGTCTGAACCGTGACACAAATGATGGCTTTTAGATTTACGAGACACTGTAAAGTTGTGATGTTAGCCTATAGGGGCTCTTAGCCACCAAGGTGATAGAGAATTTAAGGCCTTGTCTGTTACTCTAGGGGCTCCTTCGGGGGGATTTTCCAGCCTTTGAGCGTCATGGTGCTATTCTGGCTGGCACAGGACTATTGAGTCTTACAGCTTTTGACAGCCGGTCTCAGTTTAAAGATTTAAGGTTCAGTCATATGTCCACCGAGGGAGAGGGGTGGCAGGAGGCAGGAATCTCAGTTGTGGAAAAGCACATCTCTTTTAGCATTCCTGTCATGCAAAACAGAGGCTTGGTTACCTTACCAAGGGTTACGTATAGCATGGAATAATGAGAGAGGGATTCTCACTAGCGGAAAACATGTGTGCCCAAAGGGGGGTTGGAGGTTCAGTAAAGAGAAATTGGCTGCAGCTTTTAGGGAATATTTCCAGGGCGCTGAGGCTCGGTGGGGGATGGCTTCTGATTGATTGCGGTTCTGTCTGACTTAGTGAAATATGGTCTGTCACCAGGTGGTATGGAGACTGTCATCAGCAGCCAGGTACGGGCGGGCACACAGCATATACCATAATATCTCAGTAAACAATGCTGGCAGGGGAAGGGGATACTGTTTCTCCCCTCACTGATGGGAAAGAACGATACTTCACTCAATTAATGCAACATAAACAAAATGCTCAGAACATGTATTTGAATTCCTCAAGCTAAACTATAGGTTTTCTTAATTTGTCACAGGAGAAAAAAATTATACTGCCAGAGCACAATGAATACATTCAATCTGGCCTTCACATGAATAGCAGAGCTCAGCGTGGGAGACGGTATAAATAAACATTACATTAAGCACAAAATAACACAGAGCACTGTGCTAGCTACGCTGTCACAATAGTGAGAGCGAGATATTTTGATCAATCATAGAAAATCTACAGTGAAACAGGGCTAGGCTAACACTAGGTCATTTCTCTCTAAAATATGTCCGTTTTTGGTGCATCAGGCAAGAATCACCTTTGAGCTGTGACAGCTGGGTGCTACAGTAAGCTCTATACACAAGTTTACGCGCTGTATCCCGGGTGGCGCCATAACTCTACACAAATGCATTTCATTTCCGCCGGAAGTTGTTTGCACAACGTCTGCCGGTGTAAACACAGCGATGTCGACGCTAGCTTGGGAACATGGTTCTACTACTTTGACTGGAGATGGCGCTACTCTCCTCCACCCGAATTCAGTGCAGAACTGGGAGGATAACATGACGACGTGGCCCAACATAACGTACAGCAAGATTTGCTCCTACTTCGTGCAATCCATGGCAATAGATGGAAAAGCAATGGACAATCTGAAAGCCTCCGAGGCATATCAATATCTGCACAGCAACAAAGTCGGTTGTGTCATGTCATACAAACATGATCGTTTTGTTTATCTGAAAGCAAATGTAGAGCCTAGCCAGTGTTTGAACAATGCATGGCATAATGCTTGGGTGCTGGTAACTGAAGCTGGAGAAGTCAAAACTGCGGGATGTACGTGTGTTGCTGGACCAGGGAGATCTTGTTCCCACTCAGCTGCGATCCTGTGGAAGGTAATTATCTTTTGTGTTTTAATTTTCGTGTTTGCATTTATGAGGAAAAAACAATGTTAGGCCTACGACACTTCTCCATTACGGACGTGAGCGCTCTGAAAGCGGCACTAAAGACTTTCAAACTTTAACAGACACCTCAAAACAGAAAGAACAAAGCCTTTAAAGCGAATTTCGTTTTGTATTAATTGTATCTTAATTTTAATAAATTTTTCATTAACCAAATTCCTGGATTTAATAAATAAAAAATAAATATAGCAGACAGACAATAGATAATGACAACATAAGGCTCCGGCCTGAACTGGAGCTTATGCATGAACCGAACACTTGTTTATGAATAAACAATTAAAATGTCTCATTGCAATATTTTACATATTCATAATCATTACTTTTGCTGGTTCTTTGAGACAGCTTTTAGGTGCCGTTTAGATAAGCGCGCTCATAATTGAATTGAATTATGATAATAACGCATTTTCTTCATATTCGTGTTACATCATATGACATGTGTGCAGTGAAACCATTATAATATCTATGCACTGTTTTTACTATATCTCTCTAGGTAGAAAATGCTGTGAGACAGGGGAAAACCGGGCGTGCCTGCACAGACGGACAAAACCAGTGGAATGCTGGGTCTAAAAGAAATGCTGGTCAGAGGAAGATGAAGTATGTCCGCTTCAAACGACACAACAGGAAGGATCTCTACCAGCCGCCACCAACTTCACCGCCATCCTCTACCACTCCAGAACCGGCACAGGAGGTGACACTCTTTAGGACTCATGAAGAGTGGAGGAAGAACGCACTTGCCTCACCAATGGCAGCACTTTTCAATTGCCCTGGGAATAGCCTCCTGCAGCTCTGCTTTAATGCTAATACCTCCTCCATCACCGAGCCAACACCATGTCCACACCTCCATCTCCTAAACCATGATGAGCACTGTTATGCTATAGCAGCATTTATGATGTAGACTAAGGCACACGCAGGCAGGCACACACACACACACACACACACACACACACACACACACACACACACAATTAATGATGTAGCTATCGTGGGCATTGTTTGTCCCATCTCCAAAACAATCAACTGCCTTAGCAAAATACCGGTAGCAATGTTAATGTATGACAACTTCTTCATAATTAACAGTATTGTCAGCTTCATAGCTAAAGTTGCTGAACTTACCCTCAGATTCAAGTCTGCGTTTCTTTCTCTGGGGGGAGGCAGTGGTCCGCTGGGTGAGTTGACGCCTCTTTGGCTGGGGAGGGCGATTGTATCCCAACCACAACTCTGGGAAAGGATTATCCTTGGTAGGTTTTTGGTCAACAAAGTGATAGGAACAAACAAAAACGTTGAGGGGTGGTTTCTTTAGATTCAATGCCTTCAGCCAGGTCCTTGATTCCGAGTCGGTATCAGGCTTGCGAAAAAATGTAAACAATGGAGCGCATGGACATTGCCTCTTCGTAGCTGGTTTGTGGTCGTAGCACTCTCTATCTAACCACTCGTTCAGGTGCTTTCTCGAGTTTTTGCAACCAACTACCGCACACGTCGTTCCCGAACCACTTTTCTTCATGTTGTAATTGTAATTTTTATATCCTCTTTGTCACTGCGATATCAGTGCTTTGTCGGCACAACGGAGCTAGCTAGCAAAACAAACCCAGCCCGGCAGAACGGAAGTGGATTGCATCGACGGGAGGAGTTCAGGAAGTAGAGCGAAAACGGCTCAAAAACTTGTGTATATCTGGGGGCAGAACTTCTCCAGATTCCCACTCTTTCCCATATAGTCTTCCACCAGATAACCACTCCTCCTAGTATAGTCTTCAACCAGATAACCAAGCCCAGTGTGTGCAAAAAAAATGATTTACTTTAAATCTAATGAAAATGTCCAATGATTGAATAGAATAGCTGAGGTGAGTGTGGAGCTGAGTGTGTGTGTGTGTTTGAATTACAATTCCAATGGCAGGAGTTACGTTAGGGGAGTCAGGATCGGACTGAACCTGCCTGAACAGAGATGAAGGTAACGTATAGTTTATGAATGAGTTTCAACATGAAACTTGAAAATTAAGGTTTGCAAAATATTCCTCCCAACACATATTTTATTTTTAGTTTGGGCGACATACTGTTTGAGTTTTGACTCAACAAAGACATTGTGTCCCTCATTCACATCCAGGAACTCCTTTCATCAACATTCAAGTTTTCATTATTATTTTTATATCATATATAAATCAATACTATTCTTCAGGTATTTAATGATGCATGTCCTCCTCCATCAGTTGGAGACGGAACTAGCCAGTGCTAGAATCAGAAAGGTGGGGAAGGGTAAGCCAAACCCATTGGGTTAGATGAGAGATGAGACACAGATGGAGATAGAAGTGACCAGTTAAGCTTCATGAGAGAGCGAAGAAAGGAGTGAGCATTTCTCAGGCCAAGGTAGAGGGTGTAATAGTTAAGGAGATACAGCCAGCCAAGGCAGGGTAGACTCCGATAGAGTGAGGAATGTTAGAGACCAGATGGAGACAGTCTTGGGTGGCAGGAGGCTGGCACAATTAGCCGGGCTGACTAATACACTGAGGCTGGTGTCAAGTGCCCATTCTTCATTCGGGCCATTTGTTAACTGGTGAGCACCATCTACAGCTCCACTCCCCACACACGGCAAAAATGAGTAATAAATCTGTGTGGTTGAGAGGCCTGTTTGGTTTGTGCAGAGGAGAGCTGAGTGGAGATAGCCTGGTGATATACTGTATGAAAACTCCCCAACTCGGCACTGTGGCGAGGCTTGCTCTTCGGGACCATAATAAGACCCAGATGTTTGTCCGTTCATATATCCCAAAAAGGAGGCAGTCTATTGACAACCCTCTACTTTATTAAAATTGTTGGTGCTTAAAGGCTTTAGCAAGGGGTTTTTGGTTGTGTGTGTGCTTTACTATGGCACTGTCATTTTCAATAGCTGGAGAGAACACTTAAATCCAAATGTGATGTTTTATTCAGCGTGAAACTGTTTTTCACACATGGCAGACAGTTCTTTGATCCATACAATTTGATTAATTAATCTTTCATCCAATGGATATTTCATCCTCCATAAATGCAGGCTTTGATAGTTAAAACATGAATTACAATTGATTGTCACATACAGTGCAGTGGATTAAATCATATCAAACTTGGATTACTGGGTGAAGGATAGAGACATTGGCAATAAAATACATTCCGGCAAAATCCATGACCTGTGCAATGCAATGCCTTTAAGCCTTTAGTATCCATGGACAAGAAGAGTTTCTGAGCTACTCAAAGTGAATTGCTTTTATGGAAGAAAAATATATATTTTCCTCATCATTTAGTTCTGTCACAGAATTCATAACAGTTTAAAATATTGAACCATGACTAAAGTCAACTGTAGATAATCATGGACTGACTGACTCTCATGGTGTATGTTCCAGTGGTGGTTCTGAAGCCTATTAGAGGGGCTTTGATGTTTCCACTGACCTCATGCCTTTGGGAGGCCATGTCTGAGAGTTCATTAAAGGCAGCCTCTCTTTGTTACTCCTCAAGTAAAGATCAGTCAGCCACTCAGAAATGAGGCCGAGGAAGCGACCTCTGGCCAGGAGCAGCTGACGACAGCCACTCATCCAGTGAAGGCACTCCATTCACAAACTCAGCGCCCACACCTCCCCAGCACCTCCCCAGCTCCGTGGGGTGTGAAAAATGAGCTGAGGATGAAACCAGGCTGATGTACTACATGGGGGTAAAGGAGGAATAACAGCTCTGGCCGTCAGAGTGATGGATGTGGGGGGGGGGGGGGGGGGGGGCACCCTGGGACAGGTCTGTCCTCCACCCCTCCTCTGCCCCTCCCTGGCCCCCTCCCCTCGTCACTGGGAGCTCTGGAAACATGAGAATGTGTGGCGGCAGGTGGTCCTCCACCACAACAGGTCAGCCCAGCTTCTCCAAACAAAAGCAGTAAAGAACATCTCTGCTCACATGAATAGGAAGAAGGAAGAAATAAGAGGAGAACAGAAAAGGAGCCCCCAAAGGATGCTGGGTGCTGGGAGGAGTCCAGGACTCACCAAGGGGAGGAGTGCAACAGGAGGGGGTGACAGACAGAGGCACTGATCTTTGTGACGATTGACAGCTGGTATGTCAACAGAGAGAAGCACTAGCATGGCAGGGAGGTATGACCCAGAGTGTGAGCATGGCACATATGCAATTTAACACTCAGGAACTTTACTAAAGTATTATGTATTTATGGAACATAACACCATAACAAAATGCCATGGGGCCTGGTTACTGTATCGGAAAATAGTTTTGATCCATACATTTTACAACCAGGTTGTATAAGCATGAAACAACTTTGCCCAATAAAAGACTCATACAGACAAGATTTCCTACAAGTTCTCACAGTCTCATGTCAGAATTAGACATTCATCCATGTTTCTCAAATGTCAAATGTATAAGTTGTTCCAAACATCTCATTTCGAAGTGTTTAAGGCTAAGTTTAGCATTAACTCTGAATTTTTAAGGTTAGGGTTCAGTTTAGGCATTAACTCTAAATTCTTAAGGTTAGGCATTAACTCCGAATGGTTAAGGTAAGGGTTAAGGTTTGAGGTAGGCTTAAAACAAAAATATCAAAAACAACTTTCTATTGCTGTATTTGAACATGCAACATTTGGAAACCATCCGCCATCCCCATCCTCAACGCCATAGCAAAACCGAAACCTACTTAAAGATAACAGCACTCACTGTTGCCCCTAGTGGCCGGTTTCCAATTCATCTCCCGATGTCCTCAGACATGGATGGAAGTCGAATACTGACTTGTATCACGGATGACCTGCCTGAGATTTCTGCTGACTACCAGATTAACTAATACAGATGTGAGGTCTCTGATATTCAACATCACAGGGGGTGTCCCTTTCTTACAATATGCCTTTGTATGTAGTTTGCATGATTGTGTTATTGATTTATGTCCTTGTGTGGCAGTCAGGCAGGCAGTCAGAGTATCAGATTGTCATTGAGGGGATGCTGGGGAGGGCAGAGACCTCACCCCTATACACCCAGAATGACATGGACCCCTGTGAGGACAGCTGCTGGGTTAATAGAGTGCTGTCTTGTCACACACAGTGTCCCCGGATCCAGCAGGGACTGTCACTCACAGCCACATCAATGCCCACCTCCTTCTCAGGCTCACTCTATAAGGTGCTAAAGATGTCATAGCAGGATTAAGAAACCTGCTTTCTGACACTTACCCTCTAGCCGTTAAAACTAATGTAGCTTTGCCGAGTTGTGCTGTTCAGATCTTGGATGAACTTTGTGTGGCACATCATCACACCTGCTGCATTATAAGGCTCACCTTAATACCTTAAGAGTAGAGGTACAGTCTAGGAATTCATAAGCACTGTCCTACTAGCCACAAATATTGGTCTGTGACACAGAAACAGGGACACAAACCACCTTGGGAGGCTTCCTATAAAACTGGCCATAGCTTAAGTCCAAATGTTTGGTTTCCTGAGAGAAATGTACTTTACAAACGGTTTTCTATTTCTGTCATTTAGTAGGAATCTTTGTCGGGTGCCGAATGTATATCTGTGGCTGGTCATCGAGATAACCTCCAGTGTATCCCTCAATTTTACCGTCTGAGAAACCTCAGTCCAAACCTACACAGGAAACTGGACAATCTTTAAGCAGTGGGTCTGAGGAATGTTTTTTCCTGTGAGTTGGCTTTGAAGTGTGCACATTGTTTGAGATAAAACCTCCAAGATAAATATAAGAGAGTTCTAAAGCGCAGCCGGTTTCAGCTGGTTTTCAGACAGGGTTCCTTATGTCATAAATCAGTCCCATACCAGGTGGTAAATACAGCTGAGAAGCTAAAACAAGAATCCCTCTAATGAGGCCTTAAAATAACACTGGGAGCCTCTACTGTCACACGGCATACAAGTCTATTGTCCCAGGGAAAGAAGCCACCTGCTTTCTGTATTCAAAGGCTGCTAAAACTGTCAACAGCTACATCTGCGCTTGACAGTAATGGACTACTGTAGCAAGATCAATAATACAGTATCTCTTTGAAGAGAACCGATTTAGGAGGTGCAATTATCGAATTCCTTAGGACAGGTAATATTTTTGCCCGACAATGATTATTCCCGTGCAATCATCACTGAAATTGTGAGTTTGATCTTGTTTAAAAGTTCCTCATTAAATTCTTGATATGGGCGATTCCCCGCTAGGATGCCCGAAAATATATTTGGTATCTCAGATTTTTCTGGCAATTCTCACATAGAAACTTCAATGGGAGGAAGGATATTTGATATGCTATTTACATTTGTATCACAAACCATTATTTTGAAAATCATGGTGAAAGTGGCCATTTTAGGCCCTCCTGTAAGACCCTATGATTTGTGAACCGTACATTATACAGACAACATCTTGGTGTCATCATATTCCTTATAGTGTGCTCTAAAATATGGAGTATGTTTAGATTCTGAAATACACATTTCACATTTATTTCTTAAACATAAAAAAAAGATTAATATGAATATCTCAAAAGTACCCTTTTTGATTTTGTTCATTTATAGACATTTGTTTTAAACTATATACTCTACACGTACATTTTATTTCCAGAGCGGGTGCTCTGCTACTTTTGAAGTTATGATCAATTTTATGAGCACCATCTACACAGTGAATGGGAAAATGGATTCAAAGGGAACTCCCTCTGCTGGTGCTTTGCTGAATGTGATTGGTTAATGACCTATAATGTCCTTTTTTATGTATAACATGGGTCATATCTTCAAAAGTTACATAGCACCCACTCTGTAAATTTGACGTGTTTGAAGAGTACATTGTTCCAAACAATATGTCTAAAAATAAGCTACATCAAAAAGGGTACTTTTGAGATATTCACATTCATACTGGTAATGTCGAATAAATTTGTGTGAACATTTTTATTTCAGAATCTAAACATACTCCATACTTTAGAGCACCCTATAAGGAGTCAAATAAAATAAAATAAAATTGTATCTGTCACATGTGCCGAATACAACGGGTGTAGACTTTACCGTGAAATGCTTGCTTACGAGCTTTTCCCAACGATGCAGAGTAAAAAAAATAAAAAAATAAAAATAGTAACACAAGAGGAATAAACACAAGAATGGAGCTATATACAGGAAGTACCAGCACTAGATCAATGTGCAGCGGTACAAGGTATTTTAGGTAGATATGTACATAAAGACAGGGTAAAATGACTAGGCATCAGGATAGATAATAAAAAGAGGAAAATAAAGTAGCAACAGCATATGATGAGTGTAAAAGTGTGTGTGTATGTCATATGCTGCTGCTACTCTGTTCTTAATTTTACTTGTAATATTATCTATCCTGATGCCTATTCATTTTACCCTGCCTTTATGTACATATCTACCTCAAATACCTCTAACCCCTGCATGTTGATCTGGTACTGGTACTCCCTGTATATAGCGCAGGTTAGCATTTTTTGTCATGAATCTTGTTCTGGAGGCAGCTCTGAGGAGTGGTCACTAGCTGGCACAGCCAAAAAGTCATCTGATTTTAAACCTAACCATGACCTTAACCTTAACCTTAATAAACGTCAATCTGCTCTATAGCTTCATCCTTGTGTATTTTATTCCTCTTGTGTTACTATTTTCTTTGTATGTATTTTAATTTTTTTACTCTGCATCGTATAATGACACCAAGATGTTGTCTTTATCAAGTGCAATTCACGGATCACAGGGTCTTACAGGAGGCATGTATAGGTCTAAAAAGGTTCTGAAATGGCCACTTTCATCATGATTTTCTCCTAAATGTTTTGTGATACAAATGTAAAAAGCATACAAACATCCTTTCTCCCAATGAAATTTCTATGTGATAATTGCCAGAACAATCTGAGATACCAAAAATATTTGCAGAATGACATATCTGCCAGATTCTGCCAGACTAGCTTTCCCTGATTTAAAGTGTAAAATGAAGAGAAATCTATGGATTTACATGGGTCAAAGTTATGTTTTACCTGACTTATTGGGGGCAGTATGAGAGTGACACTATTTTCACAACAATAAATACTACAACCAATAAGAGGAAGAGCCCTGGAAGCGGGACAAGCTCAGCAACAAAGCAATTTACGACTCCTCAAGCATACAGCTAAATATTTCGTTTTCATATGAATGCTAGCTACAAGTTACAATAGGACAAGAATAACACAGTAACAAATCTTTGACACAGCGCCAGACTTGGACCTCATCCTTCCTCTCCACAAACCAGGCACTGTTCACAAGGTATGTTATCTCATTCCATTATACTGTAGTTGTTTTACAAATGCAGTACAATTAATGCTTGCCATCACAAATGGGACAAGACAAACAGTTTAGTTAGAATTTATACCAGATCATTTAAACCATTCGGACCCTTCCATACAAAAAATTTCCAGCTTGTACACTATTTAGTCTACTCTATCATCCACTGTATAAATAAATAATGGGAGAAATGAGCGATCTGTCACTGCAGATGGTGGACTCGATTAGAGAGCCAGCCAACCTGTGCCAGACATAACAGACTGGAAGCAATCCTCTCTGTTTGGAAGAGTCATCATCACTGATGACGCAGAGCATGGCTACTGAATGAGGTGGAAGTCTGGGCTTGGTGATTGTCTTTCTGATATTAACATTACCTCGTGTCCTTATGTACACTGAAGCAACAGTGAGTGGGCTTTTACAGAGGGATGCACAGTACCACCAGCATCATCAGTGATGGCTTTTCCAGATCTCTGTTCTAAGCAGGATACAGGATGATGTTGAATATCAAGTCATCACTTCCACCTTTTCTCAGCAGGCATTTCCATTGGCTCTGAGCCACTAACTAATGTGAATTTAAAAATCAGGAATCTACCTGCTCAATATATAAGAAGGGCTGTAAAAGTTGATGGTAATCTAGAGATAACTGGAGATACATCAACCAACATGTCAGCTGTCCTGAATTCAGCTTTTATCGCTAAAGTTATGCTATCTTATTTTTCTTTTAAAGTAAAACATGTCAAATTGCTAAATCTTCGCAAACATTCAAGACTAAAGAATGTCAAAGTTTAAAACAAATCAGTAATGACATCATCTGGACATAGTTGACAGGTTGAGTTATTTTATTTATGACTCTTCATTAGTGGCACGACTAGTGAGCCAGACGATGCTGGGATGGCCCTGTTGAATGGTGGGGCTGGCTGTGGGGCTAGCTAGGTTCCTCCTGCTCTCATCAAAAGGAATGCTCTCAGAGGCCATTGAAGGCCCGTCCATTCACGGCTCCCCCACTATAGTGATAACGCCTCCCTCCAGGAGTGTGAAGACATTCTCTTCCTCCTCACCCGGGTGTTATTGTGCTCTCTGCAACTACAGGGCTACTGCTCTTAAGCAGCGCTCTAGTTAGCATTCACACAAAGACCGGCGTGGTCGTCAAGAGAGGCTGTATTTGCATGGACGCTGTCAATCAGCCATTAAACAAATGGATCTGTAATTAACAGGATTAAGGTTTGAATTTCTGTTGGGTTTTAATCCCCCCTTTCAGATGGGCCTTGTCCTGGCCTGAAAGAGAAGAGACCTGTGCTTTTAGTGAGAGAGAAGTGGCTATTTGCACGTTTGACAGACAAGCTAAATGGCATATTAAGCTGACCGCGTGTATTGATAGACAAGTTGACCACTCATGCGATACAAACGTTGTGTAGTCCACCATCCTCTGTCCACAAGTAGGAACTCAGGTGATGGAAGCTTATGGGAGAGCCAAAGTCCCAGACAAATGTCACAGTAAATTCCTTAATTTTCACACACTGATCCTACTGATACAGTAGCTTATATTATGTCAAGTGTCTCAGTGCAAAACATCAGCTAAAAACAACCAGACATATAGTATGACTGATTGTAATGAATGTTCTGAATACCAGTGTGTCTAATTCTCTTGGGACTGACCCCTCCAGTGATATGTGCTGGCAGCTGCAATGAGGACTGTTAACACAATCCGTCTTAACAGCTGCATGAAATCATAATCTAACAAAGTTGATTTGGTTATACATTTGTCCCGTAAGTGACTCAGGACTAGAAGTCACAAGGGCTGTTCCCAAACCAGAGTCAGCTCTGCGCAATTTCAGATCCTGCAGATTTGATTAAGGCAGTTTCAGATGGATCATAACGGCAGGCACAGAGTCTCAGTGTGAGAGGCACTCAGCTCCTCCTCTTTTATTCATGTCACACACAGATGCTGCTCCCCTTCAGATAGCTAACTCCACCGCTGTCCTCATCTGCTGTCTGTGATAATCACCTGTCTACATTCCACACAGTTCACAGTAAAAGCAATACAAATCAAACCAACAGTGTTGATTTCCTAAAAGTCTGTAAAGGAAGCACATTCTGTCCTCTGATCGATTCTGTCCATTTACCTTGCCTTCCTAGTATTGTACTTGTCCCTTCCTCGACCTTCCCAAGATCTCAAAGAGGTGAGACACCGCTGGAATGTCGCTGGGATGTGCTTTTATAACAAAGCAATGATGAGGAAGGGAGCCTGTATGTCTAGGTGAGGCAGAGATAAAGAGTTGATCAAAAAGTCCATCTATTTTACGCAAACAGCCCCATGTATGGTGTTTCTCTATTACTTCTCTTTATTGACTTTATCTGAAATCTTTGGTCGCTTTATGACTCATTCTGGTATTTTCAGTTTTAGCAAGTTTTGAGATTACAAGCATAACTAGTACATGATAAAAATAAAGATAAGAATGTCTGTTTTTATGTTTACCACTTAATCTTTAAAACGCCAGAGGAAGAAATTGAGGTTCTTTCACCACTGATGCTTGCAAAATCAAATCATAATGTCAGTCATGAGACATTCCTGAGAAATAACTTAACCAATGCACCACAGGGGGACAATCCTAGGTGCAAGAAAAATAGTATGGTTACAATTATAAGGACCATGAGTCAAACTAAAGCCTCTCTTACTACCCATCACATAAACCTCCAGCTATTGGCTATACAGCACCATTCAGTTGTGGAATTCATGTTCTGGGAAAAAGTATATTAACTTCAATTTACATGAGAAATATGATATACTTCTCAAAGCTGCTACACTTATTAGAAATGTTTTCCTTGTTAGCACACTTAAGCGGTATGTGAAGAGTAATCCAAAATAGTTGTTTGCTACACTCCCTTCCATGTTTCACATCTTCTGTCATAGCATACACAGTGTGAACTTGAACTGAACTGCAGACTTGAACTGAATTTTAACTGCACACCTATTGACGGCACTCCCACTGCAATATGAATAGTGTATATTTCCACTGTACATTGTAAATTGTATATTCAGTATTTCTCAGTATATTTTCAACCGTATATTTGCCATACTCTCCTTCATGTGTAATTGTTCTATGTTTATTATATCAATTTGTATTTATTGTAAGTAGATTATGTGTAAACTATGTGTAATTCTGTCTGTATATTGTCTATTGCGAGCAGCACCACTTCACTAAATCATATTCTGGGTATGTGTAAAAGTACATGGTGAATACAGACGTAGGATCTTTAATTTGAGCCAGTTTGCTACAGCAGGAAAATAATCTTGCAGCAGCAGAAAATGTGAACTATTATGTGGATTATAATTAATGGACATTTTTGTAGGGGTTGATACATTTTTTTTTACATTTCCAAGTCTGGAAATCAAGTGGAAATTACAAACTTTAGAAGCCTTTTTAAAACTCATTAGCATTTCCTGCTGTGTAGGAAAATTATCAGCAACAAAAGAGTGATCAAATTAAGATCCTACATCTGTAAAGGTGATTCTCATTCTGATTCTGACAGGTACAGTATGTGATGAGTAATCCAAAATGGTTGTCTGCAACACTCTTCTGTCATTGGTAATTTTGTCCTTGTTAGCACACTGCACAGGTATGTGACAAGTAATCCAAAATGGTTCCTATCCAAATTGCAGACATATTAATTCACATAAAAAAATAGGTGATGATAGCTTTGATTTCGAAGGTCACAAAATGTTCATTGCATGAAATTACTTTTGCTATCCTGAAGGCAATAATTTCCGCATGACCGCCCCGTCCCTCCTAAGTCCTCCTCTCTCCTTGTCTTTTTCCTCCCAACAGAAACCCGTCCTTGGTGTGCTCTGAGGCATTACAGTGTCATGGCCCAGAGAAACATCAACTCTATTTCTAAAGTCAACGTCCGTTCACTCCCCATTTTCCTACATTCACCCCCCATTTTCCGCCAAACTCAACCTGTTGGTTGGATAACATTATTGTACGGAGAATTATGGGTCCGTTCCTATAAGTTGTAAAAGTTGATATGCCCCAGCAGCACTTGGCTAGCTGGGATAGTGAATGCGGTAGATATAAAGCATGGATGAGAGACTGAAGTGGGCTCTGCACACTCAAAAGTGGCCGCTCTCTCTTCCCTAGAGTCAGAGCCAGTGGTGATAGGGGTCTAATTGAACATAGCTACAGATCACTTATGCTGTCGTTGGCCATATGCTGTTGCACTCCAGTGCACTCAAGTCTAGGGGAGGCCTGGGAAACAAGTGTCTGCATGCAGGGATAATAAAGGCCTGGTAATTACACTGTCCTCCTCACACAGAACACTGTACGCATTAGACTGTTCCTCTCTGCCCCCTGGAGCATGACCACTCTCTGTCTTAAGCTACTTTATCTCATCCATCTATAGTTAACAGAGTATATAATGCGTTCTATGTCTCCAAATAATTAAACTGCTGCTCTTATACATGAGCTGTTCTCTCAGAAATGGAGGTGGACCTTGTTAAGCAACTGTACAGTGCTTTGTGCTAAGAAGCACACTTGAGTCCATGCAGATAAATAATCTACAACATTAACCTGGAATGTAGGGCAAGAAATCCTGAAACAAATGTGTCTTCTCATAAATTATGTAAAGAGAGAGGAGGGAATAGAGCAGATATAGAAATGTTAGACCCCAATCTTATGAGTGTAATGACTCTAGTTGAAACTTTGCGGGGAGTAAGTAATGTTTTAGCCCTCCTTCCCCCACCTCTGGACATGCCAGGCCAGCCAGGCAAGATAAAAGTGTCTTTATCTGTATAATGGTCTTGCTATGTCCTACCAGTGACATTACAAGTGTAGACAATGGTGGCCCCGCCCTCTGCCGTCACTCCACTCCCCTCAGGATGATTGATGAGTGCAGAACCACTCCACTCCAATACTCCACTCCCTGGTTTTTGATAGCAGAGGGGAAACGCCGGGTGTGCCGGGGGATGTCGTGCTAGTCTGGAGACTCAGTGACATCTGCCCTGCAGTTATTCAGAGAAACAGCAACATGTTAAATAAATCACTGTATTAATGCTCTGGAATACGCTCAACATATCTCTCATGATTGAGACTATACATGAACACAGGGGTTAGGACACCCCATCATCTTCAGACTGATTCAAGCCCTCAGCCATGTTTCCCTGGAAGACTGTGAGAGCATTCTGTTAATTCTCAAACTTCTATTGTGCTGCTTGCTTGTGTCTGGTAAATGGTATCCTTTTCAGCACATTCACATTTCTCCTTGGAAGCATCCCTCTACAGTTCAGATACAGCTAGCCAGCGAGCCAATTATTGGACTGCGTCTCTACTAACAGAACTTGGAGTCTGGCCTACAGTCTGTCTATTGTCATTTACTCATATCACCATCACTTAGAAGTGGGTCAATACATGCCAAAATGAACTTCGAAGTAGGTTAATGAAGACTTAGTCCCCTCTAGACTATTCTCAGAACTTACGTAAATACTAGAAACATGCAAGAGGCTGAATGGAGTCTCTCTAAGGTATGTCAAAAAGATACTATTTGAGGAAATGTTGTTACAGCATTTAAATGTTACATGCTTAAATTTTTTTGTCTTTATGACAACAAAGAGTGCCAAAATAAACTTAACAACCGCACAATCAAAACAGACCGTACATACTTTGCTGTACAATATTTTATCCATAATACTATTATGTATTGGGTCAAGTGCTGACATTTTACAGATTGCTTTGCACGATTGTGATTGAGTGTTGAGTGAGGAATGTGACAGTGTTTTTACATGCTATGTGACTTATACACTATCCTGTAAGTCATCAGTGTTTGGACAGTTGATTTTAAGGGTTTGCAGAGCTGACAGGTTCACATTACTCAACCAAGTCCTGTTTGAGTGACAGCTGCTGAACAAATGTGACTGTCAGTCAGTTCAGGTTACAGACCAGGGGCATTTCTGAAGCACCTGCACTGGTCAGGGACGGTTAAAGAGTTACTGCACCCCAGTGTGTTCCAGTAGGAATGCTACAGACACCCAGACAACCCCACACGCATTTGATGATTAGCTGTGACTCTGTCATTGAAAATACATTGGCTATCATTGGCTGACAGTCATACTGTATTGGGAAGAAGAAGAATCATTGTGCTTGACGGTCTACATGCAGATAACCTGTGGTAATTGTTTATTTGTCAGTGAAACAAACAACAGAAAACAGAAGTTGTTTTCTACCATACATGCTGAATGGAACAAAATAACTTTAAAGTGACAGAGATATCAAAGAGGCACTTCTGATATAAATATTTCAACTCTTGTGCCTCTACAGGGAGAGCACTGCATTCTCACATAGAAAGCACTAAGCAGGCACATAACGGCAAGCTACATCTATAAAAAGACTTCTCAGTGGTATTTTCTTAGAATGGGCTAGGCTAGAGGGAGTTCCAGTTTGAACATAGACAAAATGTTGCTGCAGGCGGAGAGAGCCAGAGAGGCCTCTCAAACGGTTCTTGTTCAGACGTATAGACACTCAACAGGGAGTTTGTGGTGATTATACAGTAGGCTGCCTACCTAGTCATGCAGTGACTCTGAAGGCATCGCCTGCACTTTTATTGACATTACAGCCAGGAGAGTATCAAATGACTGGTGGTCCCTGCGGAAAGTTCAAATTTACAGAGTACTGAAAGCGCTTTCTATGTGCCAGAGTAAGATGGATGCTCACCTAGCAAAGAGTTAACTTCAACGGCTAAGCTTTATGACATTTGTTTAGCCCTTTATGGTATGTCTGGTATAACTTTCAACAATGTTTCTATAATTAGTTTGCCATTCCATAATGGAAAGTAGACGATTCCAAAACCAGGCTGAGTAAGTCTCAGCTGACTGTGACTAAAGTGGTTATTTTTCCAGTTATAATGACAAAAAGCAGGGCTACTAACAATTCATTGAAGTGTGTTCTGCAGGACAACATACAATGGAGCCTTTTTTCGCCCCACAGGAGAAAAATTCCTCTCAATTCCCAGTGAGGCGAGAGCTCCATCTTTCGTGCCAAGTAGAAGAATAGGAAAATCTTTAATTTGAGGAATATACAGGTAGTCAATATACAGAACAAGCATCCCAGGCCTTGCAGTATCTATTACTGTGTTACTTTATGATGGACCATATAAATGAGGATGAAGACAGGATGCAGAATGTAGTATGAGATGTTTTCAAGTTTCTGTGTGTTTTCTAACACAGCTGGTGGTAACTAAATAGGGAAGGTTTCCACTTCTCTTACTGTTAACTGTAAGGGGTCTGGAATTTGGATATAACTTCCAATGAATACATGTTTGAATACAGACCTTTTTCTTCAAGAAAAATAAGTAGGCCTATAGCAATTCAACTATTACATGAGGCATAGAGACAGAAGCAACATTAGGCAACACAGAGACAACAATTTAGAACATCAGAATTTACGGTAAAATAGACATTCATTTGATGTAGGCCTATTGTTCACAGAACAACATCAAATCAAATCAAAGTTTATTGGTCGCTTACACAGATTTGCAGATGTTATCACAGGTGTAGCGAAATGCTTGTGTTTCCAGCTCCAACAGTGCAATAATACCTCCCTTACCGAAAAAAACAGGCTTCTAGCGAACCGTTGTGGTAAACCTTTAGCCAATTTGCCGCAAATTGTTCAAATAAAATAAAATACAGTTTTATTTGTCACATGCGCCGAATACAACAGGTACAACAACCTTACCATGAAATACTTACTTACAATTCCTAAACCAACAATGCAGTTCAAGAAATAGAGTTAAGAAAATATTTACTAAATTGTATTTATTTTTATTTTTATTTGTATTTTACCTTTATTTAACTAGGCAAGTCAGTTAAGAATAAATTCTTATTTACAATGACGGCCTACACCAGCCAAACCCGGACGATGCTGGGCCAATTGTGCGCCACCCTATGGGACTCCCAATCACGGCCGGTTGTGATACAGCCTGGAATCGAACCAGGGGGTCTGTAGTGACGCCTCAAGCACTGATGTGGACACCAAGGAACTTGAAACTCTGGACCCGCTCCACTACAGCCCTGTTGATGCTAATGGGGGCCTGTTCGGGCCTCCTTTTCCTATAGTCCACGATCAGCTCCTTTGTCTTGCTCACATTGAGGGAGAGGTTGTTGCCAGGTCTCTGACCTCCTTCCTATAGGCTGTCTCATCGTTGTCTGTGGTCAGGCCTACCACTGTTGTGTCGTCAGCAAACTTAATGATGGTGTTGGAGTCGTGCTTGGCCACGCAGTCGTGGGTGAACAGGGAATACAGGAGGGGACTAAGTATGCACCCCTGAGGGGCCCCAGTGTTGAGGATCAGCGTGGCAGATGTGTTGTTGCCTATCCTTACCAACTGGGGGCGGCCCATCTGGAAGTTCAGGATACAGTTGCAGAGGGAGGTGTTTAGTCCCAGGGTCTTTAGCTTAGTGATGAGCTTTGTGGGCACTATGGTGTTGAACGCTGAGCTGTAGTCAATGAACAGCATTCTCACATAGGTGTTCCTTTTGTCCAGGTGGGAAAGGGCAGTGTGGAGTGCGATTGAGATTGCGTCATCTGTGGATCTGTTGGGGCGGTATGGGAATTAGAGTGGGTCTAGGGTTTCGGCATGATGGTGTTGATGTTAGCCATGACCAGCCTTTCAAAGCACTTCATGGCTACCGACATGAGTGCTACGGGGCGGTAATCGTTTAGGCAGGTTACCTTCACTTTCTTGGACACAGGGACTATGGTGGTCTGTTTGAAACATGTAGGTATTCCAGACTCGGTCAGGGAGAGGTTGAAAATGTCAGTGAAGACACTTGCCAGTTGGTCAGCGCATACTCTGAATAAACGTCCTCGTAAACCATCTGGCCCCACGGCTTTGTGAATGTTGACCTGTTTAAAGGTCTTGCTCACATCGGTTACGGAGGGCATGATCACACAGTCATCTGGAACAGCTGGTGCTCTCATGCATGCTTCAGTGTTGCTTGCCTCAAAGCAAGCATAAAAGGCATTTAGCTCGTCTGGTGGGCTCGCGTCACTGTGCAGGTCGCGGCTGGGTTTCTCTTTGTAGTCCGTAATAGTTTTCAAGCCATGCCACATCCGACGAGTGTCAAAGCCAGTGTAGTAGGATTCAGTCTTAGTCCTGTATTGACGCTTTGCCTGTTTGATGGTTTGTCTGAGGGCATAGTGGGATTTATTTTCCTTAAAACCTCTTAAGGATCTGACCCTTTTTTTCATCTTTGGCCTAAAATTACATACCCAAATCTAACTGCCTGTAGCTCAGGACCTGAAGCAAGGATACGCATATTCATGATATAATTTGAAAGGAAACACTTTGAAGTGTGTGAATGTGAAATTAATGTAGGAGCATATAACACATTAGATCTGGTAAAAGATAATATAAACAAAAAAACATTTTCATCTTTGAAATGCAAGAAAAAGGCCAGACAGTGATGTAGGATTCTATGTGTAATTTAGATGTTGCCCACAAGATGGCAGCAGTGTGTGTGCAAATCCAGTGAAGAATTACATCACTACACAATATTTTGTATCAAGTCTGCCAGGAGTTTTCCCAAATGTTCCGAATTGGTAAATGTATACATTTTCATGTACATAACTATAGAGAACATACAAAAATGCTATGGTAATAACAAATTAAAATGGACACACTCCCAGGAATGTCATACATAATTTTACATTTAAGTCATTTAGCAGACGCTCTTATCCAGAGCGACTTACAGTTAGTGAGTGCATACATTTTTCATACTGGCCCCCCGTGGGAAACGAACGCACTAACCTTCACACCTCTAGATTGCCGAGCAGGGGTGGGTGTGGAGCCAGAGACAGCAGTGGGGTCAAACTGTAGAACCCAGTTCCTACATTTGAATATAAAAATGGATTTTTCAAATAAAACTACACTACATTTTATCTCTGGGACAAATCAGAGCAAGATTACTGAATGTAAGTACATTGTTTACCTTCAGAGGTGAATGTATCAAATCAGTTGCCGTGATAAAAGTGTTTTGTTGTTGTGCATTACCCTCAAACAATAGCATGGTATTTTTTTTTCTGTAATAGCTACTGTAAATTGGACCCTGCAGTTAGATTAACAAGAACATAAGCTTTCTGCCCATAAAAGACATGTCTATGTCCCGGAAAGTTGGCTGTTGTTTACAACGCCATTCTTGTCACATATCGCATATTGAGCAGCAACTGTCCCGTTAAAGGGACACCGATCCAGTAGAGGTTTTGTTCCGTTGGTAGGATAGTCTTAATCGTAGATCGTCCAGTTTGTTTTCCAATGATTGCATGATGGCCAATAATACGGAGGGTAGTGGTGGTTTACCTATTCGCCGGCAAATTCTTACAAGGCACCCCGCCCTCCTCCCACTTTTCCTTCATCTTTTCTTCATGCGGATGACAGGGATTTGGGCCTGGTCTCGACAAAGCAGTATATCCTTCGCGTCGGACTCATTAAAGAAAACATCTTCGTCGAGTTCAAGGTGAGTAATCGCTGTTCTGATGTCCAGAAGCTCTTTTCGGTCGTAAGAGACGGTAGCAGCAACATTATGTACAAAATGAGTTACAAACAATGCGAAAAAACTAACAAAATAGCACAGTTGGTTAGGAGCCCGTAAAATACACATGTAATATACACATAATGGTGTGTATAGACAGTATGGACAGTATATGAATAGAAAAGGTGTGTACAGCAGAAGTTATATCGGATGAGCCATGACTAGAATACAGTATACACAGTACATATAAAGTGAATAAAAAAGCATGTAAACATTATTAAAGTGACCAGTGTTCAATAGTAACAGTGACTAAGGTTCAGGGCAGGGTACTGAGCAGAGGCCGGCTACTGGTGACTGTTTAACAGTCTGATGGCCTGGAGATAGAAGCTGTTTCTCAGTCTCTTGGTCTCAGCTTTGATGCACCTGTATTGTCTTCCCCTTCTAGATGGTAGCAGGGTGAACAGGCCTTGGCCCGCGTGGCTGAGGTCCTTGATGATCTTCTTGGCCTTCCTGTGACACCGGGTGCTGTAGATGTCTTGGAGGGCAGGCAGTGTGCTCCCGGTGATGCGTTGGGCTGACCGCACCACCCTCAGGAGAGCCCTGCGGTTGCGGACGGTGCAATTGCCATACCAGGCGGTGATACAGCCCGACAGGATGCTCTCAATGGTGCATCTGTAGAAGCTCGTGAGGGTCTTAGGGGCCAAGACAAATTTCTTCAGCCTCCTGAGGTTGAAGAGGCGCTATTGCGCCTTCTTCACCACACTGTTTGTGTGAAGGGACCATTTCAGGTTGTCAGTCATGTGCACGCCAAGGAACTTGAAGCTTTTGACACTCTCCACTGCGGCCCCGTCGATGTGGATGCGAGCGTGCTATCTCTGCTGTCTTCTGTAGTCCATGATCAGCTCCTTTGTTTTGTTGACGTTGAGGGAGAGGTTATTTTCCTGGCACCACTCCGCCAGGGCTCTCATCTCCTCCCTGTAGTCTGCCATACAAATACATATGGAGTCATTCCATCTCCCTTGTTCCTTGCCACCAGTTAAACACTTCAGTCACCACTCATGAACTGTAAAGGCAACATCCTTATCCTTCCTGTTCTCAGTTCCCATACTCTGGACTGTCAGCCCTCCTCTGTCAATCACTCTGCCAATCACACTTAACCCTCACAAAATACTAATCACTTTGTCACTTCCCATTCAAAAGAAGTGTTAAAAATAACAACTTTTATTTACATGGCAAATAGGCATTTGCTTCTCATCAAATAAAATACAATAAAATAAAATGTCATTGGTCACATACACATATTTAGCAGATGTTATTGCGGGTGTAGCGAAATGCTTGTGTTCCTAGCTCCAACAGTGCAGTAGTATTGTCACGATCGTCGTAGGAGTGAGTAGACCAAGGCGCAGCGTGTGAAACAAACATGACTTTATTTAATTAAAGTACTAACAAAACACGACTCGTGAAGTCCACGGTTAACAATACCGACACGGAACAAAAACCCACAAACCCAAAGTGAAACACAGACAGTTAAATATGGCTCCCAATCAGAGACAACCAGCAAACAGCTGACACTCGTTGCCTCTGATTGGGAGTCACTCAGTCACACATAGAAAATGACGAACTAGAACACCCAACATAGAAACAGAACACATAGAATGAACACACCCTGGCTCAACATAATGAGTCCCAGAGCCAGGGTGTGACAGTACCCCCCCCTAAAGGCGCGGACTGCGACCGCGCCTCAACTAAACAAAACAGGGGAGGGCTGGGCGGGCATACCTCCTCGGCGGCGGTTCTGGCTCCGGCCTTGACCACCACCCTCCAATACACCCCCCATAGTGCCCCTGGTCCAGTCTGTCGACTCGCACCCCTGGCTTGGTGCGTGGAGGAGGGACGGGCCTTACCAGGCTGACGACGCGCACCCCTGGCTTTGTGCGTGGAGGAGGAACGGGCCTTACCAGGCTGATGACTCGCACCCCTGGCTTGGTGCGTGGAGGAGGAACGGGCCTTACCAGGCTGACTTCTCGCACCCCTGGCTTAGTGCGAGTGGCAGGAACAGGCCGGACCGGGCTGGCGACGCGCACCGTAGGTTTGGTGCGAGTGGCAGGAACAGGCCGGGTCGGGCTGGCGACGCGCACCGTAGACTTGGTGCGGGTGGCAGGAACAGGCCGGGTCGGGCTGGCGACGCGCACCGTAGACTTGGTGCGGGTGGCAGGAACAGGCCGGGTCGGGCTGGCGACGCGCACCGTAGACTTGGTGCGGGTGGCAGGAACAGGCCGGACCGGGCTGGCGACGCGCACCGTAGGTTTAGTGCGTGGAGCAGGGACAGGCCGGGCTGGGCTGTCGACGCACACCGTAGGCTTGGTGCGTGGAGCAGGGACAGGCCGGGCTGGGCTGTCGACGCACACCGTAGGCTTGGTGCGGGTGGCAGGAACAGGCCGGGCTGGGCTGTCGACGCACACCGTAGGCTTGGTGCGTGGAGCAGGGACAGGCCGGACCGGGCTGGCGACGCACACCGTAGGCTTGGTGCGTGGAGCAGGGACAGGCCGGGCTGGGCTGTCGACGCACACCGTAGGCTTGGTGCGTGGAGCAGGGACAGGCCGGACCGGGCTGGCGACGCACACCGTAGGCTTGGTGCGTGGAGCAGGGACAGGCCGGACTGGGCTGGCGACGCACACCGTAGGCTTGGTGCGTGGAGCAGGGACAGGCCGAACCGGGCTGTGGAGACGGATAGGAGGCCTGGAGTGAATAGCGGCCACCACCCGTCCTGGCTGAATGCCTACCCTCACACACTCTGTGTGAGGCATCCGCACAGGACGTACAGGGCGGTGTACCCCTGGCCTGGTGGCCTTCTGGATCCGCCCCCTTTTCTCCTCCGTCAGCCCCGTCGTCCATGCCGTGTGCCCCCCCCTAAAAATTTTCTGGGGTTGCCTCACGACCGTCCGACGACGACCCTGATCACGCCGTAGCTCCTCTCTACGGCGCGCCTCCACCGTCTCACTCCATGGCCGGCGATCCATCCCGGCCAGGATTTCCTCCCAGGTCCAGGACCCCTGCCCGACCAAGATCTGCTCCCACGTCCAGGCTGCCTGCTCCTGGACACGCTGCTTGGTCTTGGTATGGTGGGTTTTTCTGTCACGATCGTCGTAGGAGTGAGTAGACCAAGGCGCAGCGTGTGAAACAAACATGACTTTATTTAATTAAAGTACTAACAAAACACGACTCGTGAAGTCCACGGTTAACAATACCGACACGGAACAAAAACCCACAAACCCAAAGTGAAACACAGACAGTTAAATATGGCTCCCAATCAGAGACAACCAGCAAACAGCTGACACTCGTTGCCTCTGATTGGGAGTCACTCAGTCACACATAGAAAATGACGAACTAGAACACCCAACATAGAAACAGAACACATAGAATGAACACACCCTGGCTCAACATAATGAGTCCCAGAGCCAGGGTGTGACAAGTATCTAACAATTCACAACAATACACACAAATCTAAAAGTAAAATAATGGGAATGACACTTGAAAAGTACACATATTCAGCTCTTGGATCAAGTAAAAATATGCTGTACTTCATTGCCAACAATAACTAATTGCAGTAATAATAACCCACTGAGAACCAAGAAAAAATAAACTTTCAATATTGCTATATTCCTTGTCTGTTTGTTTAACATTCTCAGTGTTTGACACTGTATTCATCACATTGTATGTTTTTGTTTTCTTTCAAAATATCTATCAGCTGCTTCCAACAAATCTTTCTTGACGACTGTTCCTGAACTATGCTTATCCAGCTTCATCAACTCATGCTCATGGTTACACATTGAGGCCAGAGTTCAATGATAGCGCTTAAAATTGTCTGCAATGCAATTTCTCTCAGATTTGTTCATGCTATATTGGAGATGTTGACTGCCAACGTTAGTACCGGTACTAGATGGGTGTCCTAATAAACTGGCCACTGAGTGTATATACACATATAATGGTGTGTAAAGACAGTATGGACAGTATAGGAATAGAAAAGGTGTGTACATCTGTATTTATATAGGATGAGCCATGACTAGAATACAGTTTATACATATAAAGTGAGTAAAACAACATGTAAACATTATTAAAGTGACCAGTGTTAAATTACTCAATGTACATAGGGCATCAGTCTCTAAAATGCAGGGTAGAGTATCGGGTGGTAGCCGGCTAGTAACATTGACTAAGGTTCAGGGCAGGGTACTGAGCAGAGGCCGGCTAGTGGTGACTGTTTAACAGTCTGATGGCCTGGAGATAGAAGCTGTTTCTCAGTCTCTGGGTCCCAGGTTTGATGCACCTGTACTGTCTCCGCCTTCTAGATGGTAGCGGGGTGAACAGGCCGTCACGGCTCGCGTGGCTGAGGTCCTTGATGATCTTCTTGGCCTTCCTGTGACACTGGGTGCTGTAGATGTCCTGGAGGGCAGGCAGTGTGGCCCCGGTGATGCGTTGGGCTGACCGCATCACCCTCTGGAGAGCCCTGCAGTTGCGGATGGTGCAATTGCCATACCAGGCGGTGATAGAGCTCAACAGGATGCTCTCAATGGTGCATCTAAGGGAAGTTTGTGAGGGTCTTAAGGGCCAAGACGAATTTCTTCAGCCTCCTGAGGTTGAAGAGGCGCTGTTGTGCCTTCTTCACCACACTGTTTGTGTGAAGGGACCATTTCAGGCCGTCAGTCATATGTACACCAAGGAACTTGAAGCTTTTGACTTCTCAACTGCGGCCCGTCGATGTGGTTGGGGGCGTGCTCTCTCTGCTGTCTTCTGTAGTCTACGATCAGCTCCTTTGTTTTGTTGACGTTGAGGGAGAGGTTATTTTCCTGGCACCACTCCGCCAGGGCTCTCATCTCCTCCCTGTAGTCTGCCATACAAATACATATGATCACTGAACTAAAGGGTCATTCCATCTCCCTTGTCCCTTGCCACCAGTTAAACACTTCAGTCACCACTCATGCACTGTAAAGGCAACATCCTTATCCTTCCTGTTCTCAGTCCCCATACTCTGGACTGTCAGCCCTCCTCTGTCAATCACTCTGCCAATCACACTTAACCCTCACAAAATACTAATCACTTCCCATTCAAAAGAAGTGTTAAAAATAGCAACTTTTATTTACATGGGGCAAATAGGCAATTGCTTCTCATGGGAATGAAACTTGAAAAGTACACATATTCACCTCTTGGATCAAGTAAAAATATACTGTACTTAATTGATAACAATAACTAATTGCATTAATAATAACCCAGCGAGAACCCAGAAAAATAAACTTTCAATATTGCTATATCCCTTGTCTGTTTGTTTAGCATTCTCAGTGTTTGACACTGTATTCATCACATTGTATGTTTTTGTTTTCTTTCAAAATATCTATCAGCTGCTTCCAACAAATCTTTCTTGACGACTGTTCATGAACTATGCTTATCCAACTTCATCAACTCATGCTCATGGTTACACAATGAGGCCAGAGTTCAATGATAGTGCATAAAAATGTCTGCAATGCAATTTCTCTCAGATTTGTTCATGCTATATTGGAGGTGTTGACTGACAACGTTAAATCAATATAGACGTTGGTAACTTTTTGTGCACATTGAATTGCTACGAGCAATGAATACATGCTGGCCTAAGAGCCTTGATTTAAATTGTCAGAGCGTAAATCGCCAGTCATTGAAAGGACAGCAATAACAATTCTGGCAGGGGACTGCACTTTAGCGCAACATTACACCTAATTAGTTGTTTGAACATCCATATGTCAGTGCTAATTGTTAAATCAAATACTGTATCGCTGAGGAAAGCTTTTTACACCAGGTTTCAGTGTCTAGTCCCTTTTCACTTCATGCTGTATTGTAGAGCTATTACATAACTATGATGACATGACAGTGAAACATCATCTATCAACATAAGGGCTGGATACTGTACTGGACCCCCGTCATCCCACATCACCATCAGCCACCGCTTGGGCTGACAACAAAGATCCTAATTCTCTCCTGAGTCCCCATTTCACAGTGGAAAAGGATGATTCGCTCGTGGTTGCACTCCCGCTGCATGCCCAGGGGAAATGCATGCTTATCTTCAAAAAGGAAGCATGATCCCAGGACAAGAGCTGAAATAAGTCTGGGAATATAACATGCAGAGCGACGTCGAAGAGGGTCCCTCTCGCTGCGTGAGCTGACATGGCTGATGCTCCAGCTGAACTAATTCTGTATTTCGTGGAGTCGTGTCTGTATCTTCTTGGGCAGGACTTCCCAACCCTGTTCCTGGAGAGCTACCGTCCTGTAGGTTTTTGCTCCAAGCCTAATGTAGCACACCTGCTTATAATAATTAGCAGGTTGATAAGATGAATCAGGTTAGTAACAACTGGGGTTGGAGCGAAAACCTACAGGAGGGTAGCTCTCCAGGAACAGGGTTGGGCAACCCTGTTTTTGGGTGACGGAGATGCTTCGGTCTATTAGGCCAGTGATTCCCAACTCTGGTCCTCAAGTACCCCCAACAGTACACATTTCCGTTGTAACCCCGGACAAACATGCTTCATTCAACTCATCAAGGGCTTGGTGATTAGTTGACAAGTTGAATCAGGTGTGCTTGTCTGTGGCTACAATCAAAATGTGTACTGTTTGGGGTACTCGAGGAGTTGTGAAACACTGTAATTAGGCAAAATAGTCACATTTTACTTCATACTATTTTTCTTGTACTTTTTGTAATGGATGTGTGCTCTCTATTAGTCCGTCAACTATATGAGAAACACATCTCAAACTCCCCAATAGCAGCAGCAGCAGCAGCTCACTTCTGTGTGTCTCCTGTCTTTCCACTGAGAAGCAGTGGGACTGAAGTGACAAAGAGAGCGAGAGAGAAAGAGGAAGAAAGAGTCCTTCATGTGGAGCGGGGGCTAAGGTGCTCAGCACTCCCTTCTCAATGATGTTTTTCAGGGCATTCACTGCTGGGGCTTTGGGGATTCTTATTCATGTTCGCCACAAAAAAAAAAACTCTCAGAGGAAAGGGGTTAAGCTCTTAATGGGTCTTAAAGGTGGAGGTGTGAAATGTGTCCATTAACCATAAATACCCCTGTGTCACCCTTCATCCCAAAGCTGTCCTCCTCACAGCCCAGAGAGGTGTCCTGAGAAAGGAAGTGATTTCAACTTTTCAAAGTCTATTAATACTAGATGACCTGCTCTCCATCATTAAACAAAGTCTGAAGTGCTGAGATGTAGGCATTTCAGACACAAAGTTTTCACCAGATACCTTTTTTTTTGTAAGTATATGAGGACTTTTATGTAAAAAAATTAAATAAAATAAAACTCACAATCAGGGAACACATATTTGTGATAGAATAAACTAACACTAAACACAAAAGGCTCTCGTGCTTTGATGTTTTTCCGCTTCACAAACTATGAATAAGTCATTCTTCATGGGATCCACCGCCTTGACAATGGCCTCAATGGACTGTAAATTCCCTGGGATAATTACTGGGTAGCAGATTAAATAAACAACACATCACAGAGAATAAACATGTTAATTAAACACAGTCTCTTACGACTCAAGTCTTCTTGCTCAATGGTTTAGCCCTTTCCCAAAAGTTATCTCTTTACATGTATACCACAATTCGCTATTTTAGGTCTGAATTGTTGGATGGCTTTTGCCCATGTTGGACCATGCCCAACCTCAACACAAACGGGAAGTGTCTAATCATAGAGGAAACTTGAAAGCATTGTTACACACCGGCACACCAGTGCAGGGGTCGTGGGCTTGCAATTACACATACGGAAGGCAAACTGATGTAAGGGCCTGCAAGGTGAAGATAAATGTCAGAGGGCGTCCTCTTATTCTATATTTTTAAACCACCACTCGACAGTGAGTTATAAGCTCACACTGAATCACATGAGCCATAGTCTGAATCCCTGTTATGTTCTGCTAGTCTGTCAAAAGGTATTGAAGAGGTGCTTTAAGGATACACTGAACTCATTTGAGATACTGTACTCATCTGAGAAAAGATGCTACATCCATGTGAGATTTGGAATTGAAATAAACAAAGAGATTGAAACTCAGAATTAGTATCAATCGAGAAGTTGAAGCAACAATGCATTGAGGCTAATAGCTAGTTTAGCTTAACTAGGAGGAGATAATGTGAAAGCTACAAGCAACAGATTGAGATATTCAACTGATAGAATGACTATATATCTGAGAGATATTCATGTCAGGGCAAGTCTGCTAATAAGGGGAGTGCTTATGTAATTACAAAAAATACCTTGATGTACCTTGATTGTTTCTTAGCCCTTGGTCACATGATAATGAGGAGTGTTAGGTAAAGATTAAGCCATGTTGAGTGGATAATTCTCTAACTAGCTAATGTGCAATCTAATCCACTGTGGATTAACATTATAGTGCACATTCTGGGACATGAGGCTACGGAACCGCATTATGGGTTTGATACAAACATAACTTGATGTAACCTAGTCTTTATCGCTGTGGCTGATCAGTTTCTGTATGCATGACAGGTATGAAGGTATGGTAGTTGCTGGCACTGATTAGTTCATGTTAAGGGTGTTAAACTTTTAAATCGACTTTGGTCAGCACTATGCAATACGTGGCATTGTTTTGCTGCTTTTTTTTGCGGTAGAGAAAAGTGCTGTCCATGCTCACATGCCCTTGTCTGATCCTCCATCAGCTTTACTGCTTTCCCATAGAAATCATACTGTACTGTAACCTATGTACTGCATATGAAATTCATGAGGGTCATGCGATCCACCAGCCTGGTCTCATAGACTGGAAGTAACATGGTAAACGTAAATCCGGGACACTCAAATTAGTATGATATGTTACATTTGGTATGGTTACATAAGACAGATGGTTACTTAAGCCAGAAGCGAAAGTGGGGTGGATGGGTGGGTGTATAACGCGAACGTCTAGCAACTGCGAGTTTGAATCTAATCATGGACAACTTTAGCATTTTAGCTAATTAGCTACTTTTCAACTACTTATAACTTTTGAGTTACTTTGCAACTACTTAGCATGTTAGCCAACCCTTCCCCTAACCCTAACCTTAACCCTTTAACCTAACTCCTAAACTTAGCCCTAACCCTAACCTTAACCCCTAAACCTAATCCCTAGCCTAGCTAATGTTAGCCAGCTAGCTAACATTAGCCACCTGCAAATTCATAACATTTTGTATGTTTGGAAAATTCATAACATATTGTACGTTTTGCCAATTCGTAACATATTATACGAATTGTAATTCATAACATATCATGTGAAATGGGAGATGGACATCCACAAAGTAATACATACGATACCAAATGTAACATATCATACTAAATGGGGTATCACGGTTGTACGTACAGAATAATACGAAATGTTCTGAGACCAGGTTGCAGCAATCCACATGTCCACATCCCTCATGCAGCAACTGCACCAGGAGCAGCTGCTTTTTATTGGAGGTTTTTACAAGCTTGCTGAATCCCCCCAGAATGTGTCTGGCATATCATGAAATGATAAGTGTTAATCAGAGATCAGAGTCAGACCACGCAAAGGTAGCTGAACGCAATGACGGATAATCTCAAAGAATCATCTAAATACATTCCTAGAAGTGTGTGACCTAGATATAATCATATTATCAACTCCTGCAACTTTACTTTAGCAGGAAAATCAAACCTCTGCTGAGGCAAGTCAAAATGGCAAGGAAATTGCCTTACAAAAGGTTAGAGGAAACCTGCCCTTATGGACTAGAAAAACACTATATTTCTCATGGTGCAACAGTCTTAATTAAATTGACTTATTCTCTCCTGTGAGTCGATAGCCGTTTCCCCTGTCTCATCTAGCCATGGCTGATTTATGATATTTCAAGGCAGAGTAGTTTCTGGAGAGTAGTTTAAATGAAGCTTTCTTAAGTTATTATTGTTCCATTCTCACAGCCCTGAGAGCACTCAGGAGGGAGGGAGTCCTCTTGTCCTCCCTCCTATTGTGGGTTATGCATATTCAGCAATAAGCTCTCTCTTTGAGAGAAGTGCTCGCCTTTACTGTCATAGCAGATAAACACAAAAGCAACCATAATTGTGCCTCTAGTTCCATAGAAATCCCATTAAAACATCCCGTCATTGATTCTATAATGCCGTTGTCGTGGTATTGTTCAATCTTCCTGAAAGCCAAGCATTAGTGGGACACAATGGCTCCCTTTGAAGCAACATTTTAGATATTGGACGACAAGCAAATTGATAATTCTTACAGTTTCATAAATAATTGATGACACATTTTAGACCCTATAATTACACAGGCCCTGGGCTGGAACGACACACTGCAGTAAGCCCTTTAGTTTTACCCACTTAAACTCCTATCCAAAACAGCACCACTCTTTCCTTTGCTTAGACACACACTGAGTTATGTTCTCTTCTTGAGTAATGTGCTTTACGATTGCTCTTTGGAATCATATCTTTTCCCAGATAGAACCCCTTATTAATTTGGATGGACACAAAACCACTCAATGAATTAAAACTAAATGAAAGCTGTAGACACAAATTATATCTCTGCATTCTCTTTCAGTTATCTAAGTTGTAGATTATATCATAAATTATTCATCAGAGTTGACTGCACCAAAGGCTACATTCCAATAGGAGAGTTCTCTAATGACATCAGAGGCACATCCATGGCTTTCAGTGTCTCTAAAGAGCTGCTAACATCAGGGCCATAAGTCACCCGTGTGATGTTACTTTAGCTCTCTCTCTCTCTCTCCCTCTCTCCATCTCTCTGAGTGTTTGGCAAATGCGGTCACTGCTTATATTTGGACAGGTTTGTGTTTTGACTAAACTCACTGGCTCACATTCTGAGGGAAAACAACAACTTGTGATATCTTTCCAGTAGTCTCACCACCACATTCTAAAACCGAGTGGGAGCCATTCAGTTTCATAACTGAGTTATGAGGCCAAACATATGCAACCATTTCATAATCAATATACCATCTGCTGATATGGTGAAAGAAAATGGCTATATTTTTAATTCCTTCCCACAGCAACTTTAGATAGACAATTAACTATAGATAGAGAACCCATTTTAACGCTAATTCACACACTATCCTTTCTAACATCAACAACACTTTTTTCATAGTCTAAATTGGTACAGCGAGGCAGCATTGTAAGGGGCCTTTTAGGGGAATGTAAGAATGTGATGCCGATGTCATACTGTACCGTTGCAGAAAGGGTACAGTATAACACCAGCAGTTACAGGGTTGCCACACAAATGGTTAAAATGCTCAGAAACTATGTTTTCTATGAGACCATTTATTACAGTATTCATCTACCACCTCAGCCAGTTGTTGGGGTCATCTGGCTGTGCATCCATAACCAGCTAAAATGAAGGGGAAATCTACAGCCAAGAATAATCTAAATGAAAATATCTAGTCACAGTGGCTGCCTTTCATTGGATATGGATTTGGAACTGTCAGTCTAAACAGTCAGCTGTAAGATAGGACTGTCTAAAAATGGCTTCTTAGTAACTGAAAATAGTCCATCCTTTAGCACCAAACTAATTTACAGCCAATCCATTCCATGTTGCCAGTGCTGTCTGCTGTATCCATCTACCTTACTGGATGGCAAAAATGGCTTGAATGGTTGAGCATACAAACAATAATTTACAATATGTGTCTGGTTATGTGATGGCAATTGCAATCTAAGAGTAACTCCACATTTTCCACTTGACACAGAATTATACAGCTGATTATATTCAGTGAAACCTTGCCTTTCTCAAGGGCAAAACAGCAGTGTCCACACCTGGGAATTAAACCTGCACACCCTCTGGCCACATGCCCATCCTCCATTGCTACTCCATTTTACCACTGGATCCCCTGAGCATTTCACTATATGCCTGAATGGTATTTTCAATGAGTGTCATATTCAAATGAAGACCTTTTTGTATTTTCCTCCCTTATTCCAAATGTTGACATACATGCCTTGTTAAGGAGGTTAGAGAATATTCTACATAGTCTACTGTCACAATATGATATCAGGTTAGATCAAATAAGCAAACTGCAATGTAAAGTTGCTATTATGTGTCTTTCCTAAGTAGGTCACAAATAAATCAAACATCTAGTTTAGAGTGATGAGCTATTTTTAGAGACCTTCCTTGGATGAAGCTACAGCAATATGAAAAGGTCACATATTCCTGACTTTGCAGAGATGCATTGAATGCCAACCATGGCATAAAACACAACTATGAAAACAGCTGTGCACTAACTCACAATTGTTTGTATTAGTTTGTTTTTTGGTGTATAAGCACAATCTTACTAGGTAGCTTTGGTTAAGAGGCAAAGGGAAAAGGAAATACATTTATTTTTCAATATTATGCTTGGCTATATACAGAAATAGTTCAGCACTTTACTGTCATTCAAGCAGGGGAGGATTGGCCATCTGGCATTTCGGGCTGGTAAATTTTTTGCCCAGTGGGCCTGTCTAACTTGGGTTTTTAAGGCCTCAAGGAAAACAATGGGCTGATGTGGGGGCCTCAAGGAAAGAAATGGGCAGGTGTGGGGGCCTCAAGGAAAACAATGGGCCGGTGTGTTAGAAATGCCAGGGACAATTTCTGGTCCCAGTCCGCCCCTACATTGACATGTTCATGAAGAGATCCCAAGGGACCAAGGAAGGCCAAGGGCCAAAGGAAGAGAGTTTTATCTGTGATTTCATTTAAAGCAGGAAATGATCAATGCATTTATATTCATGTTTATCTCCATAATAGCCTACTTTTAATGCTAATGTTTTTTTGTTTTTTTAAACGTATCTCCATCATAAATGATGGTGTGCAAAAGACATCCAGTAGTATTGTTTTTTTTTATGAGTATTCAGGCTTGTGTTGAAATTAGAGATAAGAAGAAAATGTTTACATTTGAACCATATCGAGATATGAATCAATAACGAATAAATAAATAAAAGGCAACAAACTTGGAAACATCTGTTTTGTAAGAGCAAGCCTGACCAATAATGGCTTTGCAATGGGCTGCCATAACTTTGATAATATACATCATGACTTCAAATGCATCACATATATTACAAGCAGAGAAACGTTTTAGGATAGAAGATAATAGCTTAGAATATAATATAATAAAATAAGAATAGATGCAGCAAGATCCACTCGTGATAATGCTTTCTGTTTTCCCACAACGTTTCCACCCATTCCGATAGAGGGCAACATTGTCAATAGTAATACGAGCCATATTAGACCTACAAGAGTCACAGGCTACCATTTTTCATTAATGTGAGACTCATCTAAAATGTATGTTTTTGACTCTATCAAAACACCTTATAAGTAGCCCATTTAGTGAGCAACATCCGATAATAAATGTACCATGCACTGCTATGTTAAACCTTACGAATGCAAAATATATTACCTCTGTTGATTGTGGAGACATTCCCGGTGCAGGCTACCATATTAACCATGTCTAATCAACGAATATTTAAACAAAATAGTCCGCACATATGTTGAAAATGATAATTATCTCTTAATTGCCATTTATTCACTGTAAAAGGCCCAGACTGTACTATGCCGAGTCTCTTCCATCAAGGGAATGATGAACTACTGAATAATGAGAGGACCCCGCCAAGCTGCCTTGATTGGTTGGGAGGCCAGGGCTATCCAAGCATTGCATTACGTACGCAGCAGTGTGTGCGAAGAAGGAGAATCGTAGGCCAGTTTGGAGTGTGCACTGTACACTGGAACTATCACTGGAAAAACTAATTGCGAGTTCAAGTGAAATAGGCACAAGATTGAACTTTATTTACCAGCTATTTTCTTTTTTTATTGATTCTAAACTGGATTATTCACTTGTAGCCTATCAATGTCGTGATTCATGCACTTTGGATGAAGCAGTTCAGAACGGACTTCGAACATGAGTTGGTGTCTTCAATATACAGGCAGACTGTAACATCTCAAGTGGATTGGAATTTCAATGCACCGGAGATTAATTTACACCTGAAATAAGGATTTTGCGCGTTTTATCGCGAGTGTTTTGGAGTCTGCTACTACACAGATGGAGTAGGCTATTTTGGAGATAAGCAAAACGTTTTCTGTTAGAGCGTTATTATAATCGATCAAATGAAATGGACTTATCTATAGACAACGGTTTCACCATACAAAGAAGAGTATAAGAAAACAGACGTGACAACTGGGCAAAATAGATATTTCCTGAAGCAAGGACAAAGAGGTCACATTTACAGTATCGGTTTGTGAAATGTAAATCAACAACTGTAAAACGCACTCCAGCGCACGGGTTCGTGGGCGAAGACTCCACTTGTTAACCTGCTCAACATTATTTTCTGACCAGTGACATTTTGAAACTTGTTCTATCAATGAGTTTAAACAAATCTATTCGACACTGGTAAGGTGATGAGATAAAGAATCCAGAACATTGTTTTACCTGCAATATACTCTTGTTCTGCTTGCATAGCCTGCACGGAACAGAGGAAAACAGGATTCCATGATATCTATTCAGTGATGGTTATCATTTGCCATCTTAAAGGTGGTTTTACGCATGATCTACATGCGACACTAGCGAATGGGATCTAGAATCGTGCAAGATTTACACTGTATCCATCTTTTTTTTATGATTTCATCGTGCAGTTGATTAATTTGCCTCACTAAATAAGCGTGGAAATGGCAGGCTCCGGTTCCAATTGGAAGTACTACCTTTGGTTTTTGACAGTCTTGTGCAGGTCGCTGTTGCCCGTGGCCAAAACGTTGGAATCGGTGGTTTGGAACTCACAAAACCCAAAGTAAGTGTTAAATGTGCTAATCTAGAATATATTATATCTGTATTACCATGCATTGAATAAAACACAACACTCATGCTATTCTATTAGCATGCGTAAAGCTTGCTAATGTTCAATAAATATGCATAGGCACCTGGACATGTTTCCAACTACTATTTGCGCTGAATGACATTCAGGGTTCTGTGATGTGCTGGCTCTGATGCCTCACACAGTATTGAATGGAAAAGCATAGGCTTACTGTAAAACAATATGAAGGGGAGTCATGGGAAAAAGGCAGACATGGTTTGATAGCCTATACATCATAAAGGCCATATTTTAAACCATCAATAATAAGCGTAATTCAGTTCTGCCTAGTGAGTCATTAATGGATTTCTAGATATTATGGTAAATGTCTTTCATTCAAGCTATATACGTTATTTTGATAGGATTAATTAACTCGTGTCTGTCATTAATCAACTTCCAACCAACATTTTTGAGGTGCCAAATTCACCTAGAATCATCCAGGCCCCATCATTTACTGTTAGGGTAGCCTACATCTCTCCTGCAGCAGAGTGGTCTCTACAATCAAGTGAGAAGCAACTGCTCCTGGTGTGTGTGTGTGTGTGTGTGTGTGTGTGTGTGTGTGTGTGTGTGTGTGTGTGTTTTCAGGTGCTCTCCTCTGGATGGATTGACACATTTATAAATGTGTTTTCCAAGTTTAATCCATATCTTTCTGGCTTTGAGGGTAGATACATTGCCTAGTATAACATCCCCACTCAACACACTTCAGTCCTCAGAGCGTAACAGGGACTTTGCTTTTAGAATATGTAGGCCTTTAATGCTATTTTGTTTTTTGATCTAGATTTAGTTATATCAAACTTCTATATGTTTCATATGTATTTCAATCCAAGTTATCCCTGGAATTATTCATGATCCTGCAATATCAAATCTCAAATAGATTCTATGAGTAGTTTCTGGCTGTTGAGGTCTGTCTTCAATAATGCTATAGCATATAAAATAACAATACATATAACCCTTGGGCAAAATCCCTTCAATCAGTAAAAATTAAAGTAATATAATGGAACACATTTAAGTGGTACAACAAGGTAGCAGAGAGTGTTGTCTCTTGAATATAAAAAATAATAATATATTAATTATATTATCCAAGCATCCAATTAGGCTGATAAGGTGAATCACACCTTTTTATGATTAACCTAAAAATCTCTATTATTCTTGAAAGCAGTAACTGAGGGCCTCAGTATTCAGGATTTAAACACCAGCCGTGGATGGAGTCAAGTGAAGTGGCCTAGTCCTGGCCTTGTTCACTCAACACTACACAGTTTTAAAGAAGTCATGACACGGAACAACGTAAAAGTGCTGACAGAGACAAGTCTTTAATTGCCGTTGAGCAGTTGTTAAAAAAAAAGGCTGTGTTGTTTTACAACAGTTGGTGACTGTTTTCTCAAGTAAGTTAATGTTTGTTTACTTATCCACCGAGTGGTATTGCTTAGGTCGTCCAGAGTGCAGCCAGCCACTTAAAAGCTGATTACAGATCTATTGGGACATGAGGACATGAAGACTTGATGATGTTCATACAGGCATGAAAATAAGATAATTGCTATGTTATAAATTGAATTCACGCAAAAAATATACAGGATTGCACCTCCAGAGAAGCTAACTTCAAAACATAATAGATAGATTTTCTTTCCAATGTATGAACTAAAACTGTTCATTTTATTCAGAGCTGAGGCACGTTTATTTTGTTTATTTTGCTGAATTGGTGCAGACTAAGTTTGCTCCAACTGCATCTGTGGTTTTTGAATTGGAATGCAGCAGCCATTTTGTATCAAGACATTGTATGTCAAACAAAGTTGTCAGTAGTTCGGATGAGTTTCATTGTGTGTTCAGTGTGGATGTAAACTCAAACTTCAGTTCTCAAATGATCAGAGCCACCCAAAATGTAAACATAAGTAATGTATTTAGAAGAGACATTGTCTGAAGTGTTTTATATTGCCTAATAACAAAACAGGCCAAAGCAAGTATTTTCAGGGAAGCTAAATAAACATTGTTTGAGTTCTTGTTGGCTGTAATGATTTTAGGACTTGGGGTGATGGCCCAGCAAGAGGCGTAATAGATGTCTAACTCGGAAACAGACATATGGAATAACACTACCCCCATGCTAGCGCTGGTAAATCACTCTGTAAAGCAGCTTACGGGGCTTTCCACAGTAATTCCAGGCAGATTGACTCACCAATTTTTTAAAGACACATTTACGCAAAGGCCCCTGGTATACCATTTATTGGCTGTTAGTTGTGCATGTTCGACAGCACTTCTTATTACGTGTTAATTATCATTTATGATTCTATGATTTCCAAATTTTTCTCAATAGGATACTTGACGTCTCTGTCAATGTTGACTCAAATTGTCTGCATACAGTATCAAATAGGACACATAGCCAATATTGATGGATCAACACTAAACTTAGCTGAGACGTACTGTATTTTGGGACTTTTATTTTGGCACTCAGTATTTCTGTTACTTGTTCAGAGTAACAGACTCTACTCTTGTGAGGAAAGCTTTAGGGTTGCTACTATTCCCTTCTCCGCTCTTTATTATTTTCCCTTATTAAAGTTATGTAGCCGGCCTACCACATCGAGTCTTATGCATTTCAGACACACTTTCTGCTGATTCCTCCCCAGTACCAGACCACTGCCTTGGATAGCCCACACTAATTTTACAGCTATACACTTTAGGAAAGCACTCCATTTATGTAATCACATGAAGTCACACTCTAACACATAGATAGGCCTACTGTGGTACAGCATAGAAAAGCAGATCTAGTGATTGGGTACATGAGGAACAGCTTGTGGTAGACCAGGGAACTTCACAGAATGCTTAAGAGTGTAAACACTAGACACAATACAAAGATTAATGCACATAAAAGCAGTTGTTCTTTGATCATAAGCCAACATTTTAAGATATTGTTAATGTTTTGGAAAAGTTATTTCTTGCAGACTTCTTCTAATTTAAACGTTCAAATCCATAATAGATGAAGATATCACAAATTCTATTTCAGGCATATATTTACAAATACTTACTATTACAACCAGTAGATTAGTATTTTTTTCTGTGATATAGTAGTATTTTATTTATTTTTTTCTACAAGAGGGATAGATAAGCATAGATCATATTTTACAATTACTTTTTTTCTACCTAAGAGAAAGAAGGGGAAATAGTTGGTAATTGGATTTATTGATATTGAACAAACCTGTTTCTTTCTAATTTCTCAGGAGGGAATAAAATGAGGAGGTAATTGAAAATCTGTCTTTCATTAACAAAGGAGATTTCTCTAAGTTCCTCAGAGAAGTGAGCTCACTAGCAACTTAAGATAGATTTACCTGCATTTACTATACTGTAGATCTACCATGAAAAGGAGGGAGAATATTTTGTTCAAAGTACAATCAAATATATTATGACAAACCTGTATTTATTTTGTTATATGAGCATCTTGTTCTAGCCGTAGAAAAATACTTGATGTAATATTTGTCATCTTAAAATGTAGTGTGGTGTAGCAATTTCCATGTTGGGGTCACTGATATCTCACACAAACATTGAGAAAGAATATAGTAGTTTGTCACCTAGATTGACAGTGGGTATCATACGTGTTTTTCACATTTTGTTGCATTACAAAGTGGGATTGAAATAGATTTAATTGTGCTTTTTTTGTCACTGATCTACAAAAAATGTCAAAGTGAAAATAAATTCTATATATTTTTACAAATTAATGCAAATTCAATAACTAAAATGTAGTCGTTGCATAAGTATTTACCCCCTTTGTTTAGGCAAGCCTAAATTAATTTAGGAGTAAAATATGGCTTAACAAATCACGTAATAAGTTACATGGACTCACTCTGGGTGAAATTATAGGGGTTGACATGATTTTTTGAATGACTACCTCTTCTTCTGTCCCCCAAACATACAGCATCTGTAATATCCCTCAGTCAAGTACAGTGAGGGAAAAAAGTATTTGATCCCCTGCTGATTATGTACGTTTGCCCACTGGCAAAGAAATGATCAGTCTATAATTTTAATGGTAGGTTTATTTGAACAGTGAGAGACAGAATAACAACAAAAAAATTCAGAAAAACGCATTTCAGAAATATTATAAATTGATTTGCATTTTAATGAGGGAAATAAGTATTTGACCCCCTCTCAATCAGAAAGATTTCTGGCTCCCAGGTGTCTTTTATACAGGTAACGAGCTGAGATTAGGAGCACACTCTTAAAGGGAGTGCTCCTAATCTCAGTTTGTTACCTGTATAAAAGACACCTGTCCACAGAAGAAATCAATCAATCAGATTCCAAACTCTCCACCATTGCCAAGACCAAAGAGCACTCCAAGGATGTCAGGGACAAGATTGTAGACCTACACAAGGCTGGAATGGGCTACAAGACCATCGCCAAGCAGCTTGGTGAGAAGGTGACAACAGATGGTGCGATTATTCACAAATGGAAGAAACACAAAATAACTGTCAATCTCCCTCGGCCTGGGGCTCCATGCAAGATCTCACCTCGTGGAGTTGCAATGATCATGAGAACGGTGAGGTATCAGCCCAGAACTACACGGGAGGATCTTGTCAATGATCTCAAGGCAGCTGGGACCATAGTTACCAAGAAAACAATTGGTAACACATTACGCCGTGAAGGACTGAAATCCTGCAGCGCCCGCAAGGTCCCCCTGCTCAAGAAAGCACATATACAGGGCCGTCTGAAGTTTGCCAATGAACATCTGAATGATTCAGAGGAGAACTGGGTGAAGGTGTTGTGGTCAGATGAGACCAAAATGGAGCTCTTTGGCATCAACTCAACTCGCTGTGTTTGGAGGAGGAGGAATGCTGCCTATGACCTCAAGAACACCATCAAACATGGAGGTGGAAACATTATGCTTTGGGGGTGTTTTTCTGCTAAGGGGACAGGACAACTTCACCGCATCAAAGGGATGATGGACGGGGCCATGCACCGTCAAATCTTGGGTGAGAACCTCCTTCCCTCAGCCAGAGCATTGAAAATGGGTCGTGGATGGGTATTCCAGCATGACAATGATCCAAAACACACGGCCAAGGCAACAAAGGAGTGGCTCAAGAAGAAGCACATTAAGGTCCTGGAGTGGCCTAGCCAGTCTCCAGACCTTAATCCCATAGAAAATCTGTGGAGGGAGCTGAAGGTTTGAGTTGCCAAACGTCAGCCTCGAAACGTTAATGACTTGGAGAAGATCTGCAAAGAGGAGTGGAACAAAATCCCTCCTGAGATGTGTGCAAACCTGGTGGCCAACTACAAGAAACGTCTGTCCTCTGTGATTGCCAACAAGGGTTTTGCCACCAAGTACTAAGTCATGTTTTGCAGAGGGATCCAATACTTTTTTCCCTCATTAATATGCAAATCAATTTATAACATTTTTGACATGCGTTTTTCTGGATTTATTTGTTGTTATTCTGTCTCTCACTGTTCAAATAAACCTACCATTAAAATTATAGACTGATCATGTCTTTGTCAGTGGGCAAACGTACAAAATCAGCAGGGGATCAAATACTTTTGTCCCTCACTTTATTGAATTTCAAGCACAGATTCAACTACAAAGACCAAGCTTTTCGAAAGCCTCATAAAGAATGGCAGTGATTGGTAGATGGGTAACAACAACAAATCAGACATTGAATATCTCTTTAAGCATGGTCAAGTTAATAATTATGCTGTGGATTATGTATTAAACCAACCAGACACATCAAAGATACAGTCATCCTTCTGTACTGAGCTGCAGGACAGGTAGGAAACGGCTCAGGGATGTCACCATGAGGCCATTATTTTAGAACAGAGTTCATGGCTGTGATGGGAGATAACTAAGGATGGATCAATAACATTGTAGTGACTCCACAATAATGACCTAAATGACAGAGTGAAAAGAAGAATACAAATATTCTGCACTAAAGTAATACTACATTATAATTTTTTTAAACACGGCAAAGGATTACTCTTTTTGGCCTAAATGCAAAGCCTTATGTTTGGGACGAATTCAACACCACATGTCACTGAGTAACTGCCTCCTTATTTTCAAGCATGGTGGTGGCTGCATCATGGTATGGGTACGCTTGACACCGGCAATGACTGGGGAGGTTTTCAGGATAAAAAGAAACGGGATGGAGCTAAGCACAGGCAAAATCCTAGAGGAAAACCTGGTTCAGTCTGCTTTACACCAGACACTGGGAGAGGAATTCACTTTTCAGCAGGACAATAATCTACAACACAAGGTCAAATCTACACTGGAGTTGCTTACCTGGAAGACATTGAATGTTCCTGAGTGGCCGAGTTACAGTTATGACTTAAATCTGCTTGAAAATGGCTGTCTAGCCATGATCCCTAACACCTTGACCGAAAAAATAATGGGCAAATATTGCACAATCCAGGTGTGCAATGTTTTTAGAGACTTACCTAATAAGACTAACAGGGGTGAATACTTACTGTATCTAATCAATGTGTTTTATTTTTCATTAATATTTAAAAAATCTATAATTTTTCTTCCCCTGACAATACATAGTATTTTGTGTAGATCTTCTTTTGTTGTTGTTGATTGAGTGATTGATATGATTTATTTAAGTGTCATACACCTACCGGTGCCCAGCCCACATGGGCTGAAAAGACACTACTAAACACAGTACCATTTTCCTTGTACTCAAAACAAAATAACATTTTACAAATTATATGCATACAATTATCATGGCCAGTACAGCTACCATCTAGCCACACTACACAAACAGTACATTTCTCCTTCTCCTCCAGGCATTGTGAACAAACTGAGAAATCTCAAACACGCCCTGTCTGAAACAAAATTCAAGCCTCTGCTCGTCACGTAACCAGAATACTTCAGGGTTATCACCACATTTTTTTTAAAGCAAAAAAGAAAGTCTCAGATCGTCATAAAACACTAAATGGATTTTTGTTTTTGATTTCCCCAAGATCACACAGTAGGCAAATTCTCTCCTCTTCAGGCACTCTGTTAAATCTACACGTCTCTATAGCCAGAGGGGGAGGGTGCCGGATCTGAGTTGTGCACAAACTGACCTTTGGCTTTTTGTTAGGTTCAGGTGGACATATGGTTCAGTGGTGTAGTTCTCTTTGATGAGAGTGTACATTCAAAGTTTAGGCTTAAACCAAATATCAGCTGCCCAATTTTCCTTTAGGATCAGAAAAGGCTTGTTCTTGATTTGGTTAACACCACCGGGTAATTTGTTCCTGAAATTACAATATTTTTGGTGAAACTGCTTTTCAGTTTCACAAAACATGGATAATTGTCTAGCCCACGGATAGTTATGAGTAAGGTCACAGTCAATTTTTTTGTTGTGTTGTGATTCTGTGTTCTGGCATATTTATCAGTCTATTCCATAGACGTACCATGTCAGTTTGTCTATATACTGTAGATGTGGTCAGTATAGATGTGATCATTGACAATTTTGTAAAAATTAAATCCAATTTAATCCAACTTTGTAACACAATAAAATGGGAAGAAATCCAAGGGGGGTGAATACTATTATTATTAATACATATGATATGCACTGTACTACGTGTAGGATGCTGTATCTGCTGTTGACACCCATCACTGCTAAACCTCATAAATTCACCCTGCCATCTCTCTCCCTTGTGAGAACAATAGCAACGTAATCCTGTCCTGTATTTCCCAAGATTATGGGTTATGTGTCAGACAGACCCAAGCAGGTGGTGGCCAGTTAGACCAACTGTATGTCTTCAAGAGACTAGATTTGCTGTTTTTAACCATTGGCGCATGTGAAGTACAGGCAATGGCAAGCTTTTAGACAACTTGCATTTACACACTAACAATAATAGTTTCATAATATGTTTAAGGTCTCCTCACAGAGGTTATGATAGGACAACAGGAGACTGGCTGTTAAATTGAACGCAGTATCATTCCGTTTGATGGTACACTTCATACCATAATTATACTGTAGTCAATGATTCAGAAATGATCTTTGCCTGTTAAAGCCAGCGAGTATTATTTTCGTCTGTGTTCAGTGCGCTGTCTTGAAATCAGACCCTTTAACTAGGTAATTTAACAAATCCCTTATTAAATCCTCAATGAAAAACAAGTCAAAAAGAGAAAGGAGACACCAAAGGTTAATGTTTTAACTATCCAGTTAATGTATTGAAGTTATCAATTAGGGACTGAAACCTCTGAAATCTCACTCTGTGAAGACCAATATGAGAGACTAGCTGTCTTCAGTGACTGGTCTATGGTTATGTCAACAGTTCGACATGATGTTGTAAAACAGGAGAAAACATTGCTTTTGATTTGTGTTTTAATTATTCTCACAAAGTCACATATAGACATTTACGGATATAGCTTGGTCGGGAGATTCAGCAGCGTATGATAAATGGAGAAAATATCGAGTGGCCTGTGTGTTTAATATATTAGAGCCAAGTGGAGTAGCTCAAGCTTTGTCTGACTGTGCCATCATGATCAATGCTCCTGTGATTAAAAGTGACAGTCTAGAGATTAACTTTGTCACTCTTTAAATAGGCTGTGCCAACCCTCCAGCCTTTAATAAACCCACCCATGCCCCAGCTCCCTAGGTTTCAGCCGTAGTTTACACAAGAAAGAGATTCCTTTGAGAAGTGTCACAGGAGTGGTTTTGTTCTCTTCCTGCCCTCATCCCTTCATGCTGGTTCTGATAACGTTTCACAGAAACCCAGACCCCATCACAAAGAGGAGAGACTTAGAGCCACCTCAGGACGGCTTAGTACAAAAATGAAAGGAAAGTAAAAGCAGTCATTGTGTCATTAGGCACTCTAATATTCCACTTTTAGAAAGCAGTGGAGCTACTAGTCCAGACAGTTGTCTGAGTCCAACTTTTGCAGCCATTAATGGCTTTGATTCGGATCAACTGAGCACCTGAGGAAAGCCATTGTACGTACATACCATTGTTAGATATAGAAGGCATGGTTTTAGACATTTTGTAATCTCGGTTAACCCAGAACTAATGTCTTGCGGAATTGGTTAGATACTCGATTAAGTTCTCGGTAGATAGGAGTTAAGAGAAGATAGAATGAAGATCGGAACTGGAATAAAGAGCGCCACTCTCTCTCTTTGCAAGTTACGGGCAAGTCTATGGGCCAAAAGTCCCCTCCCCTTCCGAAATTCGAAAGATGCTAACACCTGTGAAATTGTGATTTGTCCTAATAACTAGTGACGGTAAACACAACCCGGAACTAATGCTGCTCATCTCACACATCCCGTTGTATCATGACAGATCTACGGTCATAGTGATCCTATTAAATTACTAGAAGGCCTATGTCATAAACCTTCAAACTTCCAGAATAGGCTGAAAATGACAGCCACTATATGCTGAGTCAATATTCACGTCATAAGAAGGAATTCCCCTCAACGACGCCCACAAATTGGGGAAAACAAACATTATTTCCCAGAATATCCATTGTAAAAGAGCCAACTTCATCATAGAGTTTCAGTTATACAGAAATAACTAAACATGCTGAAAAGCTGCTGTGTTGTTCAATGTACATGTAACCAGGTCAAAAATCCTGACCTACGGATCGCAATGCTCCCATGTAGGAAAAAATTTAGCCTGCGAGAAGAGCCCTGTGGTTTCAGGTTATTTGCCGTGGGAGAGTGGGATATGTGGGGCTCGGTGTCCAAGTAGGCTACACGTTACTCTGTGTGTGGAAAACATTTCATCACAGGTAAGACATTTAACTTGTTTAGTATAGTCAATTTGTAACGCCACTCACTACTTGTAGCTGTATAGTCCATTTGTTTGTGTTGTTGGTCTTGGCTAGCTTAATGTTCCGGTCGGTCGGTAGTTAGCTAACATTCACTCACGTGGCTCCTAGCACCGTCATGAAAAGGGGCATGAGGGAAGCCCTACAATATTACGTTTTTGTATGTAGTGAGAACTCTCTGGATAGGCAATGTTGAAAAATAATCTTTAGACATGCTGTACTTTTGTTAAATGTAGTTTTGTAATTGACTAAAACAAGCAGACAACAAGAAAATTGTGTTTGAAAAGGGTCAAGTATTTGCTGTGAGCCAATGGGGTAACCTAGGTAACCACAGGTTGTTTTCCCCACAGGCGGGTATTCTATTTAATACCGATTGGGACTATTGTCTGAATGTAATGTTGGCATATTGGCAGTTAAAGGTGCACTATGCAGAAATCGCTCCGCCATTTCCTGGTTGCAAAAATTATAATAGTTCACTAGTTTCAGTTTATGTGACAAAACAAGCAAGTACAGTGTAGAGAATCATTGTGCCATCTAAACCGCTGTGAAATAGCTGTATTGTATTTTCAGCTGGTGTACAAAACCGAAAGTAAAAGAAGCAAAAACGAAACATAAAGCTGCAAAATGTAACTTTTTGGGAGAGCCGACAAAATTCACATAGAAATGTGAGGTCTGTCATTCTCATTGAAAGCAAGTCTAAGAATGTTAGATATGTTCAATGTGCGCTATTTCTATGCTTCCCGTTTTCAATTATAGTTTTTGCATCTTTTACTTTCGGTTTTGTACACCAGCTTCATATTTTGGGTTATAGAAAATATATTTTTACAGCGGTTTAGATAATACAACAATTCTCTACACTATATTTGCTTGTTTTGTCACATAAACTGAAATTAGGCGAACTATAAGAATTTTAGCAAACAGGAAATGGAGGAGCTATATCTACATAGTGCATCTTCAAGAACGGGAAGCATAGAAATAGCACACATAAAACAGATCTACCGCTTCTTAGACTTGCTTTCAATAAGAATGACAGATCTATAACTCACATTTCTATATGAATTTGGTCAGGTCGCCCAAAAAGTTACATATTGCAGCTTTAATTGAAATAATGAATGGAATCATTCCTCTAAAACTGTCTGGCTAGCTAACTAACAAACATACAGTGCAGATAAAGTCTTCAAATTCATTATTTTACCTAATATCTTATCACATAACTGGAAAAACATGATTGACCAACTCCCTGACCAAAGTGGCTGACCTTTATCCCATCATAAGAAGGCTCATGTCCATTCTAGTTTTCTATTTCCTAATTCTATGTCTACAGTGCCATTTATGTGTACGTCGTCTGTCCACGAGAGATTAGACATTTTGAGATGAAGACATGTGTCACGCCCTGGCTCTGGGGACTCTTGTATGTTGAGCCAGGGTGTTAGTTTCTTTGTGTAGTGTCTATGTTTCGTTTTCTGCGTTCTGTTCTAGGTTATGGGGTTCTATGTTGGCCGGGGTGGTTCTCAATCAGAGGCAACGAGAATCAGCTGTTGCTTGTTGTCTCTGATTGGGAACCATACTTAGGCAGCCTGTTGTGCACTTGTGTTTTGTGGGATCTTGTTCCGTGTTGGTTTGTGTTGTTAACCGAGGACTTCACGTTTTGTTTGGTTGTTTTGTATTTTGTATCGTGTTGCCAGTACACTATTAAAAAGATGTACGCATATCACGCTGCGCCTTGGTCCAATCTTTATGACGATCGTGACAACATGAGAACTGTTACCTCATCTTATGTCTATGAGAACATTAACGTTTCTCCATTCTCATGTGGGCCACATTCTCCTATCTGAGTCCTCTATAGCTGACTGATCAGGTCGCTCTAAGTGGCCTTTTCCCTTCTCGTTACTTATTTAAATCAATACATAAAAAGGGAATATTCAGGGGAATGTTTTACAGCATGTTTTCTCAGGGCTACTCTGGGGAGTGAACTTTCCACCCAAATGCACTGTTAATGGACGACCCAAATCTCTTGCAGTAAAATATGTATTTTCTAGCTGTTAGAATTTTTTTCATGTGACGACTAGTATGTGCAGAACCTTTTATGAATCTGTCGACAGTCTGGCTGTAAAGTTCCTTAGCACTGACTCATGCATTCACAGCCCTCTAAATGAAATACTGAGCTCTCTAATGCAATGAAAGATACCCAAATGCTTAAGGGACAACTAATAATTAATGTTGTCTGTTAATGTCTGATTGTTGAACATGCATCATTATATTGGACCCCAAAGCAGTTACCATTACAAAGGCTCTCATATGTAGACAAAGGAAGCTGAGAAGCAGAAATCAGTTATTTCAAGTTTCTGGACATATTTGAAAGGCACATTCAGAAGCATAGTACATTAGTGATAGTCCTATTGAAAATTAAAATAAAATAGCCAGTGGTGTGTGGTTCGGAAAGGTTATATTTTCATTACCGACATTTTGTATAAAGTTGCATGAGAAAATGGATGCATGTGTTTTTCCATCTCTCGACACAGCAGTTACATACAGTTGACTGAAAGCCATTGAGTTCATATTTATTGGCAGAGTAGGCTGAGTCATTGTTGAGCGCCACAAGAACGGCATTGTTTGGCACACTCGATCCATGACCATTCCTAAGTCAACTACAACATTCATTGAACTCTACTAAACAATCAAGGGCTTGGGATAATGCTGTTGGGGGTATCAGTTCTACATGCCTAGCTCATGCTTGCACCAGCATGGAGGAGAGGTTACTGTACAGAATGGGGATTGTGTAGCACAAGGAGTGAGGAACAGATGTTAGATATCAGAGGCACAGATCACACAAAGGGGTATTCCACCAAACACTCTCACCTTGAAATTCAGCACACACATCGCCCCAACCAACTGTGAGATTTGGATACAGATATTGCTTTCCACAAATGCATATGGCTCCCCTAACAATGTGCTCTCTGTTTCTGAGTGCTTCAACAATATACTAGTTTTTGCATTCACAGTTTGTAGCAGAACTTATTTTACTTACGGTGGTCTGTGTTAATAGTATGCACAGGTTTTCTTAAAACTTGTTTTGAATCGTTTTGTTTTAATGGTAAGGACGGCTAAAGGTATGGTCATGTATAGACATGCTATGTCTCTTCTTGTGTTATCTTGTATCGTAGAATCAATGTTGTTATATCCTATCTCTCTCTCTCTCTCTCTCTCACACACACACACACACACACACACACACACACACACACACACACACACACACACACACACACACACACTGAGACTGATCGGATCTGACTCCATTAGTTACACCTATGTATTGAGCAGGATCCCAAACAGGGAAGCAAGTGGTTTGATCTTCTTCATGGAGAGGACAACAGTAGGGAAACCCTTGTGTCTCTCTGCATTCCAAGTCAAGTCCCTGGCTCTGGAACGGATGGATGTGACAGCCATTCCAAAGCCCATTAGAACTGGCGTTTCAGAATAGATTTAACTAAATGGCGGATGCCGTGAGCCTGATAGGCCTAGTCTTCCGTAAGTGTGTTACTGCGCCAGACTCTTTGCTAGAATACATTTTATTATTAATGATGAAAACGACCCTTTAATTTGCACTGTGCGTCATGAAAGAAATCACACAGCAGAAATGGCATAACAGAGACATAGTGATTATAACTATAGACCCTGACAGTGACAAATAGATAACAGCCACCTTTCAAATTTCATAAACATGATTTTTCTCCCTCTCTGAGGGTGCACGTCAGATGGGAGCCACCTTGAGGTTTGCTGAGGTTTTCCTCTCTCCTTTGTCTGGCCGTGCAGCTCTATGAAGGCTAGTGATCCAATGTGTCTGTAAGCCCGGGTTTTCTCCATGCCACCTTTAACCCATTCTACTGGGGCTCCTTGAAGGCCCTCTCGAGGCGTTGCTATGTGAATGACCAGCATGAAAGGATTCCCTAGTCCACGGCACAGAGTTTGGGATGGGGGGGGGGGGGGGGGGGGGTTGGATTAAAAGTCACGCTGTTAACGGCACAGCTCCCAAGGATTGGCGGACCCTCAAACCGCCGAGTGCCCTGGCAGCTGGAGAGGCCAGCTCAAAAGCCCCACGCCGGGAAGCATTCTCTCCCGCTCTTTACAGGAGGCTGCTAAGGAATCTGCGCATACACAGACAGGAAAAAACAACCCCCTTTTCTCCCGTTTCTGACCGAGTTTAGGCAAACGATAGACAGCCCATAGTAGATGATTTGTAGTGCATATAACTTTTGACCATGTGGATTTATATCTAAATATAAAAATACATCGTTCTTCTTGATTTTCTTTTTAGAGGTTCTGAGAATAGTGGTTTTGAGCTTTATACACCTTCTGTTAGGCTGCAGTTAAATCCTTAGTGGCTTAAAGCAAGTGGGATTTTAGGTCTATTAATGCATTGTTTTGATTGCTGGTTTGACGGATTAAGTCAGATAGTCACGGATTTCGTGCAAATTTTCTCTTTTTATGACCCTTATGTAATTATTTTACCTGACAGTCAGGGATATGGAGAATATTGAAGACAATGCAGGCATACCAATAGAGTATTAATCCTGCAAACAAAAGCATTTGTTTTGAGAAGAGGCGGTGAGCTGTCAGGTTAAAGTTTCAGAGAGAAAAGAGGACAATGAAGTCCACACAAAGCCAAATTGAAATTCCTCCCAGTGTGGCCTTTCACATTAAAATAAATGACATTGTCTGGAGACCAGGTACTCCTCCGGGGGACTGGGCTATTGTCTGCCTGCAGTGAGGTTACAGTTTGGCCACAGGTCACCGCGCTGAGGCTCTGACTGATGATCAGGTTGTGACACAAGCCACCGCTTCTTCCCAATGGAATGGCCTTCATGGATCTGGCAGCTTAAAACCTTTAAAGGCACTCTGAAGTAAAATAGGACTGAGAAACCCCAGGCTATGCATCTCTGAAGCTTGTTTTCCATAATAGCAGCAAAATATATGCACCTGTTATCATCTTGCCTCAGTAATGCTTCTTACTAAAAGAGTAATAAGAGACAAATGCATTGATTCAGAGTTTTCAAGCAATTCTTTAAATACGGTGGTCGTTGTTATCGTGTGACTGTATTGGCTGGAACTTGATCGTTTGACAACCATTGTTAAGAGGGCCATAAAATATTATAGGAATAGTGGGACACTGATTTACTGAGTTTAGATTTTGTGTAATGAAATGTATACTCCAGTGACTGATTAAACTAATATTTGAGTTTGAATTTTCTCCACACTAAAACTGTCTTAAAGCAATTAGTCTTGGAGCATTTGTCATGAGTGCAGGCTGGTGCACATACATTTTACATTTTAGTCATTTAGCAGATGCTCTTATACAGAGCGACTTACAGTTAGTGAGTGCATACATTTTTCATACATACGTAGCTGTAGGGGAAATTAAACGTGATTATGTAAACTAACAGATGTATTGTAAAGCTAAGGCAAAGGCAAGGAGCTCGATGGACTCCTTACACAAAGGAACAATATTTTCATGGTTGACTACTGTGTTTTTGAAGAGAGGGGGGAGTTGGAGTAGTTGACACTTCAAACAGCTCCGTCAGCTCAACATCTGCCAAACTAAAGCACCCAACACGCAATGCCCAAATCCTAATAGTTATTTAATACATGCAACAATATCCAAGCATTAGACTTCTCTCTGACATATTAGGGGAGCTGCTGTGCTCGATTCAGATGATTCCAGTGTTCCCAAATTTAGTCAGACTGAATAATCTGCTGAAAGAAGAGGTAGGAGGAAGCTCTGAAAACAGCAGTCCTCTGATGCATTGTGTTGGCATTAAGGTTGCTAGCTGCGTGACAAGTGCTATTATAGTGTGTCAGCATTTATCCCCTCAGAGCGAGGTTTGAAAAATAGCCTGGCTTAGCACCCAGAAAGTCTATTCAGGATTTTTAATGTATTTCTTATTCTCTGTGGGAAGGAAGCAGAACCAGGGAAGAATCAAATCATCAAGAATCAAATGTAGAAAATATCACATATGGTTAGAATAGTTTAATTTCTAAATCCCAATAAAAAGAATGAACTAGTCTTATGCAATATTCCATTAAGACTTTTCGTGGGAAGAAAAAGTTGCCAAAGAGGAAACTTGCTGTGATCGGACAATATGTCTGTGGTGGTCTTCTGCATTTAGCATTGTGTCTGCTCAAGCACAGTAACCACTTTGTATCTGTGTTCTGGTCAAGTGCTAGATGAACAGTGTGTGTCCACAGTCACATTGCAAGGCAAGGTTGCAGCTGTCTCCACAAAAGGGAAGACTTGTTGGGTAGAGGGAGGCTCTGGTGTCAGCGTGGCCAAACTCAGTGAGATTAAGGGCAAGTATCTGTTGCAGATGGTAGTAATGGTTATAATATAGCTTCCCTAATAGCGTGTCTTTCCCCCTGCTGTCTTAAGCTATTAGCCAGCTGTTTCTCAAAAGCAAAACCAAATGGTGTCTTGAGAAGACTATAATTAAAAAGGAAATAACCCTAATGAAACAAAAACTAAAGAACTGGATTGTCAACTTTCTGTCTTGTCAGACAAGAGCTGTAATACAGGCCCCAGGCACTAAAGCAGACCTGTTCCAACCTTATCACAACAGCTTTGTTTGGACTGCTCCTGTTTCTTGTTGCTCCTGTCAACTGTTGTTGAAACTCTGGTTTCACAAGAGAGAGATTTGCCTTTTTGTAATTAGCTATTCAAATGAAATGATGCAGTAGCAAGTTTAGTATGTTCCATACAAATAGACAAACTGTCTGTATGTGTAGTCTAGTTTGAACCTACACTGAGTGTACAAAACATAATATTGAGTTGCACCCCCCCTTTTGCCTTCAGAACAGCCTCAATTTGTCGGGGCATGGACTCTACAAGGTGTCAAACGCGTTCCACAGGGATGCTGGCCCATGTTGACTCCAATGCTTCCCACAGTTGTGTCAAGTTGGCTGGATGTCCTTTGGGTGGTGGACCATTCTTGATACACACAGGAAACTGTTGAGTGTGTAAAACCCAGCAGCGTTGCAGTTCTTGACACAAACCGGTGCGCCTGGCACCTACTACCATACCCCGTTCAAAGGCACTTAAATATTTTGTCTTGCCCATTCAACCTCTGAATGACACATACACAATGTATCAATTGTCTCAAGGCTTAAAAATCCTTCTTTAACATTTCTCCTCCCCTTCATCTACACTGATTGAAGTGGATTTAACAAGTGACATCAGTAAGTGATCATAGCTTTCACCTGGATTCACCTGGTCAGTCTGTATCATGGAAAGACCAGGTGTTCTTAATGTTTTGTACACTCAGTGTATATTTTAGTTTTCTGGTTGACCTTTCCTTTGAGTGAGTTGTTAATATTGAGGGGATTATTCACCCTTACTTAATATTGTTCTGTGGTCGGACGTTTCTGTGAAGTCTCTCCTATTTCACTGCTAATAGGCAAATAGATGGAAAGTGCATTTTATTGCTTTGGGGCCTAACTAGTTCACAACCAGCATGACAAGTGCTGAAAAGGTCAAAGTTCAATAAGTTGTTTTATCCTTGTTTCCTCTTGACAGTAAACAGAAGGTTCCCATCATGTGTTGGGCGGAGATTCTATTTGCATTTATATAGATGGGGCTGGCTCTATCTGTCTTGTTAACCATCATAGTTGCGGTCACCAGGTTTTTCAAGACAGACCAGCAGTGTGATACAAATAGGGTCAATTTCAGATGTTGATATGATACATCACAGGCTATGCCCTCTAATCAGAAATACATATGTAAGTTGACTGTGATCACCAGCAGTGGAATTGTTACGTTGTGTTACTCTCAAGTAAACAATACGAGATTGAGTTGTCTTTCCCAATGACAGGCTGTCATTCGGTCCTTTTTGTTCCCCTCGTCTACTATTACCCCATGTTCTTTTCTCATCCCTGGCTTGACTCTGAAAGGAGTCTCTTTGGTGTGGTAGTTAATAAAAGGGAGTAGGGGACAGTCAGATGCAAATCTGGTCAGGCCAAGACATGCACTTATTTTGATTTATGTGTGCGTTTAGTGGGTTTTGGTTGAACCCATTAGAAATTACCTTTTGGTTGTGCAGGGCTCAACGTGTGAAGTGGTGTAATGCTCCTCAAGAAAATGATCTGTTTTTGATTAATGCAGTCTTCCTATGCTCCTGGGACAAGTCTTGACAATCAAATGGTTGTTGTGTCATAGATGTTTGAACTTGCTCTGAGCCAGGTATTTTGTGAGCATACAAGGCTTTTTTCCTGGGAGAGGTGTTAGCTAGGCAGACTAGACCAGATTAATTAGTTATGTCTACTGTAATGGTGAATTAGTGCTACTGATTCCACTTATAGGATAGAAGACACCATTCATGCCAATGCAGCCCACTGAGCGAATCAACTTATCACATTTTCCGTCTGTTTTAAATCCAAGGCAACTGACTTTTTTGGGGCAGTTTTTTATTTACGTTAATGGAAGTTATATTACAGTTTTTGACATGGGTCTCTCAGGCTACTCAGGTTGTGATTCTTCCAGTTTGCAGAGTAAAACCTGTTTATTTGCTGTTGTTGGGCAGAGGGTAATCAGTTCTCAGTGTGTAACCTGATCAGCGACATCAACGCGGTGCCAGATCCTCATTAAGTCCTTCCTGTAACAGTACAGTCTATGGGAATTCCCACTGAATTCAGATCACCATCAATCACATCAAATTCTGCCTGAGAATGTCAGTGAACAATATTCTGCATTCACTGAAAGGTTTGTTTTCCCCTCGAGCGAGACTGCAATCGCTCAGATAGGAAATATAGAGTATAACATTTAGAAATATCATGAATAATATTTTATTGTTGACAAATTCAGCTTAAAGCAGTATTCACATTGCTAATGTATTACCTCAAAATAATTTAGAAAATGTTCTTATGAGTCTCAAGGTTATAGGAGTTTATAGGAGTATGTAACCTGTTGCCAGTGGACTGGGCAGAGTCAGATTGTATTATTGAGAGACTTTCCCCCCAGTCAGAAACATAAAGAGAGCTGCCAATCACGCATTCCATGTCAAAGCTAAAGGGGAAAGGAAGGAGCCAGCCTCATCGTCTCATTCCTCTGACCTGTGGCATTCTCTCCTCCTAACCAAAGCGATGGGAATGTGGGCAGAAGTCATGGACGTATCTGGGTAACCTGCCCCAGGAATGCTCCGCTTGTCCAATTGAGTCTTGAACAATAGTTGTGATGGTTCATTTCCTAACAAAGAACGATAAATATTGAATACTGTTACAAGGGGGTAGAGAATAAATAAAAACCATTATACCTCTCATAGTTTGTTCAGTTGGATCATAAATCTTGTCTCTCTGTCAGGTTTTGTCCTGAGTTACTGTTGCCATGATTTTGCATATGGGAACCTTCCTAAGGTCATATGTGTTCTTTAGACTTATTACCGGCAAGGACATGTTTCTGTGCTGCCGGGCGTGGGACAAATGATGCTGCCTTGCTGGAGTCAAAGTAGCTAATGATCTTCCCCAAACCAAGGCAAAACTGGGAAAGAAGCAGAGAAGGCGACTTTTAAAAAGAAGTCTAGTAAAAGAAAAACAAAGTTGTGTCTCTTATATGTACCATTGATTTGAATCGATTTTTTTCAATGCGTTTTTTCCTAGTTGCCTTGAAGGGATGTAACAGCAGAAGAGACACAATCAGAACATCTTTATGGTGGTTTTAGTTGAGCATTTCTGATGAATGGCAGCCACTGTGTAGGAGTATAGTGAAAACATTAGGTCGTCTTTCTTTTGCCCTCTTTGGTATCACAGATACATAAAACCCAAACAATGAACACTGAGTGGTTGAACGTTTCTTATATTGGAAACACCCCTGATTCAAATTTCTGTCCATAGCTAGTGCTAGCTAGTCGTTTCCTGTGGTAAATTTGTGATACATTTATTTCCATGTGCTATGCAGCCAAATACAGTGGGGAAAAAAATTATTTAGTCAGCCACCAATTGTGCAAGTTCTCCTAATTAAAAAGATGAGAGAGGCCTGTAATTTTCATCATAGGTACACGTCAACTATGACAGACAAAATGAGGAAAAAAATTTCAGAAAATCACATTGTAGGATTTTTAATGAATTTATTTGCAAATTATGGTGGAAAATAAGTATTTGGTCAATAACAAAAGTTTCTCAATACTTTGTTATATACCCTTTGTTGGCAATGGTACCACGTTCAAAAGTATGTGCGAGCAAGGAGGCCTGCAAACCTGACTCAGTTACACCAGCTCTGTCAGGAGGAATGGGCCAAAATTCACCCAACTTATTGTGGGAAGCTTGTGGAAGGCTACCCGAAACGTTTGACCCAAGTTAAGCAATTTAAAGGCAATGCTACCAAATACTAATTGAGTGTATGTAAACTTCTGACCCACTGGGAATGTGATGAAAGAAATAAAAGCTGAAATAAATCATTCTCTCTACTATTATTCTGACATTTTGAGGTTGTGGACAGGTGTCTTTTATACTGATAACAAGTTCAAACAGGTGCCATTAATACAGGTAACGAGTGGAGGACAGAGGAGCCTCCTAAAGAAGAAGTTACAGGTCTGTGAGAGCCAGAAATCTTGCTTGTTTGTAGGTGACCAAATACTTATTTTCCACCATAATTTGCAAATAAATTCATAAAAAATCCTACAATGTGATTTTCTGGATTTGTCTGTCATAGTTGATGTGTACCTATGATGAAAATTACAGGCCTCTCTCATCTTTTTAAGTGGGAGAACTTGCACAATTGGTGGCTGACTAAATAATTTTCCCCACTGTATATTCCTGGTACGTACTTCAGGGCACCTGCCTCGGAAACATTGCAAAGAAATGTTGTTAAAGCCCTGTTGATATTGAACAGAATATCTCCCCCTCTTATTGAGTAGCAGGAGATGTCAGATAAATATAGCACTAGTCTTCATTTACACCCCCCATCCACACCTTCATCTCCAATCGCAGGTAATAGCCTGCTTTCTTCTGCACCTTATAACACAGCATGTCTCATCATGTCATCCCCGTATCCACGAGGCCACACTGATATATCCTCATTAGAAGCACATTCAGTATTACAGTCAGAGGCAGACGCCTAAATGAAACCCATTTAAGGAGCATCCTTCCCTGAGGACCTCCTGGTATGGAGCGCTCTTCTATCACTTGGTGTGTTTTGGCCACCGTTCAGATCAGGCCTGGTCGGCTGGGCTGGCTGGGCTGCCACTAGGCCCCCTGGGTCTACAGCCTGTAGTGGGTTTCCTCAGCAGATCAGAGTCCATCTGCGGTTGGGCTTCCTCCAGGACTGGAAACCTGTCTCTCAGAACCACAGTGACCCTGGTCTGTCTCTGTCTCCAGCCAGCTTAGAATGGACCTAGATTTGATTGATTTACGGTACAAATTTGTACATCTAAATTGAGGAGTGTAGATAACAGTCAGTATTTCCACATCTCAGAAAAAAATATTCAAACAAAATGTTCAGTATGAGGTCTTTGTGGTCAGAGTGGCATAGTTAAGAGTTGTCACCACTCAGTCCATTGATGTTCATGCTTGCCTTGCTTGTCAAGTTGCATTTTTACGGTGGTACATTATTTTGTGATAAATCCCACCCTCATTCCTAGGCAGAATTTATAATTTAGCAGTCTTGTTGGTATTTTACAGCATAGGCTGAGACATATTTAGTCATACAGGCAGCGGGAAGGATGTGTGGAAGATTTTCAGTTGAAAAGGGAGTGTCTAAAATAGTCATGCTGCAGATACAGTAGTTGCAAGTTTATTAGTTTGTACGCACTGTGTAGTAGACTATGATATAATTTCTCCGTATTCAACTAGAGTCTGCAGTGCAATTCTATGATGTGACACGATTATCCAGTGAATTATTAGGTTAAGCCATTGGTCACTGTTCAATATATAGGAAAATGTTGCTACAGTGAATCAAACCCCAGTCACAGTGACACAACTCTTCATACTGCCACTGGCCTTTAGCAGAATCCTCAGCCTGTTTGAAGGTAATTGGGATAATTAGATAATTCACACAGCCAGCCCTGGGCTGCAGTCTCCAGCCCACGAGAACTGAGAACTGATATACTCCAAACTGGGCTCTTGATCTGGAGGAGTCACAGCCATGTTGCCAATTACTGTATCCCTGGTAATCTCAGGCAGCTCCATGCACTGGAGACCAAAATAGACGTCAAAGAAAAGCAGATGTAATGGATTTTGTAAGGACGGTGATTATCTCTCTATGCCTGTAGGGGGCATCTGTCGCTTTTGCCCCCGTGCTCGCCAGGTCTCTGTTTCTCCTTCGATATGTAATTGAGCATTTCTGTGAGGGTATGGCAACTTTAAGATAACACATTACCAGCCTTCTAACTGTTTAAGTGTGCCTGATCCTCTGCCTACGAACTACCAGACACTAACTGCCCATCTGCTTTACAAAGCCGGGTTGAAGGAAAAATGTATGTGTATGTTGAAATTGCTGTGATACTTATGGCAGAGCACTGTGATGCACGTGCCATGAGTGCCTCTGTAAACCAGACTGTAGACCATTGACACAAAAGCCATTATTCCACACTGAACTCACTAAACAATGACCAGTCTGTATTTGAGCAACCTTAACCAAGGAATTGGTTTAGGGGTGAATGGTATCACAAGCCTTTTTATACTGTACCCCATTAATGGTCGTACATTTACCCGTGTTAATGTGTATTTGCTGTTAAGGACACAAAAAAGTTATGTTATTTTTAGCATTTATATGAAGTACAAACACAATCAAACACAATCAACCTGAAAAAAAAGAAAAAGTGTGTACAATATTGCAATCGTTTTATAACGCTACAGTAATAATTTATTGACCAGTACCAACTGTTTCAGCTGCAGTTGCCTGTCTTTTGGACAGGGATACAACATCCATATCTTATGTCACGGTTCAGACAGACGACCAGAGGACCACAATTGCGTCACACCAGAAAGTTTATTAAAACTTAAGGGAAAAGGGAAGTAGGGAGTGAATGAAGGCTCCAGGGGTAACAGGGATCCCGTCCAATGTGCTGGGTCTGTGCCCCCCCCAGTGGCAGCGATGCGTCCTATGAAGCCGGTGGTGGGTGGTCCAGAAGTCCGGGATTGCAGAGTAGTCAGGAGTCGTTATGGCAGAAGCAGGTCTGGATCTCCTGGGGCAGAAGAGTATCCAAAAATCAGGCAGGTCCGGGGTCACAAAACCAGGGTGAGCCAGAAGCGCGAGCAAACAGGTTCCGGGTGTGAGCTTTGCAGACGATCTGACCCCGGAGAGCTGAAAGACAGGGCCTTAAATACTGGGAGAGGTAGTGGGTAATGCAGCGCAGCTGGCAGAGTAATTAGAGCAGAGCAGAGCAGGGACAGGTGGAGCTAGTTAGGCTGAGTAGAGAGAGTGGTGAGCAGAGTGGAAGAAAATTAAGGTGGTAACCCGGTGGAGTGAGAGGCTCATGACAGAACCCCCCCCCCAAGGGACGGCCCCAGAAGTCCCAAGAGCAACACCACGCCGGGCGGGAGGAGGGGAGCCGGAGGAGGGCTAGAACTCCTCCGAACGGTCCGAGTGAACGTCCTCATCCTCGGAGGAAGCCGGAGGGCCGTGGTCGGGAGATGGGACAGGTCCCGAGACAGGATCAGGCACAGGACAGGAAGCCGAGCGGGCAGGACGGTTAGGGACCCCTCTGGGGCGGCCCCTACGGATTGCAGGTTGATCAGGATGCCGTTGGTGGAAAGCGGTGATGAGAGTCCTATCCACAATCCGACTAGCTGGCACCCAGGTCCTTTCCTCAGGTCCATAGCCCTCCCAGTCAATGAGGTACTGGAGACCCCTACCCCTCCGTCTGGACCGAAGCAGGCGGCGGACGGTGTAAACCAGACCACCATCGACGAGCCGTGGAGGAGGAGGACAAGGCGCAGCAGGGACCAGCGGACTCTCATGGATGGGCTTAATCTTAGACACATGGAAAGTGGGGTGCACCCTCAGGGAATTAGGCAGTTGGAGCCGGACAGCAGTTGGGCTAATCACTCTTATGATAGGGAATGGGCCAATGAACCGAGGTGCCAGCTTCTGCGACTCCACCCTGAGTGGCAGGTTCTTCGATGACAACCACACCCTTTGACCAACATGGTAGGTGGGAGCAGGAACTCTCCGACGGTTGGCCCCGGTAGTGTAGCTGGCAACGGATCTGAGGAGTGTGGCTCGGGCTTGTGACCAGGTGCGGCGACATCGACGGGCAAAAGCAAGTGCAGATGGGCAAGTAACCTCCTCTTCCTGGCTGGCAAATAGAGGAGGCTGGTATCCATAAACACATTGGAAAGGGGACATACCGATGGCAGAGCAGGTCAGAGAATTGTGTGCGTACTCCACCCATGTCAATTGCTGCGACCAGGAGTGGGGGTTGCGTGAAGTCATGCATCGCAGTGCCTTCTCGAGCTCCTGATTAGCCCGTTCTGACTGCCCATTGGATTGGGGATGGAATCCGGAAGTCAGACTGACTGTGGCTCCCAGCAGGTGACAGAACTCCTTCCAAAAAGCGGAGGAGAATTGTGGACCACGGTCAGAAACTACGTCCTTTGGCAGTCCGTGGATCCGGAAGACGTGTTCCAGGACCACCTGGGCGGTCTCCTTGGCGGTTGGGAGCTTGGGGAGGGGAATGAAGTGTGCCATCTTGCTGAAACGGTCCACTATGGTGAGAATGACGGTCATGCCACTTGAAGGGGGCAGCCCCGTGACAAAGTCAAGGGCGATGTGAGACCAGGGACGTCTGGGCACAGGCAGGGGCTGCAGCAATCCGGCTGGGGGCTGGCAGGACGACTTGTGTTGGTTGCAGATGGGGCAGGCTTGGACGAATTCCCGTACATCCTTTCTCAGAGAGGGCCACCAGAACCTCTGGGCGAGCAGGTTGTAAGTGCGGGTGGAGCCAGGGTGACAAGCTAGGCGGGAGTCATGTCCCCACTGAACGACCTGGGACCTCAGGTCTTCGGGGACAAAAAGGCGGTCAGCTGGGCAAGTGCTGGGACCTGGCTGGTTACGGAGAGCCTCCAGCACCTGTTCCTCAACAGCCCAGGTCAGAGCTGCAACGATGCAGGGACTTGGCAGAATCGACACAGGGTCCTTGGAGGGGGTGTCATCCTTCTGGAATTGACGGGAGAGGGCGTCTGGCTTGGTGTTGCGTGATCCAGGCCGGTATGACAGAGTGAAATTAAACCTGGTGAAGAACAGGGCCCAGCGGGACTGCCTGGAGTTCAACCGTTTGGCCGTGCGGATGTACTCCAAGTTCTTATGATCGGTCCAAACGAGAAATGGAATGGTGGACCCCTCCAGCCAGTGACGCCACTCCTCCAAGGCAAGCTTCACAGCCAGCAGCTCACGGTTCCCTATGTCGTAATTGCACTCAGAGGGGGACAACCGACGTGAGAAAAAGGCACAGGGATGGAGCTTCCTATCCTCCGCAGCCCACTGAGAAATCACAGCACCAACTCCCACATCCGAGGCGTCCACCTCCACAATGAATTGCCGGTCCACATCAGGCATCTGGAGGATGGGAGCGGAGGTGAACCTCACCTTGAGGGTACTGAAGGCTTTGTCGGCTGCTGGGGTCCAGGTGAAGGGTTGCTTGGTGCTGGTTAGAGCAGTGAGAGGGGCAGCAACGGTACTGTAGTTCCGGATAAACTTTCTATAGAAGTTAGCAAATCCCAGAAACTGTTGCAGCTTCTTTCTGTTCTCCGGAACTGGCCATGAAGTGACTGCTGATACTTTGGCAGGATCCATTTGGATACTTCCCTCTGCCACTATGTACCCCAGGAAGGCCACTGTCTTGACGTGAAACTCACATTTCTCTGCCTTGGCGTAGAGGGAATTCTCCAGAAGACGATGAAGGACTTGCTGGACATGGCGGGTGTGTTCAGACAGGTTTCTGGAGTAGATTAAGATGTCATCCAGGTAAACGAAGACAAACTTGTTTAACATGTCTCGCAGTACATCATTCACTAGAGCCTGGAACACAGCAGGAGCATTGGTGAGGCCAAAAGGCATAACCAGATACTCGTAGTGGCCTGTTGGTGTATTGAATGCGGTTTTCCATTCATCTCCCTCCCGGATCCGCACTAGGTGGTAAGCGTTTCTGAGATCCAACTTGGTAAAAACAGTGGCTCCCTGGAGCAACTCAAAAGCAGAGGTGAGCAGAGGCAGAGGGTAACGGTTCTTCACTGTGATGTCGTTGAGTCCCCTGTAGTCGATGCAGGGGCGAAGGGATCCGTCCTTCTTCCCCACAAAGAAGAAGCCAGCACCAGCAGGAGATGAAGATGAACGGATTAATCCTGCGGACAGAGAGCCATTGATGTAGTCCTCCATGGACTTTCTTTCAGGAGCAGACAACGAATAAAGACGACCCTTTGGAGGGGCTGTTCCAGGGAGGAGGTCGATGGCACAGTCGTACGGCCGGTGAGGGGGCAGAGATGTGGCTCTTGCTTTGTTAAACACCTCTCTGAGACCATGGTAGCATTCTGGGACATTGGAGAGGTCAGGAGCGGAGTTAGTAGGTACTGGCCGAGGGGGTAGTGCGGCAGCAAGCAGGCAGGTTCGGTGGCAGTCCTCTCCCCACTCCCTGATCACCCCGGTCACCCAGTCGAGCTGAGGGTTGTGCCGGCGGAGCCATGGGTAACCCAGGATGAGGGGTTGGCCTGGAGAGGGGAGCAGGTGAAACTGGATAGTTTCTTGATGGTTTCCGGACAGACCCATCGAGACCGGGGCCGTGACATGAGTGACCGATCCGAGTAAGTGTCCGTCCAGTGCCCGGGCAGGAATAGGAGGTGTCAAACGGAGGTTCTCCAGTCCCAGTTGGCGTGCCAGCTTGATGTCCATTATGTTGGCTTCGGCGCCAGAATCCACCAGAGCAGCCAGGGTGTGAGTTGAGTCAGAGAGGCGGAGGTGAACTTGCAGCAGGGGTTTGCGGTCGGAGGACTGGATGGTCATTGAACTCAACCGGACTCCCTCTATGCCCGGTGAGCTCCGGCCCTTTAAAGGGCAGGTTACCACACGATGTCCATCACCTCCACAATAGAGGCAGAGGTTTGAGGTGAAGCGGCGCTGGCGCTCTGCAGGAGTGAGAGAGGCTCGCCCAATCTCCATAGGCTCAGACTGATCAAGCTGACCTGGGTGAGTGGCAGTAGATGACAGGAGCCCAGTCGGATCTCTCCGAATGCCGGTAGTAGGTGGACCTTGGCGCCCCCTCTCACGACGACGGGTCTGTATCCTTCTGTCGATCCTGACAGTCAGTGCGATGGCTTCATCAAGAGTGGAAGGCAGTTCATGGGAGACCAACTCGTCCTTGATATAGTCAGCCAAACTATGGAAGAACGCGTCCACCAACGATGGTGTGTTCCAAGAACTTCGTCTAGCCAGGGTTCGGAAGTCGATGGAATGGTCTGCGACTGTACGTCTGCCTTGTCGAATACTGAACAGTTCACGAGACGCCTCTGCGGTTGGTGAATCCAGGTCAAACACCTTCAGCATCTCCTCAGCAAACAGGTCGAAGGTTGCACATGCGGGGGTTTGACGTTCGAACTCTGCTGTTCCCCAGAGTCGAGCTCGGCCCGTCAGGTGAGTGATGGCATACCCAACTTTAGCCCCCTCCGTGGCGAAGGTCCTTGGCTGCAAGGAGAACTGAAGTCGGCAGCTAGTCAGGAATGGCCGGACCTGGGTTGAATCGCCGTTGAACCGCTCGGGGTTTCCAATCTTGGGTTCCGGAGCAGCAGCTGCAATGACCGGGGCAGGTAACTCGGGGGCAGGGCTGGTGGGCAGACTGGCTGGGGTAAGGTTGGTGAGGAGTTGAATGATCATGGCGAGTTGTTGTTGCTGCTGCTGGAACTGCTGCTCATGCTCATCGGTTTCCATGTCGGGGAAAGTGTGCGCTGAGTCCATAATGGTCAGATCGTACTGTCACGGTTCAGACAGACGACCAGAGGACCACAATTGCGTCACACCAGAAAGTTTATTAAAACTTAAGGGAAAAGGGAAGTAGGGAGTGAATGAAGGCTCCAGGGGTAACAGGGATCCCGTCCAATGTGCTGGGTCTGTGCCCCCCCCAGTGGCAGCGATGCGTCCTATGAAGCCGGTGGTGGGTGGTCCAGAAGTCCGGGATTGCAGAGTAGTCAGGAGTCGTTATGGCAGAAGCAGGTCTGGATCTCCTGGGGCAGAAGAGTATCCAAAAATCAGGCAGGTCCGGGGTCACAAAACCAGGGTGAGCCAGAAGCGCGAGCAAACAGGTTCCGGGTGTGAGCTTTGCAGACGATCTGACCCCGGAGAGCTGAAAGACAGGGCCTTAAATACTGGGAGAGGTAGTGGGTAATGCAGCGCAGCTGGCAGAGTAATTAGAGCAGAGCAGAGCAGGGACAGGTGGAGCTAGTTAGGCTGAGTAGAGAGAGTGGTGAGCAGAGTGGAAGAAAATTAAGGTGGTAACCCGGTGGAGTGAGAGGCTCATGACATCTTAAATATTGTATTTTAACACAATCACAGACTTGTAGGAAAAGTTTTAAAGATTGGATGCAATGTTTAGAGCATGTTGATTTTCTTTTTTGAGGCGTTTGTTTTTCTTCCCTCACTGCATAACAGCTCATTTGGGTTGCGGTTCCCTTACCCTCAAATTACTGTCAGAGCAAGAAGATGTTTTTCTGTTAGTTAATGATTTGCAGGCTTGAAGGAAAATAATACCTGCCAATCTGCATTTTTATCCAACTTTAAAAACTAGGACAACAGGAAAATTACTTATTGTGAAATAAACAACAAATATTTTTCAGAGAGCCCAAGATCCTTCAACTGCAAAAAATTACTCTAGCATGTTTGCATTTGTCAATTTCGTCTTCAACTGGAATTAACTGATAATTATAAATGTTCAATAACTAAGTATTCAAAGTGCACGTTTGAATGTTTAGAGTGTATCCTGCCCTCTAGCTAGCCTGAGGCCTATTGATGGAGTTGTATGAATGGTGACGGCTTTAGAGTCCCAGACTAGTTGCACCCCTCTCTGATATTCCATTGGATAGCCTAAATCCTCCAGCAAAGGGGCATTGTGGGATGGAAGGGTCTGCCAAGTCATGTGCTTGAATTCCCTCTTGGAATGTGTGAAGGGGAGGTGGGGTGGGGAGAGTGTGGCCATGCCACTCATGAGAGATCTTTTCCCCCTTGGCTGTGTGAAGATCTCAGTAGCATTGTGAGAGCATGTGAATGAATAACCTTCATTTGCATGGACTACGTATTGCAGCTCTTTAATTGGTTGCATTCAAGCCACTCTTAAGTCTGTGTTCAGTTGTTTAAAAATGTGTGTGTGTGTGTGTGTGTTTGTGTGTGTGTGAGAGAGAGTGAGGCAGGCAGAGAGAGAGAGGGAGAGAGTTTAAGCCATGTGCTTAATGTTAAAATGAGAAAAGCAGAACGCTGTGATAATGATGCTCTGTGAAGTTTGTCTTTCGTCTGAGCACGCCTTAGGGAGGGGGGATTCTGAGCTCACTCTATGGGTGGGGATGGGGGGTGTTCCATTCAATCACATTAATTATGGTGCTGTTGATTCATAAATATAATCAAGAACAAATGCAACTTAAAACCTACACTTTATATTATTTTCCTGGCTTTTAATAAATTGACTTTAGTTTAAGTCACAGAAAAAAAGTATGTCAGTCTTTACCTTCATTTTGAATAAGATTAGAACATATTTTCTCTCCCCTCCCTGTAGACTATTTCATCATTTTCAATTAGAGATGATGGGGGGAGGGAGAGAATGCGGGAAAGAGAGAGAGGAAGAGGGAAAAATTGCGCCGAAATCATAACGTTTCTATGGCAACTTGTTTATACCCGACTGGTGCATCTTGTAAATCCGATTGGCAAGAGAATGAGGCCTTGTCTCCTCCAAAGCATGAATGGAACTGCCCAGGCTTTAAGTGTGTAGGAGGCCCAAATGAGTGAAGAACAAAGGAGGGCTATTTTTTCAGTCTTTCCCAGTTTGATAATGAGCAGTGCAGACAATGGAGATGAGTTTGCTTCTTCAAGTTTGCCCATATTGCTTGAGCTTGTCCCCTTGCACCTGGTATATTTGACACATATTTGATTGTCGTTTTCCTAGCAGTGGGAAAGATACTGGTACATTTGCATTTTATTTTATTTTTATGTCTACTTGGTTTGTTCAAGCAAAGGCGTGCATCAGTGACGGTTCACAGAAGTTGATGTCTTCATTCACAGGCTGAATGAATGTCTGTGATTCAGTGTTTGACCATGTTAGTTTCCTGGTAATATGGAGCCAAACGTCTGCCAGAGGATGTAACCTTAGGAAGTTGATTTTAATGCAAATATGTTGACTCCTAAGCCATCAATTTAAGATTCAAATAAAATATTGACTTAATTTAATGTTTTGATTTCAAAGCAAGGATAGCAAAATAAGCCCTTAAAGGTTGGTTAATTTGGTTTATCACTCACTCAATGTTTTTATAATGATGAAACATTAAGATAACAATGCTCTAAAACGATAACAGAAGCTGGATTAATCCGACAGCCCCTTATCTATAAGTAATCATTCCCCACGGCTTAAAAGGGTATTTTTCTAATGTTTACTAGATGATTGACTTTGAGGGGCTGTGTCTTGAGATTGAGAGCAGCAGTCACCATATGTCTTTGGGACTGTGTCTCTGCTGGACCCCAGTGAATTTTATTTTGCATGTGAGGCTGAGATAAGGTGTTGGCCTGGTACCTAATTATGTTAAACAGGATCCCAGGGGTCTCGAGAGTGGAGGCAGCATGAGGCCTGTCAGGCCCAGGGTGGCAACGTACGGCAGGAGATGAGGCAACATGGTTATGGAGGATTAGCTCAATATTGAAATCAAATCCAATCTTATTTTTGATCTGTTTTCACAAATGCACTCAGTGCAATATTGCGATTTGTCCCTGCCCTGGAAGACCCTGACAATTGAATTTCCAGTCAATAGTTGCAGATATTGTACTTGCTAGTTATTGTGCTCGCCATCATTGTATCACTATCCAGTAAAGGACTGACCACTCACTGTTTTTCCCGACTATTGTCTTTGATAGTTAATTATGTAGATGCAGGTTACTTGTTGTAACAATGAGTTATGGGGATTCGGACATGCTTGTAACCATATGATATATAATGCATTTTATTTGAGGATCACCATGCATCCTAAACTGAATGTTTATGTATTACAAAAATATCCTGGTGTGCTAGCTGCATGTAACATCACTTTAAAACCCTACTGACCGTGGAGAAAGCAGTAATAATACCATTCTTTCTCTGATGAAAAATGACCATTGAAAGGATTTGTAAGATGGCAAACTGAATGAAATGGCAATCATTGAGCACCCCTGATGAATATGCTAATCCATCTCATTAATATTCATTACGCTTTAAAACTCACATAATACCCCACTGTGTCTGCTGATTTCTGTCCCCGAAAATAATAGTGATGAAAACGAAAAAACTCTTGCCTGCCATGTCAAATTGTCACTCTTTAAACCACATTTCCTATGGAAAGTGGTGGGAGGATATTCAGAGCTCAAAGCCCTAATCGTGAAGATGACCTGTAATTTCCAGTGTTCAGTCTGGAATCTGAACACTATCTTTGCTCAGCCTCTTAGCTCTTCAGAGCAGCAGTCCTGTTTGATCAGCACAAAGGGAATGGAGGATCTGTTTGGGCATCCCCTTGTGAAATTGGTAGATGGAGTAGTAATAGGCAGTCAAAGCTTTACAAAACATGAGACATCCTAATCAGCACAGAGGAGCAGCAGACAGGGTATTGTGTGGTTTTTAAAGGTATCCTTGACTTATATCCTTCTCTGACATCTATAGCTACTCAATTATTGTTGTTGTGCATTTAGTCAGGGTTGTGTTTTTGTAGGTGTATTATTCTCTATTTTTGTTGGACCACGCAACCTACTTCAGGCAACCATCAACAAAAGTTGCTCTGACACAGTTTATAGAGAAATGCTTAACATGTTTTTTGTCATATTGTTCTATTGATGTACTCCATTTTGAGGTGCTTGTGTCAGACCATAACTGTGAACTGAAGAGGGGGCTACTGAGAGACTACAGAATGAGACAGTCAGTGTCGGTGTTGCAGACAGCATTGAGTTATGTGTTGCTCACTTTAGTTTCAAATTTGGTTTCTTTTCTATATACCGCTAGTCGTGGCTACCTCAAATGCTGTGAACCCTTTGTTAGGTGCATTACTTTATACTGGCCCCTGGCCGTTTACCTTATCCTCCGAGGATCCCATGACCGTAAATACAGAGGATTATAACAGAGAGTTCATTGCTGCTTTGTGGAGGTTGAGTGTTAGTTTGAAAAAGTTTGCTAACAGAGCTACATTATATACACACTTTGAAGAATGCATTTCCATTGGCTCAGAAACACTTTGGAGACAATACAGAAACTAAAGCCAGACACCTGATCAGTCTCTGAAGAAGCCTGAGGATAAGGGCCAATCAAACAGGTTTGAGAAGCCAAACAGAGGACCCAGTGTCTGAGAGACAAAGACAACACCAATCTAACCGCAGGGCCAGGCAAGCTGTGCTCACTCCAGGCTTTGCACTCTGCTTCGTCTTTATGTACAGTAATAGTATGCGGTCGTACAGTTCCGCTTCAGTATATAGGGAATAATAATGCATCATCACATCTCCTCAGCTGTTAGCGAACGCAAGGGACCCTTTTTATTTTACAAATCATGAGTCCCATCATGCATGGCAAAGAGCTGTAATCCCACATAGAACGAGATAACGAAGGAACGAGAGAATTAAAGATTGAGAGAAGGAGAGACTCTAATTACTAGTGAATACAGCAAGTAGAGAAACAGGGTCGTTGCAGACTGGATACTAAACGAGCCGTGGCGGATTGACATAGTGGAACCAGGGCCCATATTTTTGTCTAAGATATCATACTAGCAAAGCATAACTAAGGTTTGCCACAGACAGGCAGACTGACTGCCATACAGACAGACATTGCTTACTGTTGATTAATTTTAGTGTTGGGAGAATTAGTCAGCCTCCTTCTATCCACCAGGGCCTTAAAATGAATGAATCATGAAAGCTGTTTTCTTGGCAATTAAACCATGTTGAAATTGGTTGGGAACAGTGTGTATGCAAATCAAATGTAAATAAGGATCAGATTGTCCCATTCCGTCTCCATCACAACCAAACACATCATCATCATCAAACTGAGCAGCATCTCTCTGGTAACTAGGACAAGGTTGTTTAGACTTTAAGCTGAACAAAAACACATTCAACACAACACCGATTTGTTTGACTTCTACAGGACCAGATCAAAAACTGCCTACATCAGCTCTTCTCTCATATTGGATTAAGCATGTCAGCAGACCTAAGGGTTCTTATCAAGAAAAAGAAAAAAGAAACCACTTGAGAAGTATGACTCATCAAAGGCAATCAGCGGCTCTAAATCCTCAAATAGAATTCAGCTGGGCCTGTTGCTTTGAGTTAGAGAGGGAAGATATCAAAATGAATTTGTGAAAGATAAGGTGTGGAGCATCTAGATAAGGCTTGCATGCCATCTGTCCATCAGCGCTTTGTGTTTATCTGTACTCTCTCCTCACTTGGCGCAGATTAAGCTCAATCAGGACCCGGGCAGCCCTCTGTCATACTGATTTCCTATTGACATCTGCCCTGGTATTGTGCTGTATGTTTGCTAAGCTAAAGATAGGGATGTCTGCTTTGTTTACAGTGTTTTAAATCAATGGGCATTAATGTAAATGAATGCATGTGTTTACATTATAACAGCTTGGGCTCTCGGTTGTTATCTGTATATTTGATGTTATCAACCCCAGATGTAAAAGCGTGTCCCATAGCTGTCCTCGACAGTCGGCCATGTTTATGTGGCGTTGTAAACACCCGCCCCCACTTCCCTTAACCTGTTCCTTACAATGAATTCACTCATGATTTGTTTTGCACCGGCTTTAAGTGAAGTGAAATGACAAACGATTTACTTTAAATTAGTCACTGTTGCTCAAGCAACTGCCAGCCAGACACAGACAACACTGGTGTATTTGGTAGAGAAGAATGGCATTTTACAGAGAGTTATAACACGCTGTTATGCAATGAATGTGATGTCCAGACCTTGTATGTATTGCTATTATTAGAGTATTTGAAATATTCTTACCTTTCTCTGTCATATTTTGTCTGTTTCAGATTTCAGTATGGGAAGGGCTTGGTGATGTACCCAGAGATAGGAGACAAGCTGGACATTATCTGCCCAAAGGCAGATATGGGGCGGCCGTATGAGTTTTACAAACTATACCTGGTGAAGAAGAACCAGGCAGACCAATGCAGAACAGTCATGGACCCCAATGTGTTGGTCAACTGCAACAAGCCTGAGAAGGACATCAAATTCACCATCAAGTTTCAGGAGTTCAGTCCAAACTACATGGGCCTGGAGTTCAAAAAGAACAGAAATTACTACATCACATGTGAGTATCTGACATTTAACCACACTGATGCATCTTATTTTACATCTATAGACGTTGTATTGTTGCTTAGAAATTACAACACGATTGTTCCTAGATTATTCATATCTAAATACGGTCCCGACATGGAATAGAATTGCAAACAATTCACAAGGCTTTTCCTTAATCTACAATTTAGAAACGGGTATTGCAGTGCTGCGATAAGATCAAACAATTGTATTTTCCATGGGCTTAAAGGGATACTTCCTGATTTTGGCAATGAAGCCCTTTATCTACTTCTCCAGAGTAAGATGAACTCGTGGGATACCATTTTTATGTCTCTGCGTGCAGTTTGAAGGAAGTTGCTAACTACAGTTAGCGCAATTGCTAACTAGCATTAGTGCAATGACTGGAAGTCTATGGTAACTGCTAGCTGCTAGTAGATGCCATAGACTTCCAGCTATTATGCTAACGCTAGTTAGCATTGGCTTGTGAAACTACAGTGGCTTGCGAAAGTATTCACCCCCCTTGGCAGTTTTCCTATTTTGTTGCCTTACAACCTGGAATTAAAATGGATTTTTTGGGGTGTTTTAATCATTTGATTTACACAACATGCCTACCACTTTGAAGATGCAAAAAAAAATTTGTCTTGTGAAACAAACAAGAAATAAGACAAAAAAACAGAAAACTTCAGTGTGCATAACTATTCACCAAACGTGTTTGCTTATTTTTTCTTTAAGCAATGGCTTTTTTTCTGGCCACTCTTCCGTAAAGCCCAGCTCTGTGGAGTGTACGGCTTAAAGTGGTCCTATGGACAGATACTCCAATCTCCGCTGTGGAGCTTTGCAGCTCCTTCAGGGTTATCTTTGGTCTCTTTGTTGCCTCTCTGATTAATGCCCTCCTTGCCTGGTCCGTGAGTTTTGGTGGGCGGCCCTCTCTTGGCAGGTTTGTTGTGGTGCATATTCTTTCCATTATTTAATAATGGATTTAATGGTGTTCCGTGGGATGTTCAAAGTTTCTGATATTTTTTTATAACCCAACCCTCATCTGTACTTCTCCACAACTTTGTCCCTGACCTGTTTGGTGAGTCCCTTGGTCTTCATGGTGCCGCTTGCTTGGTGGTGACCCTTGCTTAGTGGTGTTGCTGACTCTGGGGTCTTTCAGAACAGTGTATATATACTGAGATCATGTGACAGATCATGTGACACTTAGATTGCACACAGGTGGACTTTATTTAACAAATTATGTGGTCCTCTGTAGCTCAGCTGGTAGAGCACGGCGCTTCTAACGCTAAGGTAGTGGGTTCGATCCCCGGGACCACCCATACACAAAAAAAAAAAATGTATGCACGCATGACTGTAAGTCGCTTTGGATAAAAGCGTCTGCTAAATGGCATATTAATTAATTAATGTGACTTCTGAAGGTAATTGGTTGCACCAGATCTTATTTAAGGAAATCATAGCAAAGAGGGTGAATACGTATGCACGCACCACTTTTCCATTATTTATTTTTTATACTTTTTTTAAACAAGTTATTTTTTTAATTTCACTTCACCAATTTGGACTATTTTGTGTATGTCCATTACATGAAATCCAAATAAAAATCAATTTAAATTACAGGTTGTAATGCAACAAAATAGGAAAAACGCCAAGGGGGATGAATACTTTTGCAAGGCACTGTACCTCTTAACTTCCTTCATACTGGATGCAGAGACATAAAAATGGTATCCATGAGTTCATCTGACTCTGGGGAAGTAGATAAAGGGCTTCATTGCCAAAATCCTTAAGTATCCCTTTAATGTTCCTTTGTATGTCACATACACAGTTGAAGTCGGAAGTTTACATACACTTAGGTTGGAGTCATTAAAACTTGTTTTTCAACCACTCCACACATTTCTTGTTAAGAAACTATAGTTTTGTCAAGTTGGTTAGGACATCTACTTTTGCATGACACAAGTCATCTTTCCAACAATTGTTTACAGACAGATTATTTCACTAATAATTCACTGTATCGCAATTCCAGTGGGTCAGAAGTTTACATACACTAAGTTGACTGTGCCTTTAAACAGCTTGGAAAATTCCAGAAAATGATGTCATGGCTGTAGAAGCTTCTGATAGGCTAATTGACATCATTCGAGTCAATTGGAGGTGTACCTGTGGATGTATTTCAAGGCCTACCTTCAAACTCAATGCCTCTTTGCTTGATATCATGGGAGATGGGAGAATCAAAAGAAATCAGCCAAGACCTCGGAAAAATAATTGTAGGCCTCCACAAGTCTGGTTCATCCTTGGGAGAAATTTCCAAACGCCTGAAGGTACCACATTCATCTGTACAAACAATAGTACGCAAGTATAAACACCATGGGACCACGCAGCCATCATACCGCTCAGGAAGGAGACGCGTTCTATCTCCTAGAGATGAACGTACTTTGGTGCGAAAATTGGAAATCAATCCCAGAACATCAGCAAAGGACCTTGTGAAGATGCTGGAGGAAACAGGTACAAAAGTATCTATATCCACAGTAAAACGAGTCCTATATCGACATAACCTGAAAGGCCGCTCAGCAAGGAAGAAGCCACTGCTCCAAAACCGCCATTAAAAAGCCATACTATGGTTTGCATCTGCACATGGGGACAGAGATCGTACTTTTTGGAGAAATGTCCTCTGGTCTAATGAAACAAAAATATAACTGTTTGGCCATAATAACCATTGTTATGTTTGGAGGAAAAAGGGGGCGCTTGCAAGCCGAATAACACCATCACAACCGTGAAGCATGGGGGGTGGCAGCATCATGCTGTGGGGGTGCTTTGCTGCAGGAGGGACTGGTGCACTTCACAAAATAGATGGCATCATGAGGAAGGAAAATTATGTGGATATATTGAAGCAACATCTAAAGACATCAGTCAGGAAGTTAAAGCTTGGTCGCGAATGGGTCTTCCAAATGGACAATGACACCAAGCATACTTCCAAAGTTGTGGCAAACTGGCTTAAGGACAACAAAGTCAAGGTATTGGAGTGGCCATCACAATGCCCTGACCTCAATCCTATAGAACATTTGTAGGCAGAACTAAAAAAGTGTGTGCGAGCAAGGAGGCCTACAAACCTGACTCAGTTACACCAGCTCTGTCAGGAGGAATGGGACAAAATTCACCCAACATATTGTGGGAAGCTTGTGGAAGGCTACCTGAAACGTTTGACCCAAGTTAAACAATTTAAAGTCAATGCTACCAAATACTAATTGAGTGTATGTAAACTTCTGACCCACTGGGAATGTGATGAAATAAATAAAAGCTGAAATAAATCATTCTCTCTACTATTATTCTGACATTTCACATTCTTAAAATAAAGTGGTGATCCTAACTGACCTAAGACAGGGAATTTTTACTAGGATTAAATGTCAGGAATTGTGAAAAACTTAGTTTAAATTTATTTGGCTAAGGTGTATGTAAACTTCCGACTTCAACTGTAGATGCTGGCTCTTTTTCTTCGAATACAAGGTTTCTGAAAGAGACCTGTCTAGTACAACTGAATTGATTATCCTTCTGCTGAGCCTGAAATCGTTACAGGTCACATTAACCTCCCTCAGCACAACATAAACATTTTCTTAAGGTCGTCTGACTATAATGTATGTTGAATTAAAATCTTATCAGGTAGTCCTTGGTCGGGAATGCCTGAGTGGCCTTGAGTATCTTTTGACCCGTTGTTTTTAAGTGCAGCCACTACTAGCCTAGTTCTCCCTGCTCAGCGCAACTCTAAGCGCAGAGGGGTCTCTGAATTTTCTGAGGCGAAATTGTTTCTGTCAGATCCGGTCAGTTGCAAAAACACTTCAACTCTGGCAGAGGGGTCAGCTCCAGTCAAGCAGGCCTGATTTGTTCTGTTACACATCGCTGAGCCGAGTCCATTGGCTCTGACACCGTAACACCAGCACATAATCGACTTCACCCGACTCCACAGGTCCACAGGCCCATGGCTGCTTTTCTTTAACCCTTTGATCCACATGGTATGTCTTTAGATCATCACTGGTGGCTGGCTGGGGAAGGAGCTCTGCTATTGTCCTATCCTTTCACAGATCTAGCATCAGAACATCAATGACACCATAATGTCCAGTCTCACTGATAACCGGTCTTCCAAACCAACGTGGATGGCCCATAAAAACACACTAAATGACTGGTGAAGCATGAAAAAGCTCTTCCAACATTGATACTTCTCTATTAGGAAAGCAAACATATTGTGTCTTTGCCACAAACTGATTACATTTCTGATTGTCCTTGAAAGTAGTCAGTATATTTTCCTCATGTTCTTTAGTCCAGTTCCAAAAAGAACAAATTTTTTTTTTTTTTTTTTTTAATGATGTGGTTGCAGGAGTAAATGGGCCACATTTATCAAAACATGTGTGCACACTGCAGCAGTGCCAGCCACACACGCACAGAATGTTGGATAAGGTATCCAGTATTCTTTTGACATCATTTGATAAACAGTGCCTCTTTTTTTTGTTGGAACACCCTTGATAAAGGGGAAATGAGCTCAAGTGCTTGTTTAATTAGTGAACTCTGCAGCTCTCTGAGTAGTGGTGGATTAGTGATGAAGATGAGAGGTGAGGCAGAGTGCACTCTACACTGCGTATTCACTTGTTTCTTCGTAAATCAAAGTGAGGTTTGATAAAACGCACGACGTCCATTGCCAAGAATGCTGCTGCCTGTGAGAGTATCTCTCTGAGATCTGACTGACTTTGTCTTTGATCCCCTAATCCAGGGTTTCCCAAACTCGGTCCTGGGTGCACGTTTTGGTTTTTGCCCTAACACTACACAGCTGATTCAAATAATCAAAGCTTGATGATGAGTTTATTATTTGAATCAGCTGTGTAGTGCTAGGGTGAAAACCAAAACGTGCACCCCGGGTGGTCCCAGGACCGAGTTTGGGAAACCCTGATCAATAGCAGTCAACATCTGCTGAGTGTATATGCCAGACACATTGTTGGAGGAGCATGTTTTCCTCATTTTACTTTTAAAAGACAAGAGAAAAATATATGTTCATAAGCCATTGAAAATATAATCTGTTATATGTCAATTTTTAGAACATATGTAATTAGTTTACTTCTCAGTGTATTGAAACTAGGGCTGGGCGGTATACCGTATTTTACTATATACCGGTTTCGATGCACGGACCGGTTTGGGTTTTTACTTTACCCTCTATAACGGTATTTCAATGTTTGGTTTGTTAAATGTGAAACGCAAAGGTGCGTGTAATGTCCGTTTTTGTAGTTTACGTTTGCTACTTGAATCGTCTTTCTCCCTATCCTCCTGGTGCATGCCACTTCCCACACCAAGCCCTGCCCCTCAAGGAGAGAGCAGTTGCTCGATCACAGTCACGAGCACTGTCTTGCTGTTCATTCTGCAGCCTGCATGGTCAGATAGATGCAACAAGATGTTGGTGACATGCTGCTTTTCACTATTAGTTTGTGTATCTTACTGTCTGCAAACTACTGTCTGCTAGTTTGTCTTTTCATAGCATGTTGTGGCTCAAATAAACCTTGTTAGCCGCTAATGCTAATTGCTAGTAAGCTGGCTAGCTAGCTTGCTAAATGTACTAAGAGTCAGAGCAAACGTAGCTAGGCATGTTGTTTGTGCAACGGTATCAAAGATTTTTATAACTAACCCAAGATAGACCAGAGCCTGCCATTTCCAATGGGAGCAAATTAATCATAGTGGGCAAAACATGCAAGGATGGGGGCAGAGCCAAGCATGAGCTAGTGAGATCCTATTGGCGTGTTCTAGCATTTATTTGCATATTTCTGTTAGGGAACACCTACTCTGTGAAGTGCGCGTGTGCAATAACTCAATTCGCCCTTGCACTCCTTCTAAACAACGCAATTTTTTGAAACTTTGGCTAAGGGTCAAGTCTACAGAACGCAGTCCACTCTGTTTGTTACATATTTTAGTTTTGGAAACAGAAAACTGTATGGAGATCAAATGTTTAATCGATGAGAAAATTAGAAAAATGTCGGACAGAATTCATCTCGCTCCATCTTCTCCCACTGGCGGCCACTGGGCTTCCTCTCATCACCATGTTTGGTAGTGAGTGGAAACATCAACCAGAAAAATCTGGCTCATTGTTCTATCTGTGGCGGTATCTTCTAAATCAGAGAGGAATAGGCGAAGCATGTATATGTCAGTTAGCTACATGAGGTAAGAAAACATGTATTGTAACATCTAATTACACTCACCTGGAAACACTGACCAACAACTTTGGTTCCTACCCTGTCAATAATTCCTCCGTATTTGTTCGTTGTCATGTCAAACGACAATGAGCCCGGTTACATGCACACAACAATATGATTATTGTGGATAGTCAGATTAATATAATGGTTATTTTAAAACGTTTGCATGCTTTGCGAGAAGAACGATTTTCCTAATAATCCTGTTTACATGGACACATCTGAAATCAGGCTACCTGATGGGACTTAAATCAATGCAGAAAATCAGCAATCAAAATAAACGTTCTACCACAGTGACCATGTTATTTTTGCAAAGCCTATTTGATTCTATGTTCGGACATATAAAGTTTGTATGTGAAAACTATTTCGAAGACGCATACTTTCAGTTTATCCGAACTCACTTCACTCGCGCATAAGAGAGAGGCTTGCGCTACCGGTGCTAGCACATGCACAGATCAAATACACAGCTTGAACGCTGATTAAGCTGTTTACATGTCCTAATCATTTGAAAGATTGCTCAGAAAACCAGGTGTTTTAATTGGCATATGCTTACTTCGATGTTGACCTTACACCGATTAAGATAATAAAAAAACTTTATTGACCTGAAATTAGTACTGAATGCAGGTAAACCTAAGCATATGTTGTCCTCTAGAGCACATAAATATAAGTCTGATTATTTAAGCATATGTACTTTGGATGGTGTCCATATTGATCGTGTCCCTGCTTACAAATATCTGGGCATCTGGATAGATGAAAAGCTGTCTTTTAAAAAGCGTATTGATGAGTTAGTTAAGAAGCTGAGAATAAAAATGGGCTTCTTCTATAGAAAAAGGTCCTGCCTCTCGCTAAATAGTAGAAAGCAGATTATGCAGTTTACGTTCCTAGACTAAGGCGACATCATCTACTGTATATGATCGCAGCTGCCACTTCATTAAAGCCGTTAGATGCAGTTTATCATAGCACATTGCGCTTTATTACGGTGACAATTTTAGTACTCATCACTGCATTCTATACCAAAAAGTTTGTTGGCCCTCTTTGATGTCAAGTAGGTTAATACATTGCTATGTTTTCATTTATAAAGCCTTTTTGCAAAAAGTTCCACTGTACCTAACATCATTAATAAAGTTTAGACATACGAGTTATATTGAATGACAAAGCTGTAAAACATTATCCTAAATATAAACCATCAATTTAGTGATTACAATTGATGTTTAATATGAGGGTTTCAGCATAAAATATTCTTTATCATTTTTTTTTCTATGTCAATATGTATTTTTGGTCAATGTTTTAGCATCAAACTGGTGGCAGTTGTGAAGAAAAGTCAATATTTGGAAGAGTTGTAGAGTTTATAGAAAATAATAATATTGTTGATTAGATGCTTTTTTTCATTAATTAGGCTATTTTCTCTTTTTTTGCCAGTATCATGCAGCCCTGCGTGGCACCGTTTGGAAATGATAACAAAAGTGCAGGAAATGCAGACATTTATGAAAATGCTGAAAATGAAGTTGGATTGAACAGTATAGAACAGTCAGAATAGAGAAAGCCCCATTGAAATCACTTATAATGTATGTGTTGCCACCCTAGGGTCATTTACTACTCATAATGCATATTGAAAACTTGTATTATTTAAAAGCATAAAATACTGTCAAATACCATTGTCAAAAATGTGAAAAATATCTGCATTTTCTTTCTCCAGAAAATTGAGAGAGATCTTAGGGGTTACATTTAGACTGTACCAAGGGCGTATAAAGCTGTTTTATGGGCCCAAGTAGTTCTTATGACGTTAGGGAAAATAAAGTACCTTGAAGAGTTTCCCTATTGAGGTCAGATCTTTGTTTCCTTTGACTCAAAACAGCTGACCATGAAAACTCCTCAGACAGCACAGATTCATCATGCACTATATTGAATTGGTATGCCAAAACGTCTCAATCTAACTCTGGGATAACGATTTTTCTATTAGGTATCACTCTGCTGATAAGATTAAACTTCCTTGGCTCTTTTATATAAATGTCTCGAGGCAATGGGACCCAGCTGCTCCAGCTCTGTGTGTACTTTAACTCTCTGTCGCTCAGAATAACTGTGTTGCTCTATGACATACTTGTTATTGCTCTGTGGCAGAGTAGCCATAATGCTTTATCACATAGTTTTATACTGCTCTGTAAACATCATCAGACCAGAGAAAATGCCTCTAATTTGCTCCAGTGATGGGTGGAGAATGCAGCACACGGAGGAGGCTAGCATTAACTTTTTATCTCCCTCTCTCCTCAGAATTAAAAAATATGGTCTTTGGCATAGTTCCCTCACATTGTGTACACAGACATGGAGAGGATTATCTTTGTTGACTGTATGCAAACTGGTATAGCTTTCTCATATGCCCCCGTGGTGTGGGTCTTTCCCCATGTGCCCCTGTGCAGAGGGTCAGCGAGTCTCAGCAGGAGGGGTGTCAGTGATAACCCACTGATGACAACTCCAGCCCTACCACCATTTGGCAGCAGGGCCAGACCACAGGGCTGCAGGAGAAAGAAACAGACATACTGAAGTGATTATACTCCCAGATAGAAAGAAACAATCCCCCAAACAAAAATCCATCTTAGCATGGAGTTCTTCCATGCTAATCATCTCATGCTCTTTTCAAAAGACGACACATCCCCTGCTTTGAACAATGTGTATGTCTATGGAGGTGTTTTGATGGGAGAACCTATTTTCTCATCTGCACACTGATTCCCTGTAACCCTCCACGGCTGATAGTGACGCATTGTGACAGCTGCCACTCCAGTTGGGGCGGGGGATTGGGGACCCATGAATTGGTTTGAGAAAGAGAGGCCGTGATGTGGGGGGTGTTGTCTGTGTTTGTGTGAGTGTGTGTGGGAGTGGGGGTGTGCACATACAGTACGTGAGTCTGCATGCGTATGTGTGTGCATATGTGATTGTGTGTGTGAGTGAGAGTGTGTGTGTTTGTGTGTGTGTGTGTGCGTGTGCGTGCACTGGGTGGGATGGTGGGCTGTTGGCAGGACATGGCCATAATCTACTAAATGCCTCTGGAAACTGAGCTGATTGGCACCACAGCCTGAATTTCCATCCAGTGCATTGCAGGGGCAGAAGAGGACATGTGTGCAAGAAAGGCTGAGTAGGGAGATGGTACAAGATAATAAAAACAAGACCTTATGCCCTATAGTACACCTACATGAGATATATTGTGAAAGAAATGCTTGAAGCTCCTCAGAGAACCATAGATTTGAACAATTACATAAAACAATGAGTACAATTTCAAGCAAACAAACCGTTTGAATGTTTTTCAGCATTAAAGTTATCCCATTATGTTTCCCGAGTCATTTGATATGGCCCCTGCTGTTACAGCAAAACACAACAAAGCCTTCCCAGGCAGCGTCTTTCAGGACCTGTTACTTCCATAGCTCTCCCACACCATGTGTAGTGCATTTCCTTCTCCCATAATCTCCCTCTGCTCGATTCAGTTCATAAAGCACTGTGTCTGTAGAATTCACAGTAGCTTTGAAGATCTTCAATCCTGGGCCCGATTACAATTAAACTCTTTCATCATGTTCCGCTAACATCATCTCTCGCTGACATAATTTCTCTAAAATGTTATAGTACTCGCAACATTAGAATGCGTTACACACAAAAATCTGTCTATCAAGAAAAAGATGACAGAAATTAGCTATTCAAGCGGAACATCACTGATGCTTAGTCATTGGTTCAACAGGCTGACTAGTCTCTTGTTAATTGGACTCAGTGGCTTGCTGCTTGGCGAACTGGTTTCTATCACCAGGCCACGTTACTTGTGTATCCAGTTAACTGGTCTCTGTTACTGGTCCAGCTCGCTAACTGAGCTTGACTCAAAAGCCTTCCTCTAGCAATTTAAATGGATGTGAAACACAAACTCAGCCAAACAGCTGCTCAGGCATTACTCAATTTTTATGACAGACTGCACCGATCCGTCCGATCATATATTCCCCATGTTGCCGCTTGTCTATTGTCCTGATTCCTCTTGGTCTTCCATGCCTGGCGTAAACCCCCTCTGGAGGTGTCCTTCATATCAGGTTAATCAGGAAGCAGCCAGAGAGCTGCAGGAGCCTTGTCACTGAGGTAGAGGGAATCGCAGTGTAATTGGGCCAGATATAGCACCATTCCCCCCTGAGCACTGTGGATACAGGAGGGGAAGGGGGAGATTTGTCATGGAGGCTCCCTCAGACAGCTGACTCTAATCTTCAACCCAGCCCCAGGAATGATGTCATCTGCTGCACTCCATCTTACCTCTGACACACCATGACATCTCCACCGTCTACCAGTCTGTTTAAGACCTTAAAATGACAGTCTCTCATCGCACACGGGCAAAGATGCAACGAGAGATACACAACTGGGCCAATATTCTTCATATGTATGCAGTGTGGGCTGTAGGCCATGGAAGAATATGCATGTCCTTGTGAAACTTGGGAGTTAATTGTCATGTCACATAACAGTGTAATTACTGTGATTTGGCATCAAATGAAATTGGCTTTGCCTTGAGTTTTAGAAAGTGGAAATGTGAGAAAAGACATGCATTAGCATGAGGTTTGCGACTAAAAGAGAAAAAAAGGGTCTGGTATTGTCTAAGAGGGAAGATAATGTGAAAAGCATGATCCTGGAAACATTAATGTCATGCTCTCTAGAGAAGTATTAAAAAGCTGGAAAATACTGAAAAATGAAGAACAGGAAATTTACAGTTGAAAGGTTCTCTTTTTATCACTAGTTCAACTGGTCCCTGGAAACGCCTAATGGTTTGTTTTATCAGGAATAGGTCCAAATGAAGGCATTATGAAAAATGTAAGGCCTATCTAGTTTATTGTGTTGCACATGTCACAACAATGGTGCTGGAGTGTAGGACTTTTGCTCAGGGTTTAATTATCTAGGGCCTGGTTTATTCTAAAAAGCCTCTGATTATTTTTTGATAGTCATCGCAGGCCTAGACTGCACCTTGAGGGTGAGATCAGAGCCCTTCCGGAGCTGACTGGGATGCATAAGGAAGTTGAATAGCCGGTCACTTTGGAATAAAGAACAGATGATTCTGATTTTGAGGACATAACCCTGGCTTTGATGTACCGCTATGCAGCCACAGCTTTTGGAGCTGGCCTGAGACAACATTTTTCATATGCCACAGATGAAGAATGAGAATTACCGGGTTCATTTTCTTTTACAGTGGCTGCCATGTGAGGGGGTTCACGTTTCCCTGAGGTGGGGACCAAGGGGCTTTCCATAGTGGTCGCTATTATAGTGTTGAGAACATTCTATTCAGATGTTTATTCAAATGATGTGAGGTGGTAACTAAACTCCTAAATCTCTGTGTGACCCACAGTGTCAAAGGCTTGAGTTATATCAGACAGAAGCAGTGTGTGGTGAATAACCTTTTTTTTTTTAAACTGAAAATAGAAATCAGTCATAGAGTTGTCAGTCACATGAAATGTAAAGGAGTCAGTTGTCCCATAAAATAGTGTGATAGTGTGAAAAGTTTAAAAGTGTGTTAAATAGCAACATATATCTACCGGATCTGCATTTTTTCGTTTCCACTTCCCTGTTTTTGACATGTTTACTCTCTTGATGTGAATGTAATGGGCGTTTTGGTTACAAGAAGCATATTTATCGTTCGCTCTCCAGACAACACATTTGATCGCAGGCTTTGGAGTTCCGACAAAGCATATGCTTTAGATTTTTTATCTAATTGCAAACATAGGTGCTGTCGAGATCATAAGCCAAGCTTTCCTTTTGTTTCCAGAAGCCTCTGCTTTCATGGTATACATCCAATCTTAGATCATTTTTTTTTAATGAACTGACCTCATTGAAAGCTTGAATTTCTTAAAAGGGGCCCAATCAGCAAACTACTTTCAACATTACTAGTCTGTAGAGCAGTTCTCAGAGGATTAGATACTGTTTTAGAGAAATACCTTTACCCTCTTCTCTCCTTTCTCTTGTGTAGGGGTGAAGATGAGAATGAACTAGCTTTGTTTAGTTTTTTATGAGATTCCTGTGTGGAGCTGTGGAGATGATTAAAGTTGACCTTTGCTTCTTCAGAGAGTAGCTGTTTTTTCAGTTATTGGTCAGTCTCTGCTTCTTCAAAACACTGAACCATCTGAGCCCCCGCATGGATCAGAACCTCTACCTGTTGCCATAGCGATGTCCCTAAGGTAGTCAGCTAGGCCTTTGGGGGCCATAGAGTGAGGCATGATGGGACGTAGTGATGATGCGTGTTATTTAGGGTAATGAGTGCGCCCCCTGCTCCCTGTGCATACACAGCTGAAACTAAGGCTAATTTAACACCAATTCCTGCTTTCAGGGGGCTGAGGAGAGAGGGTAGTTAAGTCAATGCTCTTTCAGAAAGCTCACAGTGTAAGATCAAGCTTGCAGAGTTCCATCAAACTGTCCAACAAACCTGGATATATATTTTTAAACATTTAAATAAAATTGCTTGGAGAAGCCTTAGAACACGTGCCGCGATTATAAATGGTAGGCTACAGTTCACTATTTTGGACCAATGTAATTTTGAATAACAGTTCATTGCGATCTGAAATTTGAAAATTACTGCAGTAGTTGTGTTCACTTATATATCATTAAGATAAATGAGAGCAATCATAATCAGAGAAAAGTGTTTCTGCTAATGGGATTTCTAGCTGGATGTGAAATTCCTCTTTTTAAACCATCCATCTCAGTCCTGGCCAAAGGATTAGTTGTTGTGGAAAGTATTTAATATGTTAGGGTTTCACAAGTCACTGTTGACTTTAACCATGCCTCAGTCGATGAAATCAGAAGGGCACTATGAAAAGGTCAGTGCTGGTACTGTCAGATCCATCTTAGACAGGGAGCGCAGAGAGGAAAACCAGGCATGCCCCAATCTACTGTAATTTGTCTTTGTTTATGAGCAACAATAGAGTGTGGAGACAAAACATCCTCCTAACGAGCCTTCCTCCAAGACTTTGATGTCTCAGCAAACTCTCTATTGATGCTCTAAAACAAATAGATGTGCTAACATGGATATTGCTAGTTGCTCTCAATTTGAAAATGTCCAACGCCTCTCCACAGGTCTTTGTCTTCCTTTCTCATGACATCTGAGATAAAGCTGTAAGCAAACACTGAGTGGGCATTCCGCCTTTCATTCTATCAATCTACTTCTCAGAGTCGTTTAGAAAACACTTTTGCTGAAATGTTGCTAAGAGCCATGATTTGTTTTGTATATCATTGATATGAGTAAAACTTCTTAAGGTGAAGTTTCTGTTGATGTTATCATAATATACTGGAGTCCCACTTGGAACAGTAATTCAAAGTGTTAGATATCCCTGTAGAGTAGATGATACCATGTCCTTGGAGAAGATAGCTGAGATATGTTTACTCAGACCTCAGAGTCACTCAGACAAGAATAACTGTGAGATAATTGTGAAAATACGCTTCATCATGAATTTCCTTGTGTGTTCTGTGTGCTGGAAAACCAGCCATGTCAGGTTTCCTGGCTTCTCAGGCTGTATGATAAGGAGTGGCTTGTATACCACCCACACAGTTAGACAATCAATATTAAGTGGTACTTCTGAAGCCTCCAGAGACCTAGTACAGACTGCTGTGGGAATACACGTTGAGCTGCTTTTACAGTGTCTCTTGTGTGGTAAGTACTTTGTCCTTTAAAAGACAATTAGTTTTATTAGAAATAGAAAACATCAAGACAATTAGAGAAGCCAAATGAGAGAAACAAAACATATCTATCACGCCCACCCAACAAGCACAACCAAGTACATATGCACACCACCAAACCATGTAATATGTCCTAAGTTCTACACCATGTATTCCTTATACCAGTTTGGGAGCAGCTCCATCTTGGTCAGTGTATAAGGGTCTGATAAAGTTTGTCCCACTGCTATCTCATTGCACCGTTTGCACCGATCCATAAATTCTCCTGGCATCAATTGGATTGTAGGGGGCTGTTTAGTCCCAGGGCTGTCAATCCTGTACAGAATGGATGGTGCGACTTTACAGGGAGCAAGTTAAGATGCCATTTTTCTCATTTAAACATCCATCACTTTAACATAAATAAAAGATAAGGATATAGTCAGGACCACAGTCCTGGGAGGCTGTGATTTGTCTTTGGAAATTAGTGGAGTCTATTGGTTCACTCGGGCTAAGGCACTGCATCTCAGTGCTTGAGGCGTCACTACAGACCCCCTGGTTGGATTCCAGGCTGTATCACAACCGGCCGTGATTGGGAGTCCCATAGGGTGGCGCACAATTGGCCCAGCGTCGCCGGTGTAGGCCGTCATTGTAAATAAGAATTTGTTCTTAACTGACTTGCCTAGTTAAATGAAAAATAAAAATGAACCTCCTGCCAGGTGGGGGACCGCATAACACTATTATGTGTTTCCTATCATAGACAATTCTTGAGTTCAAATATCAAATTACAAACACTCTGCAGCACAGTAGCTGAGGAGGAGTGAGGACCCAAATGTTTGAAGAACCCATATATCGGTGGTTAACACTGTTTTGTTTTTTGTTTTTTGTTTTTTTTACTATCCTATCCAGAAGTCCTCACAACGATAGTAAAACAAGGAAAATTCCACAAGGAAAAAGGCTATTTTAGGCTTAGAGGTTTAGGGCTAGGGTTAGAATTAGGGTTAGTGTTAGGGGTTAGGTTAGGGTTAGCGGTTAGGGGTTAGGGAAAATAGGATTTTTAATGGGAATCAATTGTTTGGTCTCCATAAGGATAGTAAAACAAACGTGTGTGTTTGTGATGAAATACTGTAGGTGTTCTAGACCGAGTTAGTACCAAGCTATATAGGTGTATGATAAAGCTACACAAATCTGAAGGCTTTTTTATGTTACTCTCACCTTTTATACTAAAGATGAACTGCAGTATGTTCACAGGATGTGAGGTGGTGATGCATGGTGCTACAATTATGCTGTATATACAGTAGGATGGGGGATTTGAGTTGTCCCCATGGAAAAGAGTTCGGAAAGTGTAAAATCCAGCTGGCAGTATAATATATGGCATTTAGCAGACACTTTTATCCAAAGCTACTTACAGTGATGCGTGCATACATTTTATGTAGGGGTGGTCCCGGGAATCAAACTCAATACCCTGGCGTTACAAGCGCCATGCTCTACAAACTGAGCTACAAAGGCCCACAGTTTATTAAATGTCACATCTGCCTATTGGAGGGGGAGTGAATAGACGCTAAAGCGCTTCAGCTCCAGTGTTGGAATGCTGGCAGGCTTCTCTCGACTGGAAGAAAAGCGATATGTGAGGCTACACCATTCAAGTAACATGCCATTTCCATCCCTACATTGCGCCAAGATTTCTATAGGAAAACAAAAGACAGAAAGATCTACCTAAGTCAAAGGTTCTTGTGCATACCTAAATTCTGCCTACTTAAAGAAAATCAGTTGTTTCATTTTTCATTTGAGGGATTTCATGATGTTTGGAAGTATGCAGCATAAAGATAAATATGTGCACAGAAAATAATAGGTTAAATAAACATTTCACATCAAGATTTCTGTTTTAATTGCTTTCTGAAACTGTTTTGATCCCATTCTATTTGATCCCACTACGTGAATCAGTTTGGACAAGAATGAAAATGACATCCCCTCTCAACCATTGTAAACCTTGTAAATCCCTATTTTAGTATGACCTTGAGAATAAAGGATCTTTGAAAGCTGTATTCAGCAGTATCAAATGTTTGTTTCCAGAGTTCAGTAGTTTTCTAATGAAACCCTTCTGGTGTCTCTTGAAGGCTTGTATATTATCTCTGTAGTTTCCTTCGAGCGAAATCAAATACTCCCAGCTTGCAGGAAGTGCCTTCGAGTCATCGTCTCCTCTGTCACTCTGCAGCACCCGAGTTTGGGTTTCAGTTAACAGTGGTAGAGAGTTACCCAGAACAAGTCTTTTGGGGTCCCTCCAACTCACTATTTCTGTCAAAAACGCCGCCTCACCAATGGCAAACAATTACAGCGCCTGTGCATCATCTTTAAACATGGGTTACAGCTTTGATCTGTGCTGTGTGTGTAATTACAGCTATGCCTGTTAAACTGGGGATTTGGGCAAAACTAGTCATTCACTGGTCCCTGTCAAGCTCAGACAACCTACCCAATACATAAATGAAGTCACATGGAACCGAAGTAAATGTTGACTTTTAAATTTTCACTTGACTGCTGTCAAAATAAAAAAAAAGACACATCTGAGGGCTTTTCATTATTGTTACCTCGCTGGAGTGTTTATAGCCATACAGAACCCCTGTTGTGGAAATATTGAGCACGTCTCTCCCGGATGTGCTTGAAAGACAACACTCATAACCCACAATTAAATGTCTGTTCAAACACAGGCGCCCTCTCAGGCGCCCTCTATGCACCTACAGCCATCTTAGCAGCCATGGGGACCCTCACAGAGCCTGCTGACAGGTTCAGTGGGAGAAATAAAAAATGTGTCTCCCTTCATTTCCGTCAAAGCCCTGCTTTGGTTCTGATGTCGAGTAGTGAGCCTGTAGTCTCATTCTGATGTGAGGCGGGGAGACGGTGGCGGCGGCGGGGCTGATCTCCTCCCTCCTCCCCCTTCCTGGTCTGGGACTCCCAGCTCCCATGGTGCAGCTGGCACCCGGGATTTAAAGGTCGTCCTTAATATCATTGGCGGAGCTGAGTGTGCTGTAATCTCGCAACAGCGCTGAAATCTCCCCTCCGGACCCTCATCTTAATTTGGCAGCAGGCTGGTCAACTGTGCCTGATCTGATGGGGCAGCCTTGGGCCTTAGCCACTCTCCACATTGAAGCCCTAAAACAACTGCTTCCATTCCTAACCCAAATCTTTTGCATCTTAATATCTTACTGACCGTAAACACGGCCAAAACCCAGCTTCTCCCTAAAGATAGAGTAAGCCCAAAATGTTCTCAACATTTCACAAGCATATAATTATAATCTGCATAACATACCACAGTTTCTTACTTTTCCAGATTTTCATATGTTTTTCTATATGGACAGAGTAGCTAGCTGCCAATGTTTCCAGTGTCCCCTGTGTGTCTGTATGATGTGGGTCAGAGTAGCCGTGTCCTTGTCTCAGAATGCTGAATCCCACTCCAGTTTCTGTCAGGGTGGCTGCCTGGCGTAGTCCTTGGAACACTGTTGTCAGTGCTCATCTGGGAGTTGAGTTTACAACGACCCATTCTATCCCCTAAGCCTATCACTCATCAAGGCTTTTTAAAGGTGATTTGCACTGTTTGCTTGCTTTGTTTTCTCTGTGCCTTTCCTGGCCGTTTGTCCTGAGGTTTTAAAGTGGTGGGTTAGTGAAGGTCCTGTCACCACTGAAACAGATTAACTGTGTTTCTGTCAGACGGGGCAAAGCTCAAACATGTCAGATGGTGTTTGGGGCAAAGATGCCACTATTAGTTACAGTACGTTACAGGAAAGAATACAGAAGTTGTAACCTAAACATTATGGGCCTGTGGTCCTGTATACACGAGAGTTCTGTAATAACCCTAAATGAATGTAATAAAACATCATTTATTGAAGAATTTTTGCTATTTTTGCAAATGTATAATAATGACAGTACAGATGGACCTTGCCACATGTTGATTCATGCATGAGTACATGTTATTGCTCAGTGAACACATGTACAGGACTGTGTAGAAGTGTCTGTCTACGCATTTTATAGAAGCATGCTACAGAGCACATTGAGAATTCAAAATGGATTGCATGATTTTTTGTTTTTGGAGTGTGTCTTTGTTATTTGATCTAAGTACACACAGAAGACCCATTTTTGGACGAATCGTGTTTGCTTAAAAGATTGCGTGCGTTGGTGTATATGTGGTGATGTGGTATTGGCTGCACAAAGAGGAACATCCATAGCGTCCTACAAACTGAAATGACAGTTAAGCTTGGAGATACTCTCTGTATTTTGTTTGTTGGCTAAATGAGGACAAACCACAGAGAATGTCAACCGTATAACAAACTGTCTTGCTTCATAACCTCACCCACAGTCTTACAATGAGTAAATAAGTCTCCCTTCAGATTGGCTTATGTTCCAACAAGCAGCACAGTATCTGTGCTGTTGCAGTTACATACAAGTACTGTATGATAGCCTGCTAGATCATGCATGCTTGTCTGGGACTTTTTGTCCTCGGAGCGAAGACAGAAACCATAATCAAGAGGAAACATGTTGGAGTTAATTAGAGGTGCTGAAGGAAAAAACCTAGAACGGCACACCATTTATTTTACAGTCATGACAGAAGCCTCCCTCGGAGAAACACACTAAAGCACATAGAGCATATTCTTGGCAAATTAATTATGTGCTAATGCCAGTTGCTTCCCTCCCCCCAGTGGTAAGGAACCAAACAACCAATGCTATGAATCAAACAGAAGGGGATTTTTATAACTTGTGTCCTTTTCTCGTGGTAGCTATACAGTAGGGGAGAGTGGGGAAGAGGTCATAATTTCATGGGTCTGCGAAGGAAGAAACCACATGGAAAAAGTGGTAAGCAAGTTGGGTCTAAAAAGCTGATTTTCATCAAGTCAAATTAATGTATTGTGGTAGAGGTTTCATGATGCTTGTATCTAAACCAAAGTAGATCATTTTAAGATTGTTTTATACATCAGTTGGGATCTCTATAAGCTTCAATATGAGGTCCTAAACCTAGCATGAAAGTGGATCCTTGTAGCTGTGTGGCCTAATATACAATAAAACCATTAAACGCAGAGTCTCAAATAGCCGCCTGTCACTTTTAATAGCTGGGCAACGACACACATTTCAGCAAATAAATGGCTGTTTCAAATAAACGTTGGGTCTAAATTATTTGGTTACGAGGTTACCATGAATTACCATGAACTGTTTACAAGGTTTAATGTTTGATTTGTTACATAAACAAATTCAGTAATGACTCGAAAAAATTATTGCAATAATCCGTTTCTATCGCCAGTAAGAAACTGCTAGCCATTGGTTGCTAACAGCTGAGGACTGCTAGCTACAGTACCTGGCAATCACAAAAACAGTCAAGAACTTCAGGAGTACAGAACCCTAGAAATCAACAGATCGCCCTCTAGTGGTAAAAGTGAGAATGGACAAAAATGCTCAGTCAGAGGAGAATAATTATTGTCAAGGAAAAGTGTAGTTTTTTTTTCAAAATAGAGGCATACTAAGACAAAAGAAAAGTGACATAGTGTGTAAATGATAATTAATTATTTAAATGTTTTCAACAATTAACTATGCAAATGAGCAAAAGCTGTGTGCATTAAGGAAATAGACGCAGGGCTCAAATAGAAGCCTGTCTCTAATAAGCACTTGTTGTGTTCAGTGATTCAAGCAGATAAACGCCCGGGGTAATAATTGAAGTTTTATGGTATTCAAAATGTTTGCCTTGGGGTAAGTTGAGCGAATGGCCATGGGGTAAGTTGAGCCAATGGTTGAGCTAATGGAAAGTTTAATAGCAAATGTAAGTGTTTTCTCTAATGCCTTGCATTACGCCTGGGATATGAGGTAACAACAGGGCCTGGCCTATGTTAAAAGTGTAAAAAAAAAAAATTGTGTTTTGGAAATAAAGATAGACATGGTTTTAAAAAGGTAGTGGTAATATTTCATTCAGTGCAGAAATGTGTAGGTGGCTTAACTTACCCTGTCCAGCTGCTCAACTTACCCCATACACGGGGTAAGTCGTGCCAAGAGACTGTAATATTTACATTAATTCTGATTATTTCAAGGGATACACAACATCCCAAAATATATGTAGATATCTTTTTTTTTCTCGAAAGTATACTATATTTCCCTTGATGGAGTGATGCTGAATGTAAAAAATGTCTCAGCTTACCCCACCCTCTCCTAACTCATTTTTATTTTGAGCACCATATATTAAAAAAGGGTCCCATCTCAGTCATATAAATATACATTTACATTCTGATATCATACTAATGCTATTTTCACTTTTAATGTTCAGCAGCACTAACCAAAGGTTTTTCTGTACTTTTTGTACTCTTGCATTAGCTCACTCAATGGAATTGAACAAGCTATAGCAGTAGACTGTAAATCATTCTCAGACCTGGACTATGCACTATTTGATCCACATTCTTTGGATATAAATAAACATTTGTCCTGATAATTTGAGGTGGTAAAATACCAATAGTTTAGTAATGTTACAGATAACGGACAGGAGGTGTTTTTATCAACTTAAATCATTGATCTATTGGATAAGAAGGGAACTTTTTGTCGATACAGGCTGTCAGGCAAGAAGTGTCCCCAGTCCCTAAACTAATCTGTTCAAATCTCAAGATGTCCTCAAGATGTTTTTGGTACACTATAGTACAGTTAGGGACAAAAAACTACATTTTCCTAGTACCCCCAAAACGGAATAGTTTGAGTATTGTCCTTGAATTGTTATTTTCTTTTATGACTATTACTATTTTTCCAGACTCTGTTTCATGGCACGAGTGCAGTACCTTTGTTGAAGGTGAATGATAGAGACCATTGTTGTTGCAAGATATCTTTCCAACATCTCAGAGCCCCGTGAGTTGTGAAACGTGACCCCTAGTTCACTTGAAAACAGAAGTCAGTTTCAGCAGCTGTGGAAGAGATGGGACTGCTGATGACCTCGCCCCCACACCCTGCTTCATATCCTGTGTTAAATGATGTTTTCCCAGTTCAAAGGTTGGCCTTGACAGTCCTGGAACCAACTAAGAGTTTCCTCATTACAATGGTGAACAACAGTATACAGTGTTTACAACAATAGCAACTGCAATGCATGTTATATAATTCCCTTATCCTGTCTCAGTGATGCTGTGATTTCCTTTCCTAGAATCTAACAAAGTGTTTCTCTGATGGGCAGCAGATTTGGCCATATTTGGAGGCCTTGTTGGATAGAGTTGTCTGTCTGTCTCTCTGCCCTGCTTCTCGCGGGCACGGTGGCATGCTCACATTGTGCATGACGACTCGGTCGGAGCCTGGCATCTCTCCCAGGCCTATGCATCTTAATAGTTGTGACATCATTCAGGGCAGCAGGGCTCTCTCCCACTCACCGCCTCAACCTTCCACTAACAGAGTGTTAAGGATCCATTCTGAAAACTAAAACACAATTTGTTCTTTGGGTTAAGTGCTGTAAGCTATTGTTTTTCACGCATCCATTCTCACTTCATGAGTGCTCTAAACCTAATAAGACAATCCCACATGTTTGATGACAGAATTCCCATTGAACTAAATTAGTTCAAAGTTTATCTATCAAGTGAAGGGTTCTATTTGTGGAATACAGGACAACTATAGGATGTCTGAGTCTGAGACAGTTGGTTTCTGAGAAACATGCTCAGTCTACTTCGTGGTCAATGCAATCAGAAAATACTAATGAATTGTGTCTAGGGGTTTTCTTCCCTTGCTCCATCAAACCATTCAAGGTTAGCTTTTCACTTTTATTTAAAGCCAACATTAGTTTGCTGGGGCCTCTCTCGACTGACGGAGAGGTCTCAATTGGTAGTAGTAGTGAAAGAGAGTAACAGAAATTACCCTGCATGATAGAGCATGAAATGTGAAGGAGACAGGCAGGTAATGTAATCAGCTAAGGTCAAGGCTTGTAGATAGATAAGGTTCCACGTTTAATCCCTGCATGGGCCAATAGTCAATGAGATTGTCTTCTCACTGTACCTCTCAAGCTCCTTACCTTAATGAATCCGTTTCCATTATAATGTTTCTGCCAATATATTCAGGGTCTCATTAGTACATTGGCGTCAATGTAAGCTCCTTTTAAGCTTAGCCTGTAAAACAAAATAACTCAAATTCTCCTTTTGTTCTATCTGGCTACGCCATAAGAATGAATTGCTAATCCAAAATGTTTGTAATGAACTCAGTTTTGTGTGTCCTCTGTCTTCTAATTGCATCCTTGAAGAATGAAAAACTAAATGTGGGAAAGAAAGAGGGAAATCGGGTTCACAGGCCTCCCATTCTGTGTTGTTGAGCAGTTGGTGATTTGAGCCAGTGGTGTGGTGGGATACCTCTGCTGGAGCAGTGCCACATGCCCCATTCTCACCGGCCCACCGCCATTGTGCCTGGGCTCCACTGAGAGGGGCTTTGATTCTCCTGGAGAGGGACCTTATTAGTCAAACACTCTCCTACATGGCAACTCATTCATGACTCTTAATGAGGGGAGAATCTGGACCAGCTAATAAGGTGGCCGTTCCTTTAGTGCCTTGTGAGGAGGAGAATGGAGCAGATGGAGAAAAAAGCGGAGGTTTCTGGAGGTGAAAATACCCAACGAGCAGGTCTGAAAAGAATCAAACGGGGCAGGGTGGGGCACCGGCTTTCACTGGCATGGAAACCGCCCCCTCGTATCTATGGGCTGAGAGAATTATCTAGAACCCGATCCATATTCACACTCCTTGGTCCTAGAGAGTGCCAATTGCGCCCCGTTTCTGTGACTTAAGTCCTTGGGAAGCAGAGCTGACAGGAGCAACACAGGGAGACAGAGACCCTATTGGCTTCCCCTGTCCCCCAGCCTCCTCAGCTCCCCTCAGTGGGAATTGATTTTAAGGAAAACCCCTCAGAGATAAGGGCTGCAGGCCACTATGCCACCCAGTCTCTAATTACAGGACATGCCGAAAGAGAAAGCTAAGCCCCTGGCATTTGCAGCTCGCCATAATTGCTTCTGGCATAACTTGCTTTGCCAAATGTTTGGTACATTTCTTCAGCAAAAAGGAAAGAACAAAAACCTCTTTAAGCTTTGGAGAGGAGGGTAGAGAGTGAGGGTGGGAAGGTGGGTAAAAATGTGATTACCACACATAAAAATGTTGGACTATACAGTGTGTACACCTTCCTCTCTCCACATGTATGATTTCAGCAGTGTTTTGAAAGCACCACATTCCCCTGGGATCAGATTACTATCACAGCCATGTCTTAGTAAGAGGAGAGCCCACTCAAGGGCTTTTCATCATCCATTTTCATCATCCATTTCATTCCCCGTGTCTAGATATAAGCAGCACACACAAGAGGAATGTATAGAGAGCCTTGTATTTACGTGGTCCTCAAACTACAACCCGAGTGGATATTACCAATGTGCGGTTAAAAGATGAAAATCTGTTGTAAGCAACAACAGGTATATACCTGTATCTACATTAGGGGGTTAGAAAATTATTTTCTCAGCACAAGTGGTTAGATGATATCTTATGAGGCATGGACAGCAACCATTGTGCAGTTTTCTGAATGATCTTTTAAATAATTGCATCCATCAGTGTCCAGTGATATAGCTATATGTAGAGATTTATAGAGATCTCTTCATGAATGAACAATCAAGCCGTACATTAATTCTGAGTGGCTGTAATTATTATTTATGTTCCAATGCTGTTTCCTGTCTCTCATCACAGCCACGTCCAATGGGACCCTGGAGGGCCTGGAGAACAGGGAAGGAGGGGTCTGCAACACCCTCTCCATGAAGATCGTCATGAAAGTGGGCCAGGGTAAGTAAGCGTCTCGATGTGGACTGGCTGGAATGCCAGAAAGCAGTAAAAGGCAGTCACAATAGAGCCAGGCAGGATATAACTATGGATGAGTGATAATGAAAGCTTTTTAGGGGAACTGTCATTACGAGGAGAATTTAATGAGCTATTGTTCATATAGCCAGACAACCAGGCATGGGTTTTTACAGTGGGATACTCCACTCCGCTACTCACAGTGTGTGGAGAATCGTCTAGTGACTTCATCTCTCATAAAATAAGGGCCTCAGACATCACATTTCACTCCATTCTTTACTTTTCTTTTTTGAGAAGGGAAAGATGAAACAAAGAAAAGCTCTTGTGCAAATACAGACAGACACACTGAAACACTTTCTCACACATACCAAAATAACTCACTCACACAATGAAAAAATGAAAGCTGTGGAAAATATTCAGGACATTCCAGAGAGCATGTTACAGGCTACCTGTTGTCCTATTACTTAGAGGGCCTGTCGGTCTAAGATGAATGAGATTGCTTTGCCTGAAGAGCCCAGGTTTCTCACACACTGTCACTCTCTTTAACGTATTTAAACCTCGTCTCTCACACAGTGTCACAAACTCAAATAAGTGTTGACATTGTTATCCAAATGAGGCAGCAGCCTCCAAGTGCTCCTTAACAGAATGTGAATGCATTGAGATAAGTGGGGCAAGAGTTCCCAGGCATTCTACATTGATGTGATGTGGGCTGTCTAATCTGCCATGGCATGCCCCCACTAGCCTTGATAAATAACACTGTGCAACATGTATACGCATTTGTCTCAATAAATTACCACGTTGACAGTGGATTACGAGGCCAACACAAACCATTTCAGCAGAAATCAATGTGATGAAGGAATAAAGACGTATACCGCATGCACCATCAGCCGTGTAAAACAGATGAGACCACTGGAAAAAAAACTGAGGTCTCCATATAGATACCATCAATCATCACATGCACTCTCCCTCTCCTTAACCCCTCACTGGTATATTGGCCCACTCATCTGGGTCTCTAAAAATACCTTTGCTTGGCCTGGCGTCATGCAAGGAGTGTCAGGGTCGGTCTAAATGCCTGCCCTAGTCCCCGTCACATCCAAAACAAACAAACCACAAAGAGAGGGTTGGCCGATAAGACTCTCATTCTACACATAGGGGCTGTTACATAGTCTGTGGATAATTTTTTATAGCTGACTTGAGATAATAATAATCATTGTTGGCTTGACATTCCTTTTGTCTTTCTCAAGACTTGTTTGCGTAAAGCTGTGTTTAATATACGGTAACCACTATAAATAAAAATAAATTGGTCATTTAGCAGACACTCTTATCCAGAGCGACTTTCAGGAGCAATTAGGGTTAAGTGCCTTGCTCAAGGGCACATCGACAGATTTTTCACCTAGTCGGCTTGGGGATTAGAACCAGCGACCTTTCGGTTACTGGTACAACGCTCTTAACCACGAAGCTACCTGCCGCCACTATGATAGGAGCTAGGAAACAGTCAAAAGATTATATAGGCTATGTAATTAACATTGCTGTCACGTGCAGGCTGTTACAGTTGGAATGCAACAGTTTATTTCTTTATGATTTGGGGCAATGACGTTACCGACCCTAGGGCATAGTACATTCAGCTGTGTGTTTGCTGAAGGATTGGGTCTTATTTTCAGCCAGTGAGTCATAGCAACTCTATTGCCACAAATAATGTGGACACAGAGAAACGGTTCACATACAATGAAGTAATGAGGAAATAGTATCGTCCCTTTGTTTTTATTACACTGACTCATCCAGGACAACGGTCACTAAAGGATGATTGTAAACAACACACAAAACAATGAACAAACATATTATTAGAAGATGATATACAGCACAGTACTAATCCCTTTGTAAAAATAAAAATAATGATATGCATATCCATCTTTTTCATGGAGAGAACTTTGTCTCTAACAAAATGCATTTGTTAACCAAAATGTCAATGATTGGAGAAGATTATATGACTAATATCTGGATATGTAACAACGGTTAGTGCTATCCGGAATCCTTGGGACGTCCCTACCCTAAACCATAAACCTAACCTTAACCCTAACCATATATCTTACCTAACCCTAACCTTAACCCTTACCTTAACAGTTTGTAATGTCAACTTCAATGGGATGACTTCAGAGTTGGACTTTGCCATGTAACAACAGACTGTGTCAGAATCAGCTGATGCACTTCCTCATACTCTTGGATTACTGCACACTATGATATTTAATTTATTGATTTGTGTGTGAACATTGAATTTTATGCAATTATCAGATGACTATTCACCCATGAAATGAGATGGTGTGGCACCGTATGCTGGTTAGTTTAAATGGAGGCTGATGGCCTCTCATTTCCAACCAAAGCTTTTACAATGTTAGTATAATGAGCAAGAGCAAGGCCTATCGATGTTTGAAACTCAGCTGAATTGACCACTTTTATATTTATAGCTATGGATGTGAAATTTATTTTTTAAACAAGCTGTCATGTTAAGATGTGTGATATTGTTTTGGGGGTGGAGATTCTTCAGTTGTTGTTGACAGCCCAATATGTTGTGCTGCACATTAGAAACCCTCACTCAGCAGTAGCAGACAGCACAGCACCAATGCGTCTGGCACAATAGTTCTCTTAACTGTAATCAAACTGACAAAATGAGGGTGCCATTTAGATCAGTGATTCTCAGCTGGTGGGTCTTGACCCAAATTAGGTTTTGAATGGGTCGCGACTAAAATCAGGTAGAACGTGTGTAGAAATGATAATTTAACCTCTGAACTATTTTTCTTCAATCACAGTATTTTCAATATAGAGTTATTAGCAGCGCTATTTAGCGGATTTGGTTGATTTTGTGGTCTCAAGCCAGAGAGCTTAACATTCTCCATGAAGAATATGGGCAAAATTGAATTATTGACAATGAAAAACTTGGGACTGTTGTTCCCTTGTCATATAATTGGTACATCTACTATCAATATAGTATAAAAAATAGTTTTCCAAATTGCATTTTAGGGAAAGAAATTGTGATGCGAGTATTGGATTGCGACTGAGAAAACCTGGTTCAAGTTGGGTCCCAAGGCAAAGCCAGTTGAGAACCACTGATTTAAATTATACATAGCACACTGTAGCAGCAATATGAGCTGGTTTAAAATTAGCTGTTAAAATGAATATCAGTATGCCATTATAAATATTGTGTTAACATCTAAAGAGACACACAACGTTCTGGTCATAGACTTTTTTATGTTAAAATTTATTAGGATCCCCATTAGCCGATACCAATGGTGACAGCTAGTCTTACTGGGGTCCGACACATAATGGAAAAAGACATTAGAGACAAAATACTTTACAATTGACATACATTTAAAAACATGAACATGTAGTGTGTGTGTGTGTGTGTGTGTGTGTGTGTGTGTGCGCTCTGTAGCTCAGCTGGTAGAGCACGGCGCTTGTAACGCCAAGGTAGTGGGTTCGATCCCCGGGACCACCCATACACAAAAATGTATGCACGCATGACTGTAAGTCGCTTTGGATAAAAGCGTCTGCTAAATGGCATATTATATTATTATATCAATTACACATACATGTTAGTACATACACACAACAAGTAGGTCACATGGGGGAGAGGCATTGTGCCGTGAGGTGTTGCTTTATTTATTTTTTTAAACCAGGTTTGCTGTTCACTTGCGCTATATAAGATGGAAGGGAGTTCCATGCACTCATGGCTCTGTATAGTACTGTACGTTTCCTTGAATTTGTTTTGGACCTGGAGACTGTGAACAGACCCCTGGTGGCATGTCTGGTGGGGTAAGTGTGTGTGTCAGTGCTATATGTAAGGTGACTATGCAAACAATTTGTAATTTCCAACACATTCATGTTTCTTATAAAAACAAGAAGTGACGCAGTCAGTCTTTCCTCAACTTTTAGCCAAGAGAGACTGGCATGCATAGTATTAATATTAGCCCTCTGATTACAATAAAGAGCAAGACGTGCCACTCTTTTCTGGGCCAGCTGCAGCTTAACTAGGTATTTCTTTGCAGCACTTGACCATATGGCTGGACAATAATCAAGATAAGATAAAACTAGAGCCTGCAGGAATTGCTTTGTGGAGTGTGTTGTCAAAAAAGTGGGCCATCTCTTTATTATGGACAGACCTCTCCCCATCTTTACAACCATTGAATCTATATGTTTTGACCATGACAGTTTACAATCTATGGTAACACCAAGTAATTTAGTCTCCTCAACTTGTTCAACAGCCACACTATTCATTACCAGATGCAGCTGAGGTCTAGAACTTGGGGAATAATTTGTACCGAATACAATGCTCTTAGTTTTAGAGATGTTCAGGACCAGTTTATTACTGGCCACCCATTCCAAAACAGACTGCAACTGTTTGTTAAGGGTTTCAGTGACTTCATTAGCTGTGGTTGCTGGTGCGTATATGGTTGAATCATCAGCATACATTGACACACATGCTTTGTTTAATGCCAGTGGCAGGTCATTGGTAAAAATATAAAAGAGTAGAGGGCCTAGAGAGCTGCCCTGTGGTACACCACACTTTACATGTTTTACATTAGAGTAGCTTCCATTAAAGAAAACTCTCTGAGTTCTATTAGATAGATAGCTCTGAATCCACGATATGGCAGGGGTTGAAAAGCCAAAAGTTTTCTCAACAACAGGTTATGGTCAATAATATCAAAGGCTGCACTGAAATCTAACAGTACAGCTCCCATAATCTTCTTCTTCTTAATTTCATCAGTCGTTTGTGTCAGTGCAGTACATGTTGAGTGCCCTTCTCTATAAGCATACTGAAAGTCTGTTGTTAATTTGTTTACAGATAAATAGCATTGTATTTGGTCAAACACAATTTTTTCCAAAAGTTTACCAAGAGCTGGCAGTAAGCTGATAGGTCTGCTGTTAGAACCAGTAAAGGCCGCTTTACCACTCTTCGGTAGCGGAATGACTTTGGTTTCCCTCCAGGCCTGAGTACAAAGACTTTCCTCTAGGCTTAGATTAAAGATATGACAGATAGGAGAGGCTATAGAGTCAGCTACCATCCTCAGTAGCTTTCCATATAAGTTGCCAATGCCAGGAGGTTTGTCATTATTGATTCGATAACAATAATTTTTCCACCTCTCCCACACTAACTTTACAAAATTCAAACTTGCAATGCTTTTCTTTCATTATTCGTTTTTTTATGCATGAGTACGATGGCTCACTGTTCGTTGTTGGCATTTCCTGCCTAAGTTTGCCCACTTTGCCAATGAAGTAATCATTAAAATAATTGGCAACATCAAATGGTTTTGTGATGAATAAGCCATCTGATTCGATGAAAGATGGAGTTGAATTAGTCTTTCTGCCCATAATTTCATTTAAAGTACTCCAAAGTGTTTTTCTATAATTCTTTATATCATTGATCTTGGCTTCATAATACAGTTTCTTCTTCTATTTGTTGAGTTTAGTCACATAATTTCTCAATATTCAGTAAGTCAGCCAGTCAGGTGTGCAGCCAGACTCCTTTTGCCCCATCTCTTTCAACCATACAGTTTTTCAATTTCTCATCAATCCATGGAGCCTTAACAGTTCTAACAGTCAGTTTCTTAACAGGTGCATGTTTATCAATAATTGGAAGAAGCAATTTCATAAATGTATCAAGTGCAGCGTTTGGATGCTCCTTATTAATCACATTAGACTAACAAATATTTTTTTACATAATCCACATACAGTTGAAGTCGGAAATGTACATACACCTTAGCCAAATACATTTAAACTCAGTTTTTCACAATTCCTGACATTTAATCCTAGTAAAAATTCCCTGTCTTAGGTCAGTTAGGATCACCACTTTATTTTAAGAATGTGAAATGTCAGAATAATAGTAGAGAGAATGATTTGTTTCAGCTTTTATTTCTTTCATCACATTCCCAGTGTGTCAGAAGTTTACATACACTCAATTAGTATTTGGTAGCATTGCCTTTAAATTGTTTAACTTGAGTCAAACGTTTCAGGTAGCCTTCCACAAGCTTCCCACAATAAGTTGGGTGAATTTTGTCCCATTCCTCCTGGCAGAGCTGGTGTAACTGAGTCAGGTTTGTAGGCCTCCTTGCTCGCACACGCTTTTTTAGTTCTGCCTACAAATTTTCGATAGGATTGAGGTCAGAGCTTTGTGATGGCCACTCCAATACCTTGACTTTGTTGTCCTTAAGCCATTTTGCCACAACTTTGGAAGTATGCTTGGGGTCATTGTCAATTTGGAAGACCCATTCGCGACCAAGCTTTAACCTCCTGACTGATGTCTTGAGATGTTGCTTCAATATATCCACATAATCCGTGGTCCTCTGTAGCTCAGCTGGTAGAGCACGGCGCTTGTAACGCCAAGGTAGTGGGTTCGATACCCGGGACCACCCATACAAAAAAAAGAAAAAAAACAACAAAAAAACGCTTCACGGTTGTGATGGTGTTCTTCGGCTTGCAAGCACCCCCTTTTTCCTCCAAACATAACGATGGTCATTATGGCCAAACAGTTATATTTTTGTTTCATTAGACCAGAGGATATTTCTCCAAAAAGTACGATCTTTGTCCCCATGTGCAGATGTAAACCGTAGTCTGGCTTTTTTATGGCGGTTTTGGAGCAGTGGCTTCTTCCTTGCTGAGCGGCCTTTCAGGTTATGTCGATATAGGACTCGTTTTACTGTGGATATAGATACTTTTGTACCTGTTTCCTCCAGCATCTTCACAAGGTCCTTTGCTGTTGTTCTGGGATTGATTTGCAATTTTTGCACCAAAGTACGTTCATCTCTAGGAGATAGAACGCGTCTCCTTCCTGAGCGGTATGATGGCTGCGTGGTCCCATGGTGTTCATACTTGCGTACTATTGTTTGTACAGATGAACGTGGTACCTTCAGGCATTTGGAAATTTCTCCCAAGGATGAACCAGACTTGTGGAGGTCTACAATTAGGTCTTGGCTGATTTCTTTTACTTCTCCCATGATGTCAAGCAAAGAGGCATTGAGTTTGAAGGTAGGCCTTGAAATACATCCACAGGTACACCTCCAATTGACTCAAATGATGTCAATTAGCCTATCAGGAGCTTCTGCGGCCATGACATAATTTTCTGGAATTTTCCAAGCTCTTTAAAGGCACAGTCAACTTAGTGTATGTAAACTTCTGATCCACTGGAATTGTGATTCAGTGAATTATTAGTGAAATAATCTGTCTGTAAACAATTGTTGGAAAGATGACTTGTGTCATGCACAAAGTAGATGTTCTAACCGACTTGCCAAAACTGTAGTTTGTTAACAAGAAATGTGTGGAGTGGTTGAAAAACTAGTTTTAATGACTCCAACCTAAGTGTATGTAAACTTCCGACTTCAACTATAAGAGTCACAGCAAAATATTTTGTATGATCACTTATACACTATTTTAGGCCCAGCTAAACCTCCATACTATTTTATGCCCAGCTAAACCTCCATCTGGGCTCTTAAAAATGCCATTCTAAAAATAGAACAATTGGACATTTAACTTCTACTTGTTTACTTGATTTAGTTTACAAATTTTTCTACAAACTATTATAGTCAAATAATTCCAAGATCTCAAAGTTATCTTGGGAGGAGGGGCAGTAAAACAGCATATGTACACCAGAGGAGGCTGGTGGGAGGAGTAAAGTCTCATTGTAGAGACTGGAATGGAATAAATGGAATGGTATCAAACACATCAAACATATGGAAACTCTGTTCTATATATTGCATTGACTCTGTTCCATGAATTCCATTCCAGCCATTACAATGAGCCTGTCCTCCTATAGCTCCTACCACCAACCTCCTCTGATGTACACTTCAATGATTTCCCAGTCAATGAAATCTCCCTTAATGCCAGTGTATTCAGACTACTCCCCTTATGCTTTTGCATTGATGGCACTCAGGGGAACAATGCAAAAAGGGTAACACTTTACTTAACACTGCTCATAACCATGTCATAATATGTCACAACAGCTGACATAACTTGACATAACCTGTCATAATATGGTCATAACACTGTCATGACCCATATGTACACCTGTTGTGACATACATTATATTGCATTATTTTATGTCTGGTTATGACACCTACATAAGAGTGTCAAAACCCACATTTATTCAAATTATTGTTTTCCCTGTTAAGAAGTTTCCTTTCGTTTGAAAGTTTGTTTCTAAAATCCTTTGTTGTTGTAATGAATTCTTTACAGCCATGTTTTTTTCATCATATTTTAAATAACTTATAGAAAATCTGACACTGTCATAAAGGATTATGACCAACCTGTGTCACTTTACTTGGGACTAAGAAAATACACTTTATGACACTGTCAAGAAACATTATGACCAACCTGTGTCACTTTACTTGGGACTAAGAAAATACACTTTATGAAACTGTCAAGAAGCATTATGACCATCATAATCATATAAGCCAGATAGGCCTATCACGCACATGCACTTATATCAGTCATCAGTCAAAAAGAGGGTGTCTTGTCCTGCTCCTGAAATCTGCTCCTGCATTCATCCCAGTCATCAGCAACAGAGTATTTGGGTAGGTGCATGTCTGACATCAATGTGTGCGCAATTACAATGATTTAATATGATCACTAAAAAACAAACATAAACATACTGTTGACACGTAGGCTATGGTGTAATGGAATGTTTTGCCTTGTGTGGTAGGTTTTGTGTGTTTTGACACTCTTATGTAGGCATCATAACTAGCCATCAAATAACTACCGTGGTAGTTTTTGTGGGTTTTTACACTCTTATGTAGGTGTTATAACCAGCCATAAAATAATGCAATATACTGTATGTCACAACAGGTCTAAATATATGGCATGACAGTGTTATGACCAATTAACAGGTTATGACAAGTTATGTCAGCTGTTATGACATATTATGACATGGTTATGACCGTGTCATAACGTGTTATGACGCTAAGTGTCAAGTAAAGTCTTACCGCAAAAAGTGACTAATGCCTTTTTGGCAGGAGATGTTACATAATTTTTTATAGCTTCATTTGGGAGGGTATAGGACAGACTGTCATGCCTCAAACTTTATAGTAATTGGCTTTAATTATGACATGAAATTGGGGTCAAAGGAACTGATTACTATGGCTCCCATTCCTCACCCCATTTCAAATCATTATTGGAAAATGATACTAAAAGGACCAACAGCATGTACAATATTCACATTGGAATCTAACTTTGTTGACTTTCTTCGTCCAAATTGCAGACCCGAACACGGTTGTACCGGACCCAGTGATAACAGAGAAGCCCAGCCAAGAGGAAAAAGTTGGGAAGGAGACAACCACCAGCCCAAATAAGAAGAAGGGGGGCAGTGGTGGGGCCGGGGAGCCAGGCAACAAAGGTGAGGATGCTTAGACTTGTGGGAAAATGAGTATTTGCCGCAGTATGACCCGTTTCCCTGTTTTGTGCTCTAGTCCTTATTATCAGTGTTCAAGATTTGACTGTAACGTTCAATGCCAAAAGGTAATGGTTTTGCTTCCAATGCTGTATCCCACACTGTGAAACCATTCTTAGTGCATTTTCTCTGTACAATGCTCCACAACATCCGCCACACACACACACACAAACATATTATATTTTTCCCTTTTGGTTTGAGAAAGTTACACTGATCCACTTTTTTTAATTATGCTGAGTAGTAATGTGGATAGACACGGTGCTCAAGTGTGGCAATGAACATTTTAAACCTTTAAAATTTAAATTTAGGCTGAGATCTAGCCGCAGATAAAGAGCAGGATTTCTGCACATTGGATAGATCCATTTGTATTTATTTTGCTAGGGTTTCAGTCACCAGAATGGTATTTTTTTACAGGGAGGCAGAAAATGCAGAAGTTTATATAGGTTTAGAAAGTCATTTGGACCCAATGGTTCTGGCTCTGCTGCAGGACAAAATAAAATCAGATGTTCTGGAAAAAGTGGCCTTCCCTCTGATCATGGACAGCTGCCAAGTCTCCCACAGTGGGGTTTTCTTTCAATGTGAAGGTTTGGCAGTCATTTTTCTTGATGTGTGTTTCTTTGAACTTTTGTTTCTGTCCTATTCCTTTAACTGCATAGAAGGAAGGAGAGCTCCGCCATAACAACCTGTTGGGTCTGACTTACCCGAGAGCTCTCATACCTCGGGTGAAGAGGAATGTAATAAAGGTCGATGGTTTATCATGCCTGTCTGCACAGCTCCACAGCTGAACGCGGCCAAACGCACACAACTGATCCAAAGCCAATCAGGACAGCAGACAAAATATGCATGGGTTTATTGTCAGAGCTGCCAGCAGGACCAAAATGATACGTTTCAACTTACAAATACTTCAGCATTTAAACATTTAGGGATACTTTTGGAAGGTTTATCCCTCTGCTATAAAGTGAAAAGATATTGTGAGATATTCGGTACAATGCTTTGCCTTTGTTGTGTTGAAACATCGCCCTGCTTTGACAGAGGAGAACAGATACCATCGGTAAATCAAATCAAATTTTATTTGTCACATGCACCAAATACAACAGGTGTAGACTTCACCGTGAAATGCTTACTTACGAGCCCTTTCCCAACAATGCAGAGTTAAAAAGTAAGAACATTTGCAACAAAAAATTGGAAGTAGTAATGTAATAAATAACAATAACGAGGCTATATACAAGGAGTACCGGTACCGAGTCAATGTGCAGGGGTATGAGGTAGTTGAGGTAATATGTACATATAGGTAGGGGTAAAAGTGACTAGGCAATCAGGATAGATAATAAACAGAGTAGCAGCAGTGTATGTGAAGAGTGTGAAAGTGTGTGTGTGTGTGTGTGGCATCAATGTGCATGTGTGTGTGTTTTGTGTGTGTGGGAGCGTATGTAGTATGTGTGTGTGTTGGAGTGTCAGTGTAAGTATGTGTGAGTGTGTGAGTCCAGTGAGTGTGCATAGATTCGGTGTAAGAGAGTCAGTGCAAAAAAGGGTCAATGCAAATAGTCCGGATAGCCATTTGATTAACTGTTCAGTAATCTTATGGCTTAGGGTAGAAGCTGTTCAGGAGCCTTTTGGTTCCAGACTTGGCGCTCCGGTACCGCTTGCCATTCGGTAGCAGAGTGAACAGTCTATGGCTTGGGTGGCTGGGGTCTTTGACATGGTATAGAGGTCCTGGATGGCAGGGAGCTCAGCCCCAGTGATGTACTGGGCCGTCCGCACCACCCTCTGTAGCGCCTTGCAGTCAGATGCCAAGCAGTTGCCATACCAAGCAGTGATGCAGCCAGCCAAGATGCTCTAAATGGTGTAGCTGTATAACTTTTTGAGGGTCTGAGGGCCCATGTCAAATCTTTTCAGCCTCCTGAGGGGGTAGAGGCGTTGTCATGCCTTATTCACGACTGTGTTGGTGTGTGTGGACCATGTTAATTCCATAGTGATGTGTGACACTGAGGAACTTGAAGCTCTCGACCCGCTCCACTACAGCCCCGTCGATGTGGATGGGGGCTTGCTCTGCCCTCCGTTTCCTGTAGTCCACAATCAGCTCCTTTGCCTTGCTAACGTTGAGGGAGAGGTTGTTGTCCTGGCACCACACTGCCAGGTAATTGACTTCCGCCCTATAGGCTGTCTCATCGTCGTCGGTTATCAGGCCTAGCACCATCGTGTCATCAGCAAACTTAATGATGTTGTTGGAGTCGTGTGCAGCCTCGCAGTCGTGGGTGAACAGGGAGTACAGGAGGGGACTAAGCATACTCTCAATGTAGCAGAAAAATGCTTTTAACAAGGGAAACTGCTTCCTTCTGCCAATCATTCAATCGATAGAAATATAAAATGTTGTTTTGCCTCTGTAATACAAAGAGGTTAAACCTAATTTGTATGCACATTTTCCCTGCGCTATTAAGCTATTTGGAAGCAGAAACGGTCTCCGTAGAATGTGAGGAAAACACATGATAAATAACACGTACTGTACAGTCATTCATGCTCAACATCTAAATTAAACTGGGTAGAGAGATAGCCAGAATAGATTTCTATAAATTATTCAGAACATTCTGAAGTGTTGGCATGGGTCTACAGTTAGGTGCAAATGTGCAAATGTGTTCACCCAGAAGTCATTTGAATAATTCTAGTGTTTCAGAATCATTCAGACGATCTTGAGGAAAACTAATGTTCCATGTCACGATAACATCCTCTTATTAACTGGCAGGTGGTCTTGACTTCATTAATGTGAGCGAGAACAAACTAGTCTTTTGTTCACTCAACATATTTTTGTCAAGCAGGAAAATAAAAGCAGTGGGGACCGACAGACACTGATCACCTCCATTGCCTTCAACACACACACACATTGGGCTCATGTACGATCAATAGTTGGTTGTTTTTCATCTGCCAACTTTGAAATGGGATTTCCTTCCCCTTTCATCAAGGTCATCTTACCCTGCAAAATAAAATAACAAATAATAAGAGCTGAGGTTTGGTTCACTGTGGAATCCATCCCTCCATCCCCAGTGTAAACGCAGCTAGCAGCCTCCGGTTTGACTGTGCAGCAGCAGCATTGGGAGGGCAGGCAGGCAGACAGCCCTCGAAGCTGTGCTCCCAGGCAGGCAGCAGTGGAAGCTATGCTCCCAGGCAGGCAGCGGTGGAAGCTGTGCTTCCAGGCAGGCAGGCAAAGCTGGGATGCAGTGGAGTATAAATAGTGAAGGAAGGAAGGGAGGGTTAGGGAGGGAGGCTTCAGGACCACACAGGAAATAGGCATGCCACTCTAATTGGACTCAGTCCTCATCCTCTGTGTCTAATGAGAGACTGGTGTTTTCTTTTCCCTCGAGCCGGTAATATACATTTAAACAGTTTCTCTTCCTTTACCCCCTCATGTGGAGTTTTAACATATGGCTAAACATACACAGTTTAATCCTCCCCTCGCTCTCAAGATGCATGCCAAGAAGAAATGAGCTATCATCTGTGGAAAACTGACACCCCCACATGCTCACAAAGGCCACACAGTCAGGAAGCCCCTAGTTACTCAGTCAATTCAGAGAAATAATGGAAGAAGCCGTTTTTCTCATTGAGAACCCATTTGCACACTTGCAGGGTTCCACCTCTATCATGATCAGCAACAGTACAGCTTTGTCTGACAGTCTGCCAAGCAGACCACTGCTCGTTCATTCCCTGCTGCTAACTGATTCCTTTTTTCTTCCATCAACAGACACCATGAACCAGGACAACAAGTCAGACTCGTCTGACTCAGCGGAGGGTATCTTTGCCTCCAAGCCAGCGCTGTTTGCAGCCATCGGGGCGGGATGCGTCATCTTCCTCCTGATCATCATCATCCTCATCGTCCTGCTGATCAAGCTGAAGAAGAGGAACCGCAAGCACACCCAGCAGCGGACCACCGCTCTGTCACTCAGCACGCTGGCCAGCCCCAAGTGCTCTGGGAACGCCGGCTCCGAACCCAGTGACATCATCATCCCGCTACGGACTACAGAAAACAACTACTGCCCCCATTACGAGAAGGTGAGCGGGGACTATGGCCATCCGGTTTATATAGTCCAGGAGATGCCAGCGCAAAGCCCAGCCAACATCTACTACAAGGTCTGAGGCAAAGACTATGTCTAGGATGTTTGCTGTAGGGGAGAATTCTGGCCTACCTTTTACTACCTTGTCCATCTGATGTTGAAAGACACTTTTGATGTTCAAAATAGTGACACAAGAACAGAAATGAAAAAAAGGTTGTCATGGACACAGTGGTTGAAACATTTTTTATGTTTCCGGATAGGCCAAAGTCAGGTTTTGGAGGGTTTGTGTCGTCTTCTCTTCCTGCTTCTTGCTAGAAATTTGAATTCACCCAAGTTTTGCTATACTGTGTGTCTGAGAAGACTGTAAGATGGTAAAGCCTATGGTGTAGAGAAGCCTTCACTCTGACAATGGAGACAAGTTGCAAACAGGGTACTACACAAACAAAGGACCTTGCAATAGGGCTGTCACTCATGGGCTCCATTCCTGTAATGAAACCTCCATGGTTTGCTCAGAGACAGAAAAAGGCACAGTGTGATGACAGCAAAACACACTTCCCTTTCACAACAATGTGTTTTACCTGCACTATTGTTTTTTATCAGTCACCTACAGTAGCTTCCTTTTCACTAGTGTCTGCTCCTTCAACGTTGTGTTTCTTTTCTACTGAATATCTAGTTAATACATACTATATTATGGTAAATATTAATATTTCTACTGAATATCTAGTTAATACATACTATATTATGGTAAATATTAATATTTTCATGTGTCCTTTACTGATACTTTGTCACATGTAGGAGGATCTGTGTCATTAATGGCTATTTTGAGGTTGTCCACTCTTTCTGTTATAAAAAAACAAAAACACTTACATATGTAGGTCCCATAATTGTGTTCAGTACGTGTCTCCTGTTATACTTCTCCAAGCGTGTCCGAACAGGCAAAGTCAGGTATGCAACTGTTGGGGGGAAAAACTAGCAACGAATGTGTCTCACCCTGGATGTGAATTAATGAAAGACAAATAGCTCATACTCAATTGCAGTGAGAGGTCATCATGACTGAAATCAATTTAAAGAAAACGAAAAGGTTATGTTTCAAAATGACAGGTCACTTTTGTGTCTGAGCGGCCTTGAGGGTTTTTGCTCCGAGTTTTCCCCTTTGTGAAAAAGAATAACAAGATCAAATTTATTTGAGCAGAAAAAAGTGTGGAAGCAATTAAGATGTTATCAAAGGAGCAGAGCCTTTTGCTCCCACCTAAATGACGTGGTCTCAGAAGAATTGGATGGCTTCGGAGGGAATGATTTGCGTTCACCGAACAGTATGACATTTGTAGTGATAGTTCTGCGCCCGGAGACAGTGGAATGCTAGGGATGTAGCTAAGGATGGTTTTATTGTTTGCCACATTCATGTTTGAGTCTGAATTCTTCATGGTCACATAGACATGGTGCCTGGATCAGTCAGGTGCTCAGAATGAGAAGTGGATGCAGGTAATGTCCAAAGTGTGTTGTGCATCTCCATAAAAGCTTGTTTGAGGAGAATGGATGACAATGGAAAGAGTTTGGCAACCAGCTCTATTCTCCTCAGCTGTGCTATGATGGAAAAACCAAACCTTTAAAAAACACAGCGCAGACGAGAGAGGTACAGATTGAACACTTAAAGTAAGTGATGATTCTACTACATTACAAGTTGTTGTACAAACGTAATTGCAATACAGGACATATTTATCTTAAACTGTTCCTACTCACAAAAATACTTTTTAAATTCCTAAAGAGTTTGACCATTGTGACAACCGCAACGGGATGGCGCTAAAACATCTCTGGTGTCTTCAGGAGGAGAACTACCATTCCTATCACCTGGCATCCTCAAAGACCAGGCAAGATTACACTGGTACCAAATCGTTTTCAACATGAATCATCACACGTTTTCTGTTTCAATATCTTATCTCCATATACTTAAGTGGGTCCCATAGTCTAGTCGTGTGTGTTTATTTTGAAACAAGATAGATACTCTCATGTATTTACAGTAGAATTTACTCTGGCATACTTTCATGTTGATAACATTGAGATTATTTTAAGTTATTAAGAAGTTTAGCAGCGAGAGCAGGACATGTGCCACCAGTTTGTTGGCATTGTTTCAGATAAGAGCGCAGATTCACTGTTATTTAGATGGACGTGACTATAGACAGGGTTTGAGGGTTAGAGCAGATTGACTGTTCTTTTGATTATTTTTTTTAGTTTTCTTTTTGTCTGGATTTATTTGGATAAATTAACATTGTTTCGCTCAAAAACGGCCTTGAAAAATTTACTTTTGTATTCCAAGTGTCTTGTACATTATCACCTACATTACAGAAATAAATTATGTCTACAACATATACAAAAATGACTCTAACCATGATTTGCCATGACATTTTTTAAACATATTTTGTTTGTTTTGAACACAATTCTACTGTAACTACGTTTTATCAAAAAGTGTTAAGAATAAAGCTCAAATTAAGTCAATGACAAACTGATGACAAACAGAATCCTAATTCTTTAGCTATTGAACAAGCATTGTTTTATTGTTGTGTGTTGTTTGTCATTGGGTAAAGGTATAGTTTATTACACAATGGTCATGTTCACAATGTTTAGGATAATGTGTACACCACTGTGTGATCTTCAGTTATTCACAGTAACACAACACCCTGTAGTCCTAGAAGTAATATGTGATGTTTCTTTACTGCGTGTTTATTATTGTTTGTTTTTTGTTTTTAGTTTTGGTAGTTAAGTGGCCTAAAATAATGTAAATATGTGAAAAAGTACAATTGTAAAGTTACATTTAATTTAGCCCCATTTATGAACGTAAAATTAGCTTTTTTTATGCATAATTTTATAAATAGGTGTGTTTTTGGAAATACATTTTGTATGAATCTTGATTTTTTTAATTGACAAGAATAGGTGACACAATCTCTTAGAGCGTGTGTTTAAGTGCCAGGCCTTGCAAGGAGAGAAGAAAATTGTATCATGGTTCACCACATACATTCAACATGAGAGATTATTTCCCCCTCAGTTTCATTCTTGCTTTCACAGACTGTTTGTGGGTGGGTGGGGGACTGGATTGGGAGTCTAGAGAAGGGCTAGATACTCTCCTATACATTTAATAGATTTTCTATGTGACACTGTCACCTCTTGAAATCGAAGGAACTGTTAGTGAACTTAAAAACAGGGTAGGGTGAGCAACCAAGTAAATACCTGATGCCTTGATGTTTTGATCAAGATAAGTCTGAGTAATATCAAATGCTCCAAAGGTAAAAAATAAATGTTTTACCCATGCTGATTAGAAATAGTCAGATGGGCAGTACATTATTCTGGACATCTTGAGGGCAGTATATTATTCCGAGCATTGGTCCGTGCAAGTTTCCCTAAACTCTCTGTATGGTTTCACGGACCAAGGATACAGTAATTCCATCTCTAGTCGTGAGAGTCCAATGGGAAGCATCATGCTCGGAGGAGCTCTGCTGAGCTTGCGACTTTGGGAAATAAATAAGGCCAGCGTACATCTCAGTCCTTCGACACCCCTCAAGGTGAAATGGACACGCTCTCTTGACCTCTGCAGATTATCACAATATTATCTCTGGCTCTCTCTAATGAGAAAGCAGCTCAAGCCCCAGACATTTCCTCAGCTATCAGCCACACAGCCAAGTTCAGCCAACCTATGCTGTGCTGTGTATGGTGGCCAGGCCACTCGCACAGTTGAAAAATATTACAGCAGTGCTTAGAAACCTGATAGCTGAAGTGTGTGAACTTAGACAACTCCATGCTATTGGGAGTAATATCTACATTATTTGGTTTAGTTTTCCTACTCAATACAGTTTAAACAGTAGTGGCTTGTTCATTGTGACTGGTTGCTCACTTTCCCTGCCCTCAGTAAGTCATTATTGTCATCGTTTTATTTCTGTTCATGATTCAGTATCATTTTCAATGTACATGTATGCAATCCCAGTGCATTTGTGTTTTTTCGCGTCCATGTTCATATATTTAGCCTTTCATTCACACGCAGCTTCAACCCGTGTTCAACATAACCAGTTACTATGGAATGGAAATTCCATGAGCCAAGTTTGAAATCCTGATATTGCATATTGATAAATAAATTTTTCCTATGGAATTTATCTGGTGTTGTCTTTTATTTAAAAATGTATAACATATGGTGCAATGACCATACACAGCAGAATGTGTGTCTTACGCAAGGCACCACTGAAAAGCAATTCAATGTACACTGAGTGTACAAAACATTAGGAACACCTGATCTTTCCATGACAGACTGACCAGGTGAATCCAGGTGAAAGCTATGCTCCCTTATTGATGTCACTTGTAAAATACACTTCAATCAGTGTAGATGAAGAGGAGGAGACATGTTAAAGAAGGATTTTTTAAGCCTTGAGACAATTGAGACATGGATTGTATATGTGTGCCATTCAGAGGGTGTGTGGGCAAGACAAACTATTTAAGTGCCTTTGAATGGGGTATGGTAATAGGTGCCAGGCGCACCGGTTTGAGTGTGTCAAGAACTGCAATGCCGCTGGGTTTTTCACTCTCAACAGTTTCCTGTGTGTATCAAGAATGGTCCACCACCCACAGGACATCCAGCCAACTTGACACAACCGTGGGAAGCATTGGAGTCAACATGGGCCAGCATCCCTGTGGAACGCTTTCGACACCTTTTAGTCCAAAAGGGGGTGCAACTCAATATTAGGAAGGTGTTCCTAATGTTTTGTACACGCAGTGTATATCTCGACAGCCACATTTCTTAGCTGAACAGAATAAATGTTGTTTTATCACTATTTTACATCCAAAACTTTGATGATCTGTCTCTGTAAAACAGGTGTTCCATCTGAAGCCTGTGTTTTAAATAGATGGCTCAGAGAGTGCTGCTGGATTCACAGATTCTCTGTTTCTCTCCTCTTTAACATGCAAAATGTTAAGTAAATACTTGACTGGGTCCAATATGAAGCACATACGGTATGTAATTTGCCTTGTGCCGGGAATTCAAAAACTGATGATGTTCTCTGAGAGATACTCCAGACAACTTGCAGCCATGGAGTGGCACTTGGAGGGCATGCCTGGAATTAGATTCCCAACCCAACCTCTATCTGAGAGTAATGCATTATAGGCAACAGCCTGGGGGAAGATATGCTCATCTGCCATTAAGCCCAGAGAGAGTTTCTTTATTTGTTTGTTTATTTGGATCCCCATTAGCTTTTGTAGAGGCAGCATCTATTCTTCCTGGGGTCCACAAAAAACACAAAACATGACAAGTAACAAAACACTGATACACTGATAGACAAGGACAGTCACACAAACTTTAAATACAGCAATATAAAAACAATACAAATATAAATAAATAATAATAATCAAACAATACAACAACAAAAAAGTATGTGTGTGTTAGAGTGTGTTTGTGTGTGCGTGTGTTTGTGTGACCCCTCACAGTCCCTGCCGTTCCATGAGATGTTGTTTGATCTTTTTTTAAAGGTAATTTTGAAGTTTGCTTGAGTAATTGGAGATGGAAGGGAGTTCCATGCGATCATGGCTCTGTATAATACTGTGCGTTGCCATGAATTCGTTTTGGACTTGGGGACTGTGAAGAGACCCCTGGTGGCATGTCTTGTGGGATATGTGTGGTTGTCTGAGCTGAATGTTCTTTGATTATGCAGACAATCTGGAATTTTCATTACAGTAATGCTTCTCATAAAAAGTAGATCAGAAGCAGTTAATCTCTCCTCAACCCTCAACCAGGAAAGACTGGCATGCATGTTGTTGATGTTAGTTCTGTATGTGCAGTTAAGGGCAAGGCGTGCTGCTCTGTTTTGAGCCAGCTGTAGCTTTCCTAGGTCTTTCTTTGCTGCACTTGACCATATTACCGGACAGTAATCAAGATGGAACAAGACCAGAGCCTGAACAACGAGTACAGTTGATTTGTGTGTAAAAAACACAAAACATATTTTAATAATAGACATACCCCTCCCCATCTTCACAACAACTTTATCAATATGATTTGAACATGATAATTGACCATCCAGTGTTATACCTAGGAGTTTCACTTCCTCAACTTGCTCAACCCTTTATACAGAACTCCTGTTGAGGTTTAGGTGTTAGAGAATGTTTTGAACCATATACAATGCTTTTAGTTTTAGACCAGTTTATTATTAATCACCCATTCTGATATTGACTGTAACTCCCTGATTTAGAATTTCAGTGAGCTCACTGGCTTTGGGTGCTGACATGTAGATTGTGGAGTCATCCGCATACATAGTCATTCTAGCTTTGTGTAAGACCAGTGGCAAATCATAATCAGTCACATTGACCCCTAAACACATTTGAAGTTATATACACTACTGGAAAGAGGAGATTCATAGCTTCAAAATGATGTATAATTTGTGTATTAACTGTTAAAATTGAGCGCAGCTAGCTAGTTACAATGGAGGTCTCTCTGATGAGCTGTTTAGAGAAAATCACCCTCAACGTTTGTTGTTCATTTTCAGCACGGCGCCGTTTGCATTCTGCATGTTGCAGTGCAAGTCCCACTGTAGAAGACATTATATCTTGTTATTTGACATCACTTGTAGCTGGCTTGCAACTCATTTAATAGTGTACAAGATAATGGGCTAGCTAGCTGGTTATTATGTTTAAAATGAGTTTGTGGGTGTGCTAGCCAGCTAAACAGCTAGTTAGCTAGCTTTTCAGTAAACTTTTAGCTAGCCAATGACTCGTTTTTAAAGATGTTTTTTATCATCTGATAAGTGCACTTAAACTATTATTTAAACATTTAAATGAATTGGGTTGGCTAGAAAACATGTTCTAGTGAATTCTGTTTTAATAAAGAAAAAGGCCATGGCAATATTTTTGAAAACAGCAAACTGATTGGAATATTTGTATTCTGTAAAGGCTTCCTTCTTTTCACTCTGTCATTTAGGTTAGTATTGTGGAGTAACTACAATATTGTTGATCCTTCCTCAGTTTTCTTCTATCACAGCCATTAAACTCTGTAACTGTTTTAAAGTCACCATTGGCCTCATGGTGAAATCCCTGCGTGGTTTCCTTCCTCTCCGGCAACTGAGGCAACTTGGAAATTCTCCCTGGTCTTTGTGGTTGAATCTGTATCTGAAATTCACTGCTAGACAGAGATGAGGTAGTCATTAAAAAATCATGTTAAACACTATTATTACACACATAGTGAGTCCATGCAACATATTGTGTGACTTGTTTACGAATCGTTTTACTCCTAAACTTATTTAGGCTTGCCATAAGAAAGGGGATGAATACTTAATAACTGAAGACATTTCAGCTTTTTATTTGTTATTAATTTCAAAACATTCTAAAAACATAATTCCACTTTGACATTATGGGGTATTGTGTGTAGGCTAGTGACACAAAATCTCTATTTAATCCATTTTAAATTCAGGCTGTAACACAACAAAATGTAGAAAAAGTCAAGTGGTGTGAATACTCGTGAAGGCACTGTATACTGCAACACCTCCCCCATAGGCATTCCTGTCTTTTCTGTAGATGTTATATCCTTGTATTGCTACTGCTGTATTATCAAAGGAATTATCTAAGTGAGTTCAGAAATGGCCAGTATATGAATGTTCTCAGATGTTAGCAAGTTACTGATTTCATTAAGCTTATTTATAAGGCTACATATATTAATATGGGCTATTCTTAGCTCTTTCCTGGGTAGCTTATCTGAGATATACATAATATGAAATAAATAAATAAAATAAAAACATTGTTTAGCTACAGTAATTTAGCTACAGTAATAGAGTCAGTCAACCAGGTGCTTGTGAGTGTCAGTTGGTGTATGTTTGTGTGTATATGTGATGTTGGGCTGAAGCTACTGACCCGGAAGCTTGGCTCTCAGTCCTCTCAGGCTTTTGGGAGGGATGGTGGACAATGAACGCGCAATTCGGACTTCGGTAAGGATTTATTTCGGCTGTTCGGGCACACATCTTTACTCTAGGCCAGCCAAAGTTTGGGAGCCGAAGTCTATGTCCCTTTATCCGTGATTGGTCAACTCTAGTATTTGTTGTCAACGAAAGACGACTCATTTTCATGCAATTTTTGTTATTGAGAAATACTGCACCAAACATCTTAGTTAGATGTAAAATTGCGCGACTAAGATCTCCTCGGCAAAAACGTCAAAATGAATGACAGATTTCTTGAGTTATCTTAGATTAATTCTGACTATTTTGAGGAAGTGTATATTGGCTACGGCATCTCAAAATGGACAAACAATAATATTGCCGCTTTCTTCTCGTTTTTCAGGTGAAGGGAGTATGTGAGAACACTCATTATGTTCGCCTAGCCGACCAGCCGAACGAAAGCATGCTGACGCCTTTAGAAGGGAACAATGAAAAAATGCAGTGGAACTGGCTTCGAGGTCCAGAGTTGAGTTTGAGGGCTCTAGTCTGTTTTACAAGTCATCTCTAATAATGATTCATAGACAGTGCTATTGTCATCTCATGTAGACTTACAGTTTGTTGTCATCTTGCTGCAAGTCTCTTTCATGACATCCACCTTTCCCTGGGAGAACTGCAAACTGTTCTTAAGGTCTTGGCCTTCTCTGGTTAGATCGTCCATTCTTTTGTTAGTTGAGTCCACCAGTATTTGGACAAAGCTTTTGAAGCTATTTTCCTGTTATTGTTACAATTGCTTGTAGACATCTTGTTGTTGATTTAAAAGATCACGCACCTGTGATAGCGAAACACTGTCCTCTCCAATACTCCAACCTTTTTGAACTTTGGGCGGCATACGTAGGCTAACGCTGGTACTCCACGCAATTCCAGCCAGCACAGATCGCAGGGCCGATGAGGAAGAGAGACAGAAAGAGAAAGAGAGTTTAATTGTACATTTCCTCTCCACTGACTGCTTTGTTGATGCTATCCATTTGTTCTGAGCCTCAGCGCACAATACACATGTGATGAGCAAATGTTGTTCTTGTGGCTGGACCTAGTACAGGAGGTCTTGTAATGAACGTGTATTTGCATGTTGGTCGCTAACTATGTATAGCTATGCTGCTGAGGCATCCTGTCATTTGGCATCCTGGCTTTTTGACAACCAAACTGCAGATTGATCCAAATTAACAAATCATGTGTTGTTGCAGTGATCCCTATTATCTCCCTGAAGTCCTCAGTGCCCACAACAAGTATTTGAACTGTATACTGTAGCATTTCAAAAAATGCAACTCTCCAAGGTTACCATTTATTTAGATATTGCTGATTATTTTAATCTCAAACACAATCACTTCAAATGGAAATCCAATCAAACACATTTTTGATGGTATTAATTGGAATGAAAAATAAGAAAAAGTGTTCCTCCCTCCTTTTCACAATATGACCTGAATTGTACAGTGTCCTGTCTCTCATATGGTTTGCTAGATGTTTGTACGAGGCATTGAATCACCTCTTAAACAGATGTACCAGGGGTACTGGTTGGCAGCAAAGGCACACCCCAAAACATGTTTCATCCTCAACTCTTTCTAACACTAAGTTTGTGAATATTCTACACATATTTCTTTGCCATCTCAAAAGTTTCATAAGAGCCACTGTCAGCAAATATCTTGTCAAGAATATATATATAAAAATAAAAAATGTGTTTGCTTCATGGAGTGAAAAAAACTGTCTGGAGGGACAAATCGTTTCATGCAACCCCTTCAAGTGAAAAGTGAATGCTAATGCTGATAACTTTTGGAACTTTCCGCTCTTTCTTGCAACCTCAATTTATTTATCTAATAACAGAACAGCAGAGCTAGAGAGCGGTGCTGGGCCATGTGATCCGGTAAGGCAGCAGACTTACCATTAGACAAAGAGTTACAGCTCTTCTGATCCCTCACTTCAATATGATAATTATAATAAAGAGATCTATGTTGTTATTAAACACATCCAGGAGGGCCACATCTCAGGAGGACCACATATTATCTAGCGTTTGAGAGAATCAGTTCTACTTTTACTTTAAAAGACTCAACAAGATAACAAACAATGGATTCACAGGAAAACCAACGATGTGTTCCAATCTGAAAAAAACCTTTATATATATACAGTACCAGTCAAAAGTTTGTACAAACAGCTCAAATAAGCAAAGAGAAACGACAGTCCATCATTACATTAAGACATGAAGGTCAGTCAATCCGGAACATTTCAAGAACTTTGAAAGTTTCTTCAAGTGCAGTCACAAAAACCATCAAGCGCTATGATGAAACTGGCTCTCATGAGGACCGCCACAGGAAAGGAAGACCCAGAGTTACCTCTGCTGCAGAAGATAAGTTCATTAGAGTTACCAGCCTCAGAAATTGCAGTTCAAGTAACAGAAACATCTCAACATCAACTGTTCAGAGGAGACTGCGTGACTCAGCCCTTCCTGGTCGAATTGCTGCAAAGAAACCACTACTAAAGGACATCAATAATAAGAAGAGACTTGTTTGGGCCAAGAAACACAAGCAATGGACATTAGACTGTCCTTTGGTCTGAGGAGTCCAAATTTGAGATTTTTGGTTCCAACCGCCATGTCTTTGTGAGACGCAGAGTAGGTGAACGGATGATCTCTGCATGTGTGGTTCCCACGGTGAAGCATGGAGGAGGAGGTGTGATGGTGTGGGGGTGCTTTGCTGGTGACACTGTCTGTGATTTATTTAGAATTCAAGGCACACTTATCCAGTGTGGTACCACAGCATTCTGCAGCGATACGCCATCCCATCTAGTTTGCGCTTAGTGGGACTATCATTTGTTTTTCAACAGGCCAATGACCCAACACACCTCCAGGCTGTGTAAGGGCTATTTGACCAAGAAGGAGAGTGATGGAGTGCTGCTTCAGATAACCTGTTCTCCACAATCACCTGACCTTAAACCAATGTATTGACTATTATTCTACAATGTAGAAAATAGTAAAAATAAAGAAAAACCCTGGAATGAGTAGGTGTGTCCAAACTTTCGACTGGTACTGTATATATATATATATATATATATATATATATATATATATATATATATATATATATATATATATATATATATATATATATATATATATGGAACAATCAATAAGCAACGGTTTAAACCCAACTAACATCATGGAGACGGTAGAAGTCATTGATTATTTTAACATCATAAGAGCTATAATGATAATAATCTAAACAGTATTACTTTCATATACAGTTCTCCAACTTTTCACATTGCAAGCCATGCATTCATGATTGTATCTCATCATGTCTGTAATATAGAGTGTAGAGGACATTTCTCTCTTTGGCTTGATTTTCTCATCAAAGATGAAAGTGGAGAGACAGAGATCTGGTCAGTGAGGAGAGAGAAACACTCTTTTAGGAATGACCATAAGCAACAAATGTATTACCACTGAATGTTTTCAGCAGTACATTTCCTGACACTGTCTGCAGAGATAACACTCTGCCCACAAATTCTGATTATCTGGCTTGTGCTGTCAGACCGGTGTTCAAATTCACAGTGAAATTACTTTTCTGGGCAAAGTTTATGTTGCAGACACTCTGCAGTGCATTTTAATGTCATGAGGAAAAGTAGTTCTCCCCTCTCTCCTGTATGACGGAGTGTTTGATCTCCCCCATCATTCTCATGCATATCATGAATGTTTGTGCTGTGACTGGAACAAAAAATAACCACTTCCGGTGACATGAAAACAGCCGACTCTCAACCTTCACCCCCTCATTACATCACTCAGCGATCTGTATGCTACACTCTTATAAAAAAAGGTGATATCTAGAACCTAAATGGGTTCTTTGGCTGTCCCCATAGGAGAACCCTTTGAAGAACCCTTTTTGTTTCCAGGTGGAACCCTTTTGGTTCCAAGTCGAACCGTTTTGGTTTCCATGTAGAACCCTTTCCACAGAGGGTTGTACATGGAACCCAAAAGGGTTCTACCTGGAACCAAAAATAGTTTAACCTAAAACCAAAAAGGGTTATCCTATGGGGACACCCGAAGAACCCTTTTAGAAATATTTTTTTAAAGAGTGTATTGGTGATCTTAACGCACACTCCTACGCAATTAGAAATGCCAGACACGCACACTTGATCACTATTAATCAGAATAATTTGAGAGTGCTCTTCTCGACCATTGATGGCCTGATAAATCCTACCCCCGCAAACCTATCTGAACTTTCCTCCACATTTAAATGTGATAAGTTTGTGCCATATTTCAGAGATAAGATAACCAACATTAGGCTTGGTATCAGTCAAGGAAGACCTCATGAGAAGTTTGATGATATGTGCCCCAGCCTAACATGCAAAGGCACTATGGATATTTTTCCTGGTTGACACAGACATGCTCAGGAAAGTGATATCACAATTTAAGCCTTCTACCTGCTCAATCCAGTCCCCACGACCTTCTTCAAAACAATATTTAATTGCGTATCTGAAGTGCAAGCTATTGTTAATCACTCCCTGTTCACAGGCACTTTCCCCACTGCACTAAAAACTGCTTTGGTGAAACCCCTTCTGAAGAAAAGTAATCTAGATTCTTCAGCTTTTAGCAACTTTCGGCCAATCTCCAAACTTCCATTCTTAAGCAAAATTCTGGAGAAATTGGTGTTCAAACAGCTAAATGATTTTTTAAGTGCCAAATGTATTTGTGAAAAATGCCAATCTGGTTTTCGTGCCCACCACAGCACAGAGACAGCCTTAGTTAAAGTGGTAAATTATCTTAGAGCCAACACAGATGCTAAACAGCTCTCTGTCCTTGTACTCTTCTATTTAAGTGCTGCATTCGACACTGCTGACCATGATGTCCTTCTGGGCAGACTGGAGAGCTGGGTTGGCCTCTCCGATCCAGTTCTAAACTGGTTTAGGACCTATTTAACCAGTCAATAGTTTTTTGTCACCCTTGGTGAATATAACTCAGAGAAAATACATATCACATGTGGCATTCCACAAGGTTGGATTTTGGGTCAGGTACTGTTCAGTTTATATATGTTACCCCTTGGCAGCATTATCAGAAAGCACAGCATTGATTTTCACTGCTACGCAGACGATACACAGATTTACATTTCTGTGCCATCCAAGTATTTAAATCACTAATACAGTCTAATAATTTATTCGTGGAGCTAAAATCCTCTGGTGACGCTCACAACTTCCTCCAGCTAAATCAAGACAAGACCGAGGTTCTTATTGTTGGAGCCAAAGCACAGAGAGAGAATCTAGCCGTACATTTTAATTAATGGGCAATAAAGATAAAACACCAGGTAAAAAACCTAGGTGTTATTTTCAATTCTGAACTAAATTTCGAATCACACTTTAGGAATGTGACCAAAATAGCTTTTTACCACCTGAGGAACATTGCCAAGGTGCGGACGTTTCTCTCTCAGTCTGAGACAGAGAGACACATCCATGCTTTTAATGCAAGCAGTCTTGACTACTATAATGCTCTCCTGTGGGGTCTACCCAAGAAAGCCATTGGTCAACTGCAAAACATACAGAATGCTGCAGCACGGGTACTGACCAAGACCAGACGGAGAGCACACATTACACCAGTTTTAAGGTCTCTGCACTGCCTGTGAGTTTTAGAATTCATTTTAAGATTCTTCTATTGGTTTTTCAATCAATCCACGATTGTGCACGCCAATACATGTCAGACATGCTTTTAAGTTATGCACCCAGTAGGTCCCTCAGATCCTCTGGCACTGGCCTTTTAACTATCCCAAAGCCTAGGACCAAGAGGAATGGAGAGGCAGCCTTTAGTTATTATGCCCCCAGCCTCTGGAATAGCCTGCCAGAAAACCTGAGGTGGGCTGAAACTGTGGACATATTTAAAAGAGTTCTTAAAACATATTTTTAGCTTTGCTTTTCCTTAGGGTGCTTTTTAGTTGTTCAGTTTATGTCATTCTTTTGTTTTTAATCTTATGTTTGTTGTGTAGTAAATATTTCAGCTTTTATTTTCATTGTTTTTTATTAGTTTTTTTTCCTGTAAAGCACATTGCATTGCATTCCATGTCTGAAATGTGCTGTATAAACAATGCTTGATTTGATTTGATGCAGTCATGATTCATCATTTCTGGTTTAATAAAATGATTACATTTACTGATGCCGATATCACTAGGAAATGTGTCTAATTTACCCCCATTATATTATACTTTGAGATTTATAAACCGTATTGGCGTTACTGCCCTTTAAATCTGGTTAAACCAACATTTCAATAATTTAATACATCAATAAATTGCAAGTGTTGATATAACCTTTTAATGTGCTGGATACTTGTGATATATAGATATCCAAGAGACACAATTTTTTTTTTTTTTGTAATTTACTGACAAGTAATGTGAATCCAGTCACGTTACAGATGAGATAACCAATTGCAGACAAATCTGAGGCTTCACTGCTCCGGATGAGCTCACTTCCCCTGGAAGCCTCAACAGACCAATCCACATTCTAGGTAATGCACTGGACCGGATCCTGACACACACTCTGTCACTGCATGGGGTGAATACTAGCCAACACAGGAGATGCTCATGTTAAAGATTCATATGGTGGTGCAGATTAAACTGCTAAATATATTAAGGTGAGTCAGCTCATTTTCCTATAACCTTGGAAATGATCAGGCATGTACTCAGTGGTGGAAAATGTACCCAATTGTCATACTTGAGTAAAAGTAAAGATACCTTAATAGAAAATGACTCAAGTAAAAGTGAAAGTCATCCAGTAAAATACTACTTGAGTAAAAGTCTAAAAGTATTTGGTTTTAAATATACTTAAGTATCAAAAGTAAATGTTATTGCTCAAATATACTTAAGTATCAAAAGTAAAAGTAAAAATATAAATAATTTCAAATTCCTTATATTAAGCAAACCAGGCGGCACTATTTTCTTTTTTTCTTTTTTTTAACGGATAGCCAGGGGTATACTCCAACACTCAGACATCATTTACAAACAAAGCATTTGTGTTTAGTGAGTCCGTCAGATCAGAGGCAGTAGAGATGCCAGGGATGTTCTCTTGATAAGTGCGTGAATTGGACCATCTTCCTGTCCTGCTAAGCATTCAAAATGTAACTAGTACTTTTGGGTGTCAGGGAAAATGTATGGAGTAAAAAGTACATTATTTTATTTAGGAATGTAGTGAAATAAAAGTAAAAGTAGTCAAAAATATAAATAGTAAACTAAAGTACAGATACCCAAAAATTCTACTTAAGAAGTACTTTTAAAGTATTTTTACTTAAGTACTTCATGGCTGAGAGCATTAAATTTTTCTGCAAGTTTCAAATCTTTGCTGGCTACACGTATCTCCTCCGGCCATCTGATAACTGGGTACATGACAGGGTGGCTGATATATGCGTTTAGAACAGCCACTAGATTGTTTTTATGAGTGTGGAGACGAAGACAGGTTGTGGTTTGTTTTACACTATTACCTTGTTGGTGGACAACGGGATCCCTGAAATTCCACCAGCATATCAATACAAGACAAAACACAGCTGATACTGAATACTCAAAGGAAATAAAACATTCAGATGGTTTAGTAGTTTTGTCTATTAGATTACTTTACATCATGATGGGACAGGATCAAAGATATATTCTAAAAATACATATTTAATGCATTTTGAGGACAACATGTGAGGACAAACATGTGCTCTAATCCCTGTCCCATGATCTCAAATTGCACATGATAAATTATTCAAAGTGCTAGTCTCATGATACCAATGATTACATGATTCTAATTTTTTCACTGTTGGCATACTTATTGAATTAATTTTGTCATTGTGAGTCAAATCATATGGTAACACCGATATAAAATATGCCCATCTTTTTTTTTTTGTGGGGGGGGGGGGGGGTTAAATGTGTTTACAGTGCCTTCAGAAGGTATTCACACCCCTTAAATTACTCCACTTTTTGTTGTGTTACAGCCTGAATTCAAAATGGATTAAATATATTTTTTTCTCACCCATCTACCCATAATGACAAAGGGAAAACATGTTTTTAAACATTTTTGCAAATGTATTCAAAATGAAATACAGAAATACAGCAACTCCTTTACATGAGTATTCACACCCCTGAGTCAATACATGTTACAATCCCCTTTGGCAGCTGTGAGTCTTTCTGCGTAAGTCTCTAAGACATTTGCACACCTGGATTGTTCAATATTTGCACATTATTGTTTTTTAAATTCTTCAGTTGGTTGTTAATCATTACTAGACAGCCATTTTCAAGTATTGCCAAATATTTTAAAGCCGATTTAAGTCAATACTTTAACTAGGCCACAAAAAAAACATTGAATGGCGTCTTGGAAGCAACTCCAGTGTATATTTCTAAAACATAATTCCACTTTGACATTATGGGGCATTGTGTGTAGGCCAGTGACACATCTCAAAGTAATCCATTTTAAATTCAGGCTGTAACACAACAAAATGTGGAAAATGTCAAGGGGTGTGAACACTTTCCGAAGGCAAAATGTCAACTACTATTTTTAGCTGTAAAGTAAACATTTCCAAACACATAAACAACCATTGAAGGGGTCGTCTTACACTTCATAGACTGAGCAGTGCATAACTGTTACCGAAATCCACTCACCCTTGTACATAGTGTACAGTTCAGTTCTATCACTATCAATTGTGTCATGTGAGAAATGTGAAACGGCAGCCCCGCCATCTGAGTCATGACCTAAATCTAGGAGCCATGTGCAGACAGTGGCGGTGTAGGGGCAGAGGCAGGGCAGAGGAGACTGTAATACCATCTAAACACACCACCAACCTACAGCACTCCCACTCACTGTCACAAAGGCAACATCCCCCATATCTGATTCAGGTTGAGGCAGAACTTAGCGGTTTCCGCTAGATGGGCCAGATGCAAAGTCAAAATGGGCTATATCGTAAAAGTTTATTAAAAGAAAAAATTGCTTTTTGGTCTTAATTTAAGGTTAGGGTTAAACATTAGGGTTAGCAGCGTGGTTAAGGTTAGGGTTAAGGTTAGGGTTAGGTTTAAAATCAGATTTGATGACTTTGTGGCTGTGCCAGCTAGTGACCTCCAGTACATGAGTCATCTCAATAAACGCCGACCTGCATATCTCATGGCCATCACACAAGTCTAGATGGAAAAGGTACACTATTAAGTCTATTGTGACACCTTCATTTGTACTTAGAAATATGTAGTAAAGAGGAAACACATTTGCAGCTCTTTCTTGGTTTCTATAGAAGATGAGTACAGTATGTTGGACAATGAGTGGAAACCATAGACATGTCCATCCTACTTCAGATGTTTATTTTCATGTGGTTTGAATCATTGCTTATGATTCAAGTGTCTCTGTGCAAAAAGAGAAATAATCCGTTCTCTGGCTTTAATATGATATTATCTATATTTGGGATCTACTTTTGGGATGCTTTCTACAGTAGAACTGGAATCATTTAGTCAGGGATTTTGTGAAGGGAGGCGGGTTGATTTGGTTAAGGCTAAGCAATGCTATCCTACAATCTTAAGAGAGAGCAGAGGGAAATGGTAATTTGAATATCATGCACAGTCATGGCTTTAGGACCTGGACCACTGCCCATTCAATGGTGCCTCTACCCCAGGGCCAGAACAAGGGGCCTCTACGGCTCTTAATACAGCTATCTTTATTAGTCATACACAAAATGGTGCGATTTGATCAAAGACCATAGCAATGTGAAAAGCATACAGCATGTGTTTGTGACCTGCAGTAACATTTCAACTAACTATCTACTAACCCTAACCCTAGCCCTAACCCTAACCTTAATGCTAAACTTAACCCTTACCCTAAGCCTAAGCCTAACCCTTAACCTAACCTTTATTCTAAACCAAACCGTAACCTTAGCAAGCAGTTGCTTATCAACAGATAGCTTGTTGATAGTATGACCATCTGTAGAACATCTACGGATGGACTATCCGGACTATCTGAATAAAGTGTGACCCAGTGTTTTTTCTTTTTTACAACAAGGTATACAGTATATTTTTGTTAAAAAAGGTATACAGGGAATTCATATAATATTTTTTTCACGTGTCTTGCATGGCAGTGAGGGAGGGAGGAAATAAAGACTTCGTATACTGTAATCCTTTTTGTGAAACCATTTGTTTTCTATCAAGCAACAGTAGCCATACGCAGCCTTGTCGGATCATCTCCACTCCGCCTAAAAATGAAGATAAAGTAAATATTCATGTTGGAAAAAGAAAGCAAGGCTATCCCACATACTATTAATCTCTGCTCTGAGTAATCTCCATGTACTGTATTCATAACTTAAATACTAGTGTTAAAGCTATTGCAGATGGGAGGTCCTTTGCAGACGACAGTGGAATGACAGTGTTTATGGTACAATATAAATCCCCTGACAATAAAGTACACATCCTGAGAAATCAAATCAACGCTTCCAAGAGGGCTGACTATCATGTTATTCAGAATATTTAAACAAACGGCAACTAACTCCTAACAGTATGCTTTCTCTGTGAGTCAACCAGACAATGAGAAATAAGACAGTAGTGGTTTACTCAAGCCTTTACATAATGTGTGGTCTTACATTAGAAACAGTGTGAGTGTTTGAGAAGATAATAAACCTTGAATGACCCTAAATAAACCACAAATGTTTCCCTCTAGGATTCTCATAAACAACTAACACTGCAGGTTCTCTGATAGAGAACCTGCAGCGTTAGATTATTTAAATGCAACTAAAAAGCAAGGGCATTCAGATGGTTTTAGCTTATGAACCCTGCATCGTGACTACATCTGCAGACAATTAGACTTAACCTCTGACATTCCCAGGCCCCATAGCCAAGCCGCTCAATAAGCTTTCTCATTGGAATTATGTAAAGTAGCTAAATATCCCATACTTGTTCCTTGCAGTAAAACAAACCTCAAAAAGCTTATTCATTGGAGTTTTCCCCACAGAAACACTAACACTAAGGTGCCTGAGGCTCTTGGAAACCTGTTACGATTAGCAAGCTTTGACACATTTACTGAACACATACATACACACATCGTTAAAAGTCCCAGTGTGTGAAAAAAAAATCCCATTTGTTGTCTTAGTCTCCTGGTATTTACATTTAAGTCATTTAGCAGACACTCTTATCCAGAGCAACTTACAGGACTAACTGCCTTGCTCAAGGGCACATTGACAGATTTTTCACGTAGTCGGCTCAGGGATTCAAACAAACAACCTATTGTTTACTGACCAAACACTCTTAACCACTAGGCTACCTGCCGCCCAAACAGCCTTCTCGCCATTGCATTATGAGGTTTGTAGGTTGTCATTTTATTTTTCTCTCTCCCTCTGTCACACGCACGGACACACACACACACATTTACACACACACACACTCATGCACACACACCCAGTGATGAGGGAGGATGTTTGGGAATGTCAGGTTTAATATTGCCTTCCTACTCTCGACAGGAGCCAAATAGCCTTGGCTTAAGACAAATAACCAGAACGTCTGTCAGGGAGCTTTGGAGACATTATGTATGGAGGAGAAAGAACGAAAAATGACCAAGAAAAACGTGACATTTTTACAGCCCCAATTGCAGGGCAGGAAAAGTTGCTTTCTTGTGGAGTAGGCGTGTTTGTGCGTGTATGTGCATGTGTGGGTGTGTGTGATCATGAGTGTGAAATTCTTTCACAGTTTTTCACAGCTTTCTTTCTTACGGTATATTTTATTCACCTACAGTACATCATTTCACAATTCATATCATATTGAACAGGATCCATGAACACTTTCTCGTCTGTAACCCTGTGCCTTGCCGGCTTGAACAAAAATCAGCAGCTTATCTGGGACATTCACATCATGTGTGGAATACTGTGACACAGCCCACAAATTGCTGCAGCGTATTGTTCATCACACAAACATTTCCCGAGGTCTCTGCCTGCACATATGATAATGTGCTTTCAACTTTCTCCTGGATAGTGAGCAGCAGCAGACTGACTGATGATGCATTATAGACTCATCCACAACCACCACATGAATTAGCCAAATTGTTTCACCTTCCAATTTGTACATAACCATACCTACAAATATAGACTTTGTTTCAGAGGTATTTCTAACATGTTTATGCTTTTATGTGCAGGTGATGGACAGTATGGTTGATGTTAGCTGAGTGATTATCGTGATAGCGAACAACCAAAACATGCACTTGAAGATAATGTTCTTAGAGGCTTTATTTGTTGTGATGGGAGAGCTACATTGAATTCACCTCAACACATCAATACAGAGCGGTAAATGGTTTTGTTGACATGCCAGAAAAGGTTCAACACAGTTGAATGTGAACATGATCAGACTGACACTTAATTAAACTGTTTTCAGACATGCTAGGACACCAGCATGAAGGATGTGCCAGGTGTGTGTCTCTCTCTCTCTCCCTCTCTCTCTCTCTCTCTCTCTCTCTCTCTCTCTCTCTCTCTCTCTCTCTCTCTCTCTCTCTCTCTCTCTCTCTCTCTCTCTCTCTCTCTCTCTCTCTCTCTCTCTCTCTCTCTCACTCTCTCTCTCCCAGTGCACATGTGCATTATTGTGTCTGTGTGTGTTAGAGAGGAGCAGGGGTAATAATGTCTTTCATGGTTTGTCAGAGTGCATGCCATATGGGGCTTCAAAAAGTTTGGGGGTCCCCTGCTGCTACTGCATCTTTCATGATCTTTCACAAGCAGAGGCAGAGGATGACATCTCAAGTCTATTGCACTGCAGAAAACCAAGGACATTGATTTTCTCCTTTTAATTACAGTACATTGAGGATAATAGATTTTCACCTTTTGATTGATTACAAGTTAATGGCACATGTAAAAACCATGACCTGTACACAAGCCTTTTAATGTAGTGTGATGATTGTACAGTTTATGTAATTTAACTTAGAAATGCGTATAAATCCTATTACTAATAATCCTATTACTAATAATAATAATGAGTATTATTATAAAGTAATAATAACAATTCTTAATAATAATTCATAATAATGTAGTACATTTGTAAAGCGCATTTAATTATACATAATAATCTCAAAGTGAATAAAATACAGGCCAACTGACACAAGGAACCCAGCTGATGTTACACGGGACAAGGACACCAAGGAGCACAGCTATCAACAGAAATCCTTCCTAAAGAGCAAGGTCTTTAGGCCTGTTTTAATGGAGCCCTGAGTCTGTGGCGCCTTCAGGTGACTGAGAGGGCATTCCAGTGGCTGGGGGTGGTTGAGCTGAAAGCCTGATCGCCGAAGGAGCGGAGCTTGGTCCTGGAAGCGTGAAGGAGCAGGCTATCGCTTGACCTGAGGGTGCGGGTGGGGTTATGGAGGGAGAGCAGTTCTTTGAGATAAGGAGGGGCATTGCCATGAATACACCGGAAAGTCAGCAGGAGGGTTTTGAATTCAATCCGGAATGAGATGGGGAGCCAGTGCAGAGATGCCAGGATGGGGGTGATGTGATGGTGTTTTCGCACTCTCATCAGGATCCTGGCAGTGCTGTTCTGTATTGGAGCTTCTGGAGACTCCTGCCAGGGATCCCGATTAAGAGTGTGTTGCAGTTGTCCAGCCTTGAGGAGATAAAGGCATGGACAAACTTCTCTACATCAGGCTGAGTGAGGGTGGGACGGAGTTTGACAATGTTCTTGAGGTGATAGAAGGACACTTTACACAGTTGTTTGATGTGGCTGTCAAAGGTCAGGGAGGAATCAAGCTTTACACCCAGATTGGAAACTGGGGGGGATGTTCTGTCCTACAATGGCGAGGTGTGTTATTGGTACTGGACCTGGTAGGGGGTGCCAACAAGTAAGGCCTCGGTTTTGCTGCTGTTCAGTTGAAGGAAGTTTTGCTTCATCCATGCCATTATCTCCTCAAGGCAGGTTTTCAGACGGGCACATGCATCAGAGGGACTCGGGGCAGTTTTTACATACAGCTGGGTGTCATCAGCATAGCAGTGGAATGAGATTCCATGCCGGCTGATGACATAACCGAGGGAGAGCATGTACAGGACAAACAGGATAGGTCCAAGAAAATATCCATGTGGGACACCGCAGGTGACATGATGGGTCTGGGACCTGGACCCACCTAGTGACACATACTCAGTCCTATCTGAGAGGTATGAGTGGAACCAGCTCAGGGCTGGTCCAGACAGTCCGATGGTGTCCCGGAGGCATTCCAGGAGGATAAGGTGGTCGAGAGTGTCAAAAACTGCTCTCAAGTCCAGGAGGACCAGGAGACAGGGGGAGCCTGCATCAGCTGCTACTCCAGGTCGTTGGTGATCCTGAGTAGGGCTGTTTCAGTGCTGTGGGTCAGATGGAAACCTGACTAGAACTTCTCAAATAGGTTGTTCTGAGATGGTCCTGGAGTTGTTCAGCATCTTATAACTCCAAGTAATTGGATAGGGCTATCGTGTCTTTTTGTGTCTTCAGTAATTACAGGGAAGAGCAATGAAGAGTCATGTTTCTGTCCTTGTTTCTCGGCTGAAAACAGTGGTAGTGTTTTAGTAAACCAAATCCCATAATGCAGAACATAATTCACACATCCTCCAAGATGGATGCTTTTGTGTAGGGTCTGTCACGATTGCTCCCCTTCTGTCACCATGTGTTCTAAATTAGCTATCTATATACAGCAGCCAGAAATAGCTTCCCACTCTTTATACACCAGCATGGGAGACCAGAATATAGCATAACCTTCCAAGAACACACACCAGATCTTTATTTTACTTTGGAGAGATAAAATGGAGCATGAGTATTACAGATTATTGGGGGTGATAGGCTTTAAACATGTGAAATGTATTAACAATTTGGTAATGTTGATATAACATATCACAATCGAGAGGTAACAGATACAAATCTTCTCACAGATGGCATTACCATATGTAGTAACCTTCAATATTTTTATTTGTGTTAGAGACAATATGCTAATCATTTAGAAACTCCATCAGTTTGTAATTTCAAGCAGATAGTACATAGAGACTGTATAAAGTGACACTTCGGTTTTAAAGTTCACAGGCAGTTTAACATGGACACGAAATGACTCATCAAAGCAAACTAGTCCATTCATAAGTAATCTATGACCTTCTTTTTTTTTATTCCAAATTGTGAAAAGCAAGATGCAACCACTACAATAAATATGAGTTATAGCGCCTGGTTAAACTCAAGCAGGTGTTTCTCTCTGCTGGATCAAGCCCTGGTATGATCCATGATCCGTTCCAGCAGGGTGCACCATCTTTTCTCAAAGCTCTTTTTATACCTTCTGCTGCCCAGCAAAATCAAAACTGAATAGTTTGAATAGTTGGCCATGAGGCTTCCTGGCGACTGTTCCATCAGGATGACTATGACTGTCTCTCAAGCATGCAATCCCCCTAAAATGTGGTATTTCCTCAGTCATTAGTCACTAGATAAACCCTGATAAATATTTTTTGTACCATGTACAGTATTATCCTCTCAATAATGTTCTCTATGTAGATGCTAAATTCAAGAACGTGTCATTGAAAATAAGCCTTGAAGTGGAAATTACGGAACTTTTCTGTTTTTCTTAGATCACTGCAGTAGGCAAATCTGAAGATATGACGTTTCATTTCACCTCCCAAACTCTGCTCATAATGCTGTCTGTAAGATAAATGAATTACTGTAAGATAAATTAATTACAGTATGTTACCAGAATGGCTGTGGCATAAGGAGCATTGCTCTCATATCCAACAGTGTAAGTTTTCATATCAGAGTTCTCTGCCACTCCCAGTACTCACACATCAAGCCCAGAGCACTCAGGCTTGGGGTGCAGAGTAGGGGGTGGAATTTAAAAAACATGTGGATGAGATTAAGTGATATCATCTATCACACATGATGACTTTAGCAGCCCTCCCATTAGAAGGGGTGCAGAGCACAACCCAGGAGATAACATCTGAACTGGGGCAGAGCTCTGCTTTTCACCATTCAAAGAAAAAGGGAGCCTTAACTCATCTTAATATGAGTGAATATAAGTTAATTCAAGATAATATGAGTTCATCGTTTTCATGCAACAAGCATGATGTGACTGAAAACATGAGCACCTCAACTCTGAATGAATGAATCAACAAGCCTTGTATCTGTATGAGTGATTTCCTTGTACAGGACAGTCATTTGACTTGGTATAAATTAAAGAGTGAGCTTTACCTCATCTAAAATTGATAAATATGAAGGAATTTTATTCTCACCACTGGAAGGCATTTTAATGCTGCCACCTTTGAAACAACAGATGGGATATTTTTTTCATAAAGTAGGCAGTTAATAAATGTGTGGATGAAAGTGCCAAGAACATTTATTATGAGTCTATCCACAAGCTTGTGGTACACACATATTATGACCAAAGACGTCATTATTTTAATTAGAATCATTTTTGAGGCAACACCAAAGGTCTGTGTGGACTTGTTTTCCACAATTACTTCAGCATGTTAATTGACATGACCTCACCTTCGTGAGAATGAATCATTTGATTACACACAATCCTGCATCAGCTTGATATGCTGTGTTCATATTTGTTAATCAGTGAATACAATGAGTAGCTATATTTACAATACACACATGCTGTGTACACAATTACACATGTGAGCAGACATGCTTGCAGTATAAATTGCATCAACTGTAGATATTTTAAACTCCCCATACCATTAGAGTCATTTCGCAGACACTTTTATCAAGAGCAATTAGGGTTAAGTGTCTTGCTCAAAGGCACATCATCAGACTTCTCACCTAGTCGGCTCAGGGATTCGAACCAGCAACTTTTCCCAACCTGCCCCAATGCGCTTAACCACTAGGCTACCTGCCGCCACTACCAAAACACAACACCTAAAGGCCCATGACCCTATGCATAATGCACTCTGCACACTTTGCACATACAGCACTGTGTAACTTCAACATTTCATTAAATCCTAAACGCTACAGACAGTCTTCATGGTCTTACAAGTTACAACAGCACAAATTCATAAGAAATCACTTTGTGTTAATTTGCCCCACAGAAATGGACACTCCCTATCTCCCACATTACGGAGGAGATTTACTAATTAAAAATAATGTAGCTCTGCAGCTCCTGCAGGCACCGCCACTGTGATAAATACATTTTCTAGTCTGGAGGAGGCCAGAGGCAAGTCTGCAAAGTCTCCAAAAGCTCAGGTTGCAAAGTCTCCAAAAACTCGGGCTGCAAAGAGGGGGAGAAAATCTGCAAAAATGCCTCATGTTTTAACTTAAATGGTAAGAGTAGACACTCAAACTGGGGTAACTAGGATATAGGATGACATAACACTCATACATTAACAACATTTACTGTATAGCGTTACAGCCATATGAAATTGACATCTTCACACCAAACCCTCCAGTGGAGGAGAGGATAACGATCCATGTCTCCGGATCAAGATGTGGATCTAAAATGAGCTATGGCCACACGGACAAGCGGAAAGACGGGGTGAATCAACCTTGGCACGGAATTTTCAGGAATCCATAAGATGAAGTGCACGTAGACACGGTCGGAGACAATGACTTAGAGATGGTGTGTCTCAGGAGGACAACACATGGAAGTCATCAGATTCATGGAGAGAGATGTGACTGGTAGAGGAGCACGTATATTGAGGGAAGTGTGGGTTTTTATGGTGAGGAAGAGAAGGACCAGGACAGCGTGCGTTTAGCTGAACGCTCTACCCACTCTCATGCATGGGACACAAATGACTATCCCATATGTAGGGATTTTATAGAACCTGCAGTGACTAAATTCTTTCCTAACAGCCTGCTAAGAGATATAACAGAGCATGTGCATTAAATAACAATTCCTGATGGAACGAGCCCAGAGGCAATTGTGTCAGCTCCCCCTCTCCGTGTTGGTAGGGAAAGGTCATGACAAGAGAGCATACAATGCAAGGGATTCAACCTCATGCATTTACAACAGGGATAAAGCGGAGCAATCAAAATGCATCCATTCAGCCTTATTGGAAAATCTAATCTGACCACGATAATACTAGAAAGGAACCTTGAGAGGCTCCATGTTCTCATGCATGCCCCCGGATCCCCCCCAATCATCATTCATGGGTGAGGACTGGAGGAAACAATAAGCAGAGCCGGGGTTCTCTTGGCTCTTTGGGTGTCCACACTTAGGGGAATATGCAGTGTTGTCAGTGTTGCTCTGGCAAAATAATTATTTCATCAGGTTACTCCTGCAGGCACCTTTGACGAAAGGCTCCAGTATTTAATTGCACCCATTCCATACAACTGGATCATGATTGGTTACACTTGGGAGTCTCCAGTAACAGGTCTTGTATATTAATGAAGGATTTGAAACTGTATCACAGTCAAACACTTTTCTCTGTTGGGAAAATGGCCTCCCTACATAGAAAGAGTATGGTAGAGTACGAACTGAGCCGGAAAAGAACTGTTTAAGGCAACCAAAGTCCTTATAAATACAAAAATATACAATTGATGCTGTTTTATTGAATTATACCAGTTGATTGATGCTCATAGCAATTCCGCCAGATGGAAGATACATTACACTTCAGGCTGTAAGCTATCTATCATCTCAACGCATTTCACTTTGTAAGAAAGGTCAAAGACATCATTTTTTCGTAGTTCCTGGAGGCCTTATTTTAATCTCCACTTTAACAATACCACTTTGAATCAAAGATTATCTTGGTCAATTTTATTTTGCATATAAACAACTAAATTATTCCCAAAGTGCACAAGTGTTTTAAATTACTGCCACTATTGTTGTTAATTTCAGGGTGCAACATGCCAATTCCTTTTCTCTGATAAGGGCCTCCTCCTCTAATTGTGGGGTTAGTTCAGATCCAAGTTGTTTGGCACAGCTTATGTACTCTGTTACAGGGCATCTGTCGGCTTGACTGGTCCCAGCTTTTTTGGCACTCTGCTCGTTTTCTTTGAGAGAGCCAGGTAGAGAGAGGGAAAGGGTGAGAGAGAGAGAGAGAGAGAGAGAGAGAGAGAGAGAGAGAGAGAGAAAGAGAGAGAGAGAGAGAGAGAGAGAGAGAGAGAGAGAGAGAGAGAGAGAGAGAGAGAGAGAGAGAGAGGGAGAGGGAAAGGGTGAGAGAGAGAGGGAAAGGGTGAGAGAGAGAGCCAGGTAGAGAGAGGGAAAGGGTGAGAGAGAGAGAGAGAGAGAGAGAGAGAGAGAGCCAGGGAGAGAGAGGGAAAGGGTGAGAGAGAGAGAGAGAGAGAGAGAGAGAGAGAGAGAGAGAGAGAGAGAGAGAGAGAGAGAGAGACTGTTTTATGGAATGAGTCTAATCCATTTAAATAACTGATGGCTTGGTGGCAGCTTTCCTAGACTGCGTTGGCTCACAAAACCGCATATATGCGTAGGTGGACTCAATCTAGCATACAGAGATTAAAGTGTTGGTTCAATAAAATGTAATGTGAATGCCTCAGCCTGCATGTGCAATACCGCATTTATGCATTTTTTATGTGGAAACTGGTACAATTTGCGATGAAATTAGAATTGCCATTCAGGGAATGAGGGTGCGTATTATATTCGCCTCATTTCTTGATTATTTTCTGGATGTCCAAACTGAAATACAACAGAGAAAACAATGATGCATTGCTGAAATTGTATGCACAAGTGGAGAAGATATTGCAATATGCTCTTTGCATAAACAGCAAAATATTTCTCTGAGGGTTTAATGAGACAATATTACAAAGCTTTCTACATCTCTGTGAGGCCTTTGGATACCAGAACACCTGCATTTATGGGTGACATATCTGTGGATATAGAAGATAAAAGACCTTTGCTCACTGAGGATATTATGGAATAGAATTTCATCATAAGCACATTCCTTTATAATATCCTGTGCCTCCCTGGGGCATAAAGTAGCACAACAATACACAGTAAAGTGATGATCATAGGCTCATAAACAGTGATATATATGTATATGATATATAGGTTTGCAAATGGCCAACACCGCCTAGATGATCATTATAGTATTCATGGTGGATGCTCAAGTGACTGGAGGTTGAAGAAGCAGTTATGCAAGTCGTTGATATGCATATTTGAAAGTACCATTAAGTACCAATTAGATTAAGTACAAAATGCTCACAGAATGAGATATTAGCTAACACACATACATTACAATGTGGGAGGAGTTTCTGCTCAGACTCCTGGTCTGATAATTGTCAGCCTGTTGTTTCAGGTGGTTTATGTTGATGCTACACTGGCAGGAAAGATGTTGTATTGGATCAGAATAATACTGTGCAAAATACTCTACAGTATGGGTCTTAGCCAGACCCAAAAATTAAGGTGAATTGATCATTTATCATACTCCACGCATATGTTGTTACATTAAAGTCATTAATTATTCTGTTAATTTCTAATACACTAAGGGCAATGTTTAGATGTCCATTGTCTTTCTTTCGAGCCTAATGTGTTTTACAATGGAAATGCCTCACTGGGAGGATCCTCGCACCACTCAAACTCATAATTTTTTTTAGTGTCTTCTCAGTACAAAAATTCAACAATTAAAGCTCCAGTGCTCATGCTCCGGGTAACTTCAAATTCTCTATTCGCTGACTCAATTCCACAAAAACAAGTTTTCCCCCCATAAAATGGTAATTGTCATCTGAAATATACTATATGTTGCTAATCTCTTCTTATGTCAGTGAATGAGGAGATGAGTGGACAGCTGTCATTGCTCAGCGTGACTCAGTGTGTTTTACTTCAGAGATGACAGCACCCTGATATACCTGGCCATTTGGGGAAGATTTGCTTGTTCAGTTCACACGGAGGACCAACAAAACATGATTTACTTTCAATGCCTTTACCATTAATGTCATCCGATATGCTATAAGAAAGACAACAAACAAAGTCCTGTTTTCTCATTCAACTTCACAATCTGGGCATGATTCATGAATTTCTGATTGAAAGTGGGATAGACCATTATATTCACAGACTTGGGCATAATAATATAATATAATATATTTAGCAGACTTTTTTATCCAAAGTGACTTCCAGTCAAAAATGCATACATTTTACGTATGGGTTGTCCTGGGCATCAGACACTGACAGTTTTTGTCTGGTCAGAACACACTGTTTGTGGCCAAAGGCATTGCTAATGTGTTTGCTTTGACACACAGACATACTGTACGCCATCCAAGCAGTGACCTATTCACATCTGCTCTGCTTTATGGAGATGAGAAAGGTTATTTTTACGGTGTAATGGGGAAAAAATCCTCAAACACACATCGGTCTCACTCTTGGGTTTGCCAGTCTGCACACATCATTTCATTTTATTTACATGCTAATACGTTGAGCAAGTCGAATTGAGGTTTGAAAAAGCTTGAAGTTCTGCTAGACTAAAGCAAAGACATACAGTGGGGAAAAAAAGTATTTAATCAGCCACCAATTGTGCAAGTTCTCCCACTTAAAAAGATGAGAGAGGCTTGTAATTTTCATCATAGGTACACGTCAACTATGACAGACAAAATGAGGAAAAAAAATCCAGAAAATCACATTGTAGGATTTTTTATGAATTTATTTGCAAATTATGGTGGAAAATAAGTATTTGGTCAATAATAAAAGTTTCTCAATACTTTGTTATATACCCTTTGTTGGCAATGACACAGGTCAAACGTTTTCTGTAAGTCTTCACAAGGTTTTCACACACTGTTGCTGGTATTTTGGCCCATTCCTCCATGCAGATCTCCTCTAGAGCAGTGATGTTTTGGGGCTGTTGCTGGGCAACACGGACTTTCAACTCCCTCCAAAGATTTTCTATGGGGTTGAGATCTGGAGACTGGCTAGGCCACTCCAGGACCTTGAAATGCTTCTTACGAAGCCACTCCTTCGTTGCCCGGGCGGTGTGTTTGGGATCATTGTCATGCTGAAAGACCCAGCCACGTTTCATCTTCAATGCCCTTGCTGATGGAAGGAGATTTTCACTCAAAATCTCACGATACATGGCCCCATTCATTCTTTCCTTTACACGGATCAGTCGTCCTGGTCCCTTTGCAGAAAAACAGCCCCAAAGCATGATGTTTCCACCCCCATGCTTCACAGTAGGTATGGTGTTCTTTGGATGCAACTCAGCATTCTTTGTCCTCCAAACACGACGAGTTGAGTTTTTACCAAAAAGTTATATTTTGGTTTCATCTGACCATATGACATTCTCCCAATCCTCTTCTGGATCATCCAAATCCACTCTAGCAAACTTCAGACGGGCCTGGACATGTACTGGCTTAAGCAGGGGGACACGTCTTGCACTGCAGGATTTGAGTCCCTGGCGGCGTAGTGTGTTACTGATGGTAGGCTTTGTTACTTTGGTCCCAGCTCTCTGCAGGTCATTCACTAGGTCCCCCCGTGTGGTTCTGGGATTTTTGCTCACCGTTCTTGTGATAATTTTGACCCCACGGGGTGAGATCTTGCGTGGAGCCCCAGATCGAGGGAGATTATCAGTGGTCTTGTATGTCTTCCATTTCCTAATAATTGCTCCCACAGTTGATTTCTTCAAACCAAGCTGCTTACCTATTGCAGATTCAGTCTTCCCAGCCTGGTGCAGGTCTACAATTTTGTTTCTGGTGTCCTTTGACAGCTCTTTGGTCTTGGCCATAGTGGAGTTTGGAGTGTGACTGTTTGAGGTTGTGGACAGGTGTCTTTTATACTGATAACAAGTTCAAACAGGTGCCATTAATACAGGTAACGAGTGGAGGACAGAGGAGCCTCTTAAAGAAGAAGTTACAGGTCTGTGAGAGCCAGAAATCTTGCTTGTTTGTAGGTGACCAAATACTTATTTTCCACCATAATTTGCAAATGAATTCATAAAAAATCCTACAATGTGATTTTCTGGATTTCTTTTCCTCAATTTGTCTGTCATAGTTGACGTGTACCTATGATGAAAATTACAGGCCTCTCTCATCTTTTTAAGTGGGAGAACTTGCACAATTGGTGGCTGACTAAATACTTTTTTCCCCCACTGTATCACTGACACAGATCAAGAGTTTAGATCCATAAAAGCACAAGATCAAAATGAATGAACCACCAGATCTGTGGTGAGGCTTTGCATACATACTATCCTTTTTATGTGCCTTCCCCCTAAACCAAGTGCAATGAAATTGACAATTAAATTGACTCAAGCATTTATGAGACTAAAAATAACGAGAGCTGCAGGGGTTGCATGCCCATACGTTGCCCTGGGTCTGCCCTATATATCTGTGACTTTGTGAAAGAATATAGGTGGCCCAAGTGATGTTTATTGCAGCATCTGTTCTGCATGGAGAAAAAGGCACAGGGAAACTGAGCGATGGCTTCCCCAGCTGTGAAGCAAAAACACAGTGGAGGATACTCCAACTGGATATCACACTTGATTGCAGTTACACCACTAATCCAAGGTGAAAGCTGTCAACTTTTGACTCTAGCCATGTTTGCTGGTCTCACGCATTTGTATTACGGTAAATGTATAGTAACATGGTGTTAGATACTTTCACGTTATGGTCAAACATTGCCGGGGTCAAATGTTCACCTCTAAAACTTGAACATTGCAGTTATAATTTATTACAAGAGATTCATATTTAGAGACCTACCGTATATAAATTATAACGCATAACAAAACACTTTGGGTAGAATCCAATGTGAGAGGTGCTGTACAAACTGCCAAGTCATCCATTAAAATGTATGTTTTCACTGCATCTGCAGCAGTTGTGCACACAACATTAACATACATGGGCACCTTTGAATCAGTGGCGGCTCCTCAGAGGAGGAATGGGAGGACCATCCTCCTCAGTGAATTTCAGAAAAATATAAATAGTGAAACGTTAAAAAAGTTATCCTTTTTAGATAAAACTATGCTAAATATATTCACATGTCACCAAATAATTGATTAAAACACACTGTTTTGCAATGAAGGTCTACAGTAGCCTCAGCAGCACTCTGTCGAGTAGCACCATGGTGTAGCCGGAGGACAGCTAGCTTCTGTCCTCCTCTGGGTACATTGACTTCAATACAAACCTAGGAGGCTCATGGTTCTCACCCCCTCACATCCTCCAACCTATCAGAGCTCTCGCAGCATGAACTGACATGTTGTCCACCCAATCAAAGGATCAGAGAATGAATCTAGTACTGAAAGCATAAGCTACACCTAGCTAGCACTGCAGTGCATAAAATGTGATGAGCTGTTGACTCAAAGAGAGAGAAAACAGTAGTTGAACAGTTTTAAACACATTCATCAAAAAGAAGGAGAAGCAAGAGAGAGAGAGAGTGAGAGAGAGAGAGAGAGAGAGAGAGAGAGAGAGAGAGAGAGAGAGAGAGAGAGAGAGAGAGAGAGCGAGAGAGAGAGAGAGAGACAGAGCTAGCTATTTTTCGGAGTATATTTTTTTCACTTTCACTTACTTAGCTAGTATTGAATGCAGCTAGCTAGTTTAGCCTACTCAAACACCCGGCTCAAACAGAGAGGAAGGGGAAGGGGAGGTAGCTGACTATGGCTACCCAACACTGGAACTTTTCCAAGTCAAGGTAAGCTTTTGGTTTTATTAATTTATTGCCACCGGGGGCCCACCGGTGTAACTCCTAAACTGCTTGCTGCTGACTGTACACTGTAATGAATGATTGTAGAGGGTTTACTAATGTGTTAGTTCCGGTGGCGGTCGGTTTAAGATGAGGGAGGACGATTATGTAGACAATAATGTAGGCTGTGTGTAGCAGTTAGCGGTCATGATATGAAAGTGTGGCTTGGAAATGTTTTTTCGCCCGGTCACAGACAGCTGATGTGTTGTGCACTGAAGTGCACAAGCAAAAGGAAAAGTGATAGGAAGAGAGCGTGTAGATAGATACAAAAAGGAATTATATATACAACAAGCTGTTTGTATGTGGCTGCTATGAAAGTGAACTGTGTTTGAGTATGATCAGGGGTGTATTTATTGCGCCGATTCTGTTGAAAAACATTTCTTAAACGGAAGCAAACGGAATGGAATGGGGAAAACATACTGAATTTTTCCAATTGAAACTCTCGTTTGCAACTGTTGGACTAATGATTACAACCTAGATCAGGCAGATGCAGGCAAGAGTGTGCAACACAGTATTGAATGTGTCACTGTCTGTCACCTTGATTACTCAAAATTCTCTCAACCTGTGTACCTACGTTGTAAACTTTCATTGATAGGCTAGGTTGTAACAACCTCATGATGGGTATAGGGAAATTTCGTAGGCTAAACCTATCAAAGTTTCATTGAGCTGGGTGAATGGAATATGAATGACAGTCATCCAATATGCTGTAGTAGAAATAAGACCATGTTCATAAAAAAATGTATCATCCTCTCTCATCTTAAACAGCACTCACCGCCACTACTTTGAATAGAACAAGAAACATTTCTATAAGCTGGCTTTTCCTCTTTAATACCCAAAGGAATATCAAGACAATCCCAAGCATCTTAATGTCCTTAAAATGCTTTTTCCTCTTGAGGATAATAGTAAGCAGGCGTTTTTCTGAATTCAGAGAGATATTCTTATGAATTCATATGATGGCTGCAGAATGCACAACTGTGGCATATTTATATTATTTACCATCACTTGCTATACAGTAATAGAAGCCCAGGGCATATGTAAGGGTTTTAGAGCTGGCATAGCGCTTCAAAAGACCAGTCGACTGTTGATTGCCAGCTTCCAGATTCAGTGTCACTGCTCCAAATAAAGGGACAAAAATGTTTCATTAAATGCACTGGCAAACAGCTGGACTCCCCCTTCATAATTGGAGCCATAGGCACATATGAAAAGTGGTATCCATCAAGTGAACAGAAATGTCATTACCCTGCTGAAGATAAGGCAGGAGAAATAGAGTGATCATTAGCAGGCTGATGTCCTGCTTTTGTCTTTTCAAAGGGAAGACTGGTTTTCACTAAGCTTTGAAGTTTGGTGATGGCCCCCTGCAAAGCTTTTAAGTGGATGACAGGTATGATTGAGTGATGCTTATCAATGAGGTTCCTCTGTTTCAGTGAAGAAAAGAAAAACACTCTTGCTGTTCTCCTCTGTGTGTCCTTCATCCTAGCTGCATTGATGTGTGGTGGAGAGACAGAGACAGGGAAGACTGATCATGTGCACTTTTCTATGTCAAACAACAAAGTGTTCGGGGGTTCTCCTCAGACAGAGATATTATAAAGATTAGGAGTAGCTTTGACAGTAATGTCAAATGTGTGTCTTCATTTTACTGATCTTTATCTGGAATCTTACTGTCATTCTTTACACACACACACACACACATGGCCTGGTGCGCATGCACACACACACACACACACACACACACACACACACACACACACACACACACACACACACACACACACACACACACACACACACACACACACACACACACACACACACACACACACACACACACACTCACGCACACCGATCCCTCTTCACCTTGCCCACCCCATGCAGAGCTGAAAACTTTGCGAGAGGTTACAAACACCCCTGTCTCCGCGCTTGCGGAGGAGTTCAGAGGAATCTGGGGATAAGTGTTTGATGTGTGTTGTGGGTGCTTTGACATGCCTAATATAAGTTCATAAATCAAAGAGCCAAAGACACGTCAGAGTTTGTTAGGCTGTGGAGGGGAGAGGACCTCCTCAGAAACAGCAGGCCAGTGATAGTTTAGCCCAGTTGGCAGAGGAGTGCAGCCAAGCTGAGATGGCATTCTTCTTCCCCCAGAGCTAAGCCCAATGTGACTTGGCTTTTAACGCTTTCGATATAATGTTATGAAAGAATGGTTACGGAAGTCATATGAAGGAGTAATCAAGACCATCAAAGAATATCAAGATACATTTCCTGTATGTTATCATCAAATTGACATCCATGTGCAATTTACGTATTGTTTATGAGGTCATTTCCATGTAAAAGGACTCATGAGCAGCAACATGTCAATGTGAAATTCCGTTACCAAAAACCCACATAACTTTAAGATATTTTCACATTTCTCTCCCTCTTGAGGAGGGAGGATAATGAAAGTTCACTGAAGTAACAAATAGAGGTACACCTATCAATTAGTTATTGTGTTTTTATCTATATCAATTTTGTTTATGAATTATTAAGTGATGAAAACTCGAGATACTGTTGCCAAATCGGTAACAGAATTTCTGAAAAATTGGTAATGGAATTTCTGCAATTGAATTGGCTACAATGGGAAATCATAGTAGTCACAAACCTCAGTTGGATCACCTGCTACTGTCCTCCGGCATACAGTTCAGCTCATAACTGTTTTCTTTCTCTTTCTGATGTCTGGTGGTCAAAGCAAGAGTGCCCATATGGAAAATAATAATTCAAATCGAATAAGAATCTTGTATGGCAGAAGAAGATTATTTGTACAAAAGTATAATAAGTAATCTAATAAATATCTGGTAAAATGTTGTATGTTTTGCCTTATATATGACGGGGGCCCCACAGGGGTGTGTGCTTAGTCCCCTCCTGTACTCCCTGTTCAAAGACTCCAACACCATCATCAAGTTTGCTGACAACACGATGGTGGTAGGCCTGATCACCAGCGACGTTGAGACAGCCTATAGGGACAACAACCTCTCCCTCAACGTCAGTAAGACCAAGGAGCTGATCGTGGACTACAGGAAACGGAGGGGGGGTAGCGAGCACACCAATATCCACATCGACTGGGCTGCAGTGGAGTTGGTTGAGAGCTTCAAGTTCCTCGGTGTCCAACTCACTAAGAACTTAAAATGGTCCACTCACACGCACATAGTCGTGAAAAGGCGCAACAGTGCCTCTTCCCCCTCAGGAGGTTGAAAAAGTTTGTCATGGGCCCTCAAATCCTCCAAAGGTTATATAGCTGCACCATTGAAAGCATCTTGACTGGCTGCATCACTGCTTGGCATGGTGCTACAGAGGGTGGTGCAGACAGCCCAGTACATTGCTGGAGCCGAGCTCCCTTCCATCCAGCACCTCTATATCAGGCTGTGTGAAAGGAAGGCCCGGAAAATCGTTAAAGACTCCAGCCACCCAAGCCATAGACTGTTCTCTCTGCTTCCGCACAGCAAGCGGTACCGGTACAAACAGGCTCCTGAACAGCTTCTATCCACAAGCCAGAAGATTGATAAATAGAAAAGAGAATGGCTACACGGACTATCTGAGTTGACCTTTATATTTCATAATTATTTTTGCACGCACACTGACACATCAACACACACATTTATACTGACTCTACACATGCATGCTCACATACAATCATAATTTACGCTGCTGCTACTCTGTTTATCATATATCTTGATGCCTAGTCACCTTACCACTATACATATCTACCTCTATCACTCCAGTATCCCTGCACATTGTAAATATGGTATTGGAACTGACCCTGTATATAGCTTCTTATTTTCTCGTGTTCTTCTTATTTTTATTTCTTGTGTGTTTTTGTTCTACCTTATGTCATTTTTAGTGCTACATTGATATTGATTACTGTATAGTTGGTTTTGGAGCTTGTGCACGTGACATTAAAACTTGTCAGTGGTGTATTTGTATATGTGTTAACTTATATGCCTTACGTGACAAACACAATTTAATACATGATTGTGGTGATTTTCCTACATAGAAATGGTTAACATATATGAGACAAAATATATTAATTGTATGAGACATCTATAAATATTATAAGAAAAGTGGGTAACACTTTACTTGACACCCAGTGTCATAACCTGTCATAACATGGTCATAACATTGTCATGATCAATATATTTACACCTGTTGTGACATATATTGCGTTATTATATGGCTGGTTCTGACACCTACATAAGACTGTCAAAACCCACATTTATTCAACATTTAAAAAATATCCTTGCCAATAAGTGTCCTTTCATTTGAAAGTTTGTTTCTTAAATCCTTCGTTGTTGTTGTAATGAATTCTTTACAGTCATGTTTTTTCCCTCATATTTGAAATCACTTGTAGAAAATACATTTTATGACATTGTCATGAAGCATTATGACCATCCTGTGTCACTTTACTTGGACTAAGAAAATACACTTTATGAAACTGTCAAGAAGCATTATGACCATCATAATCATATAAGCCAGATAGGCCTATCACGCACATGCACTTATATCAGTCATCAGTCACAAAGAGGGTGTCTTGTCCTGCTCCTGAAATCTGCTCCTGCATTCATCCCAGTCATCAGCAACAGAGTATTTGGGAAGCTGCATGTCTTACATCAATGTGAGCGCAATTACAATGATTTAATATGATCACTAAAAAACAAACATAAACATACTGTTGACACGTAGGCTATGGTGTAATGGAATGTTTTGCCTTGTGTGGTAGGTTTTGTGTGTTTTGACACTCTTATGTAGGCATCATAACTAGCCAAAAAATAACTACCGTGGTAGGTTTTGTGGGTTTTTATGTGAAAATTACAATGATCATTTAATATGGTAAACAAATAAATTATATACAACACCGGTCAAAAGTTTTAGAACACCTACTCATTCAAGGGTTTGTTTTTCTTTCTTTTTTTACTATGTTCTACATTCTGGAATTACAGACATCAAAACTATGAAATAACACATATGGAATCATGTAGTAACCAAAAAAGTGTTAAACAAATCAAAATATATTTGAGATTTGAGATTCTTCAAATAGCCACCCTTTGCCTTGATGACAGCTTTGCACACTCTTGGCATTCTCTCAACCAGCTTCACCAATGCTTTTCCAACAGTCTTTAAAAATAATAATTATTTAACCTTTATTTAACCAGGTAAGCCAGTTGAGAACAAGTTCTCATTTACAACTGCGACCTGGCCAAGATAAAGCAAAGCAGTGCGATAAAAACAACAACACAGAGTTACATATGGGGTAAAAAAACATAAAGTCAAAAAAAAAATACAACAGAAAATATATATACAGTGTGTGCAAATGTAGCAAGTTATGGAGGTAAGGCAATAAATAAGTATTAACACTGGAATGCTAGATGTGCAAGAGATTATGTGCAAATAAAGATACTGGGGTGCAAAAGAGCGAAATAAATAACAATATAGGGATGAGGTAGTTGGGTGGGCTAAATTCAGATGGGCTGTGTACAGGTGCAGTGATCGGTAAGGTGCTCTGACAACTGATGCTTAAAGTTAGTGAGGGAGATAAGAGTCTCCAGCTTCAGAGATTTTTGAAATTCGTTCCAGTCATTGGCAGCAGAGAACTGGAAGGAATGGCGGCCAAAGGAGGTGTTGGCTTTGGGGATGACCAGTGAGATATACCTGCTGGAGCGCAGACTACGGGTGGGTGCTGCTATGGTGACCAATGAGCTAAGATAAGGCAGGGATTTGCCTAGCAGTGATTTATAGATGGCCTGGAGGCAGTGGGTTTGACGACGAACATGTAGTGAGGACCAGCCAACAAGAGCGTACAGGTCACAGTGGTGGGTAGTGTATGGGGCTTTGGAGACAAAACGGATGGCACTGTGATAGACTACATCCAATTTGCTGAGTAGAGTGTTGGAGGCTATTTTGTAAATGACATCGCCGAAGTCAAGGATCGGTAGGATAGTCCGTTTTACGAGGGCATGTTTGGCAGCATGAGTGAAGGAGGCTTTCTTGCGAAATAGGAAGCCGATTCTAGATTTAACTTTGGATTGGAGATTCTTAATGTGAGTCTGGAAGGAGAGTTTACAGTCTAACCAGACACCTAGGTATTTGTAGTTGTCCACATACTCTAGGTCAGACCCGTCGAGAGTAGTGATTCTAGTCGGGTGGGCGGGTGCCAGCAGCGTTCGATTGAAGAGCATGCATTTAGTTTTACTAGTGTTTAAGAGCAGTTGGAGGCTACTGAAGGAGTGTTGTATGGCATTGAAGCTCGTTTGTAGGTTTGTTAACACAGTGTCCAATGAAGGGCCAGATGTATACAAAGTGGTGTCGTCTGCGTAGAGGTGGATCTGAGAGTCACCAGCAGCAAGAGCGACATCATTGATATACACAGAGAAAAGAGTCGGCCCAAGAATTGAACCCTGTGGCACCCCCATAGAGACTGCCATAGGTCCAGACAACAGGCCCTCCGATTTCTTGAAGTCTTGAAGGAGTTTCCACATATGCTGAGCACTTGTGGCTGCTTTTCCTTCACTCTGCGGTCCGACTCATCCCAAACCATCTCAATTTGGTTGAGGTCGGGGGATTGTGGAGGCCAGGTCATCTGATGCAGCACTCCATCACTCTCCTTCTTGGTCAAACAGCCCTTACACAGCCTGGAGGAATTTATTGATGCAATTAAAGCCTTTAAGTCCGGGAAAACTCCAAAGAGAAACTCTGCAGAGTTGCAAAGAAAAAGCCATATCTCAGACTGGCCAATAAAAAGAAACGTTTAAGATGGGCAGTCTGAGATATGGCTTTTTCTTTGCAACTCTTTCTAGAATGTCAGCATCCCGGAGTCGCCTCTTCACTGTTGACGTTGAGACTGGTGTTTTGTGGGTACTACTTAATGAAGCTGCCAGTTGAGGACCTGTGAGGCATCTGTTTCTCAAACTAGACACTCTAATGTATTTGTCCTCTTGCTCAGTTCTTTGTTTCTAGCCATTTTGAGCCTGTAATCGAACCCACAATTACTGTTGCTCCAGATACTCAACTAGTCTCAAGAAGGCCAGTTTTATTGCTTCTTTAATCAGCACAAACGTTTTTAGCTGTGTTAACATAATTGCAAATGGGTATGCCATCCAGCCTTGGAGTTTTTCCGGACTTAAAGGCTTTAATTGCATCAAGAAATTCCTCCTCTGTAATTTGGCCTTCACATGAGTCTTTCTGTACAGCTGTTAACTTTACATTATTAATAGGAAAAAAATCCTTACAATTAACTTCGGTTAGTGGAGATGGAGGAGACTGAAAGGAAAATATTTGCTTAAAGTACTTTGCTTCCTCTTTCAAAATATTGTTTGGTGAATCATGGGTAACAAGTTTCAGTAAATTCTTTTTGGTAGCATTTCTATGTTGAAGATTGAAAAATATTCCATCCAGTTTGTTTGGGTTACATCCCTTTTGTTTACAGTGGGGAAAAAAAGTATTTAGTCAGCCACCAATTGTGCAAGTTCTCACACTTAAAAAGATGAGAGAGGCCTGTAATTTTCATCATAGGTACACGTCAAATATGACAGACAAATTGAGGAAAAAAAATCCAGAAAATCACATTGTAGGATTTTTAATGAATTCATTTGCAAATTATGGTGGAAAATAAGTATTTGGTCACCTACAAACAAACAAGATTTCTGGCTCTCACAGACCTGTAACTTCTTCTTTAAGAGGCTCCTCTGTCCTCCACTCGTTACCTGTATTAATGGCACCTGTTTGAACTTGTTATCAGTATAAAAGACACCTGTCCACAACCTCAAACAGTCACACTCCAAACTCCACTATGGCCAAGACCAAAGAGCTGTCAAAGGACACCAGAAACAAAATTGTAGACCTGCACCAGGCTGGGAAGACTGAATCTGCAATAGGTAAGCAGCTTGGTTTGAAGAAATCAACTGTGGGAGCAATTATTAGGAAATGGAAGACATACAAGACCCCTGATAATCTCCCTCGATCAGGGGCTCCACGCAAGATCTCACCCCGTGGGGTCAAAATGATCACAAGAACGGTGAGCAAAAATCACAGAACCACACGGGGGGACCTAGTGAATGACCTGCAGAGAGCTGGGACCAAAGTAACAAAGCCTACCATCAGTAACACACTACGCCGCCAGGGACTCAAATCCTGCAGTGCCAGACGTGTCCCCCTGCTTAAGCCAGTACATGTCCAGGCCCGTCTGAAGTTTGCTAGAGTGCATTTGGATGATCCAGAAGAGGATTGGGAGAATGTCATATGGTCAGATGAAACCAAAATAGAACTTTTTGGTAAAAACTCAACTCGTTGTGTTTGGAGGACAAAGAATGCTGAGTTGCATCCAAAGAACACCATACCTACTGTGAAGCATGGGGGTGGAAACATTATGCTTTGGGGCTGTTTTTCTGCAAAGGGACCAGGACGACTGATCCGTGTAAAGGAAAGAATGAATGGGGCCATGTATCGTCAGATTTTGAGTGAAAACCTCCTTCCATCAGCAAGGGCATTGAAGATGAAACGTGGCTGGGTCTTTCAGCATGACAATGATCCCAAACACACCGCCCGGGCAACGAAGGAGTGGCTTCGTAAGAAGCATTCAAGGTCCTGGAGTGGCCTAGCCAGTCTCCAGATCTCAACCCCATAGAAAATCTTTGGAGGGAGTTGAAAATCCGTGTTGCCCAGCGACAGCCCCAAAACATCACTGCTCTAGAGGAGATCTGCATGGAGGAATGGGCCAAAATACCAGCAACAGTGTGTGAAAACCTTGTGAAGACTTACAGAAAACGTTTGACCTGTGTCATTGCCAACAAAGGGTATATAACAAAGTATTGAGAAACTTTTGTTATTGACCAAATACTTATTTTCCACCATAATTTGCAAATAAATTCATAAAAAATCCTACAATGTGATTTTCTGGAGAAAAAAAATCTCATTTTGTCTGTCATAGTTGACGTGTACCTATGATGAAAATTACATGCCTCTCTCTTCTTTTTAAGGGGGAGAACTTGCACAATTGGTGGCTGACTAAATACTTTTTTCCCCCACTGTATATTACACTTGATCTTTCTTGAATAAGTTCCTCCATTTCTTTTGGTTTTTCCTCTAATGTATTCTGTGCCTCTATGGTACTGTTTTTATAGCTGTCTATCTGTACGGTTAGTCCCTCTATTTCCTTTCAGAGTATGGATTATTTTGACTTAAATTGCTTTTGTTTTAAAGATGAGTATCGAATTGCATGGCCTCTAAAGGCACATTTAAAAGTGTCCCATACAATAAGGGGATCTACTGTACCTATGCCATGTAGGAAAAAGTCAGTTAAAAACTATTCTGTCCTGGTTAAAACCAAGTTGTCATCCAATAGGCTTTGATTACATTTCCAATATCCTCGCCCACATGGATATTCTGTAAGAGTAATGTATATACCAATTATTTGATGGTCCGACCGCATTCTGTCCCCTATCAACACTTTTTTAACTTTTGGTGCCAGTGAGAATTACATAAGAAAGTAGTCAAGACGACTAGCTTGATTGAGCCTCCGCCATTAATATCTCACTAGGTCAGGATATTTAAGCCTCCATATATCCACCAATTCCATTATATCCATGATATTCGTGATTTCCTTAAGTGCATAAGGGTGATAGTTTGTAGTGCGATTACCTTTACGGTCCATTGAGGTATTTAAAACTGTATTATAATATCCCACCATAATAATAGAGTCTTGAATTGCTTGTAGGCTTGATAAATTATTATATACATTTTCAATGAAGCGTGGATCATCATTTTTTGGACCGTATAGATTAATGAGCCAAATCTGTTTATGGTCCAATAACATATTTAAAATAATCCATCTACCTTGCGGATCTGTTTGAACAATTTGCACATTCGGATCAAAGTTATTGTTAATTAATATAATCTCCCATTTTGAGTTTCTTTGCCCATGGGAGAAGTATATCCCGCCCAGTCCTTTCTCCACACAACTGCATCTAAAATAGTTGAATGAGTTTCCTGTAAACAATAGATATTATATTCCTTCTCTTTTAGCCAGGTAAATACTGATCGTCTTTTCTTATTATCTGCTAAGCCATTACAATTATAACTGGCTATACTTATTTCACCATTTACCATAATGAGATACAAGTTTCAATTCTATTTATCATAATATAAGTTTGAAAACTTACCATTAGAAAGTACCATAATGATTGAGTGTCCATATACAGTTGAAGTCGGAAGTTTACATACACCTTAGCCAAATACATTTAAACTCAGTTTTTCACAATTCCTGACATTTAATCCTAGTAAAAATTCCCTGTCTTAGGTCAGTTAGGATCACCACTTTATTTTAAGAATGTGAAAGGTCAGAATAATAGTAGAGAGAATGATTTATTTCAGCTTTTATTTCTTTCATCACATTCCCAGTGGGTCAGAAGTTTACATACTCTCAATTAGTATTTGGTAGCATTGCCTTTAAATTGTTTAACTTGGGTCAAACGTTTCGGGTAGCCTTCCACAAGCTTCCCACAATAAGTTGGGTGAATTTTGGCCCATTCCTCCTGACAGAGCTGGTGTAACTGAGTCAGGTTTGTAGGCCTCCTTGCTCGCACACGCTTTTTCAGTTCTGCCCACAAAATGTCTGTAGGATTGAGGTTAGGGCTTTGTGATGGCCACTCCAATACCTTGACTTTGTTGTCCTTCAGCCATTTTGCCACAACTTTGGAAGTATGCTTGGGGTCATTATCCATTTGGAAGACCCATTTGCGACCAAGCTTTAACTTCCTGACTGATGTCTTGAGATGTTGCTTCAATATATCCACATCATTTTCCTTCCTCATGATGCCATCTATTTTGTGAAGTGCACCAGTCCCTCCTGCAGCAAAGCACCCCCACAGCATGATGCTGCCACCCCCGTGCTTCACGGTTGGGATGGTGTTCTTCGGCTTGCAAGCAACCCACTTTTTCCTCCAAACAGTTATATTTTAGTTTCATCAGACCAGAGGACATTTCTCCAAAAAGTACGATCTTTGTCCCCATGTGCAGTTGCAAACCGTAGTCTGGCTTATATGGCCTAGCCAGTCTCCAGATCTTAACCCCATAGAAAATCTTTGGAGGGAGTTGAAAGTCTGTGTTGCCCAGCGACAGCCCCAAAACATCACTGCTCTAGAGGAGATCTGCATGGAGGAATGGGCCAAAATACCAGCAACAGTGTGTGAAAACCTCGTGAAGACTTACAGAAAACGTTTGACCTGTGTCATTGCCAACAAAGGGTATATAACAAAGTATTGAGAAACTTTTGTTATTGACCAAATACTTATTTTCCACCATAATTTGCAAATAAATTCATAAAAAATCCTACAATGTGATTTTCTGGATTTTTTTTCCTCATTTTGTCTGTCATAGTTGACGTGTACCTATGATGAAAATTACAGGCCTCTCTCATCTTTTTAAGTGGGAGAACTTGCACAATTGGTGGCTGACTAAATACTTTTTTTCCCCACTGTAAATAAAAAACATACTAATGACATTTAGGCTATGGTATAATGGAATGTTTTGCCTTGTGTGGTAGGTTTTATGGGTTTTGACACTCTTATGTAGGTGTCATAACCAGCCATAAAATAATGCAACATAAACTCAGCTATAAAAGAAACGTCCCTTTTTCAGGACCCTGTCTTTCAAAGATAATTCGTAAAAATCCAAACAACTTCACAGATCTTCATTGTAAAGGGTTGAAACACTGTTTCCCATGCTTGTTCAATGAACCATAAACAATTAATGAACATGCACCTGTGGAATGGTCGTTAAGACACTAACAGCTTACAGACGGTAGGCAATTAAGGTCACAGTTATGAAAACTTAGGACAATAAAGAGGCCTTTCTACTGACTCTGAAAAACACCAAAAGAAAGATTTCCAGGGTCCCTGCTCATCTGCGTGAACGTGCCTTAGGCATGCTGCAAGGAGGCATGAGGACTGCAGATGTGGCCAGGGCAATAAATTGCAATTTTCGTACTGTGAGATGCCTAAGACAGTGCTACAGGGAGACAGGACGGACAGCTGATTGTCCTCGCAGTGGCAGACCACATGTAACAATACCTGCACAGGATCGGTACATCCGAACATCACACCTGCGGGACAGGTACAGGATGGCAACAACAACTGCCCGAGTTACACCAGGAATGCACAATCCCTCCATCAGTGCTCAGACTGTCCGCAATAGGCTGAGAGAGGCTGGACTGAGGGCTTGTAGGCCTGTTGTAAAGCAGGTCCTCACCAGACATCACCGGCAACAACGTCGCCTATGGGCACAACCCCACCGTCGATGGACCAGACAGGACTGGCAAAAAGTGCTCTTCTCTGACGAGTCACGGTTTTGTCTCACCAGGGGTGATGGTCGGATTCGCGTTTATCGTCGAAGGAATGAGCGTTACACCGAGGCCTATACTCAGGAGCGGGAGCGATTTGGAGGTGGAGGGTCCGTCATGGTCTGGGGCGGTGTGTCACAGCATCATCGGACTGAGCTTGTTGTCATTGCAGACAATCTCAACGCTGTGCGTTACTGGGAAGACATCCTCCTCCCTCATGTGGTACCCTTCCTGCAGGCTCATCCTGACATGACCCTCCAGCATGACAATGCCACCAGCCATACTGCTCGTTCTGTGCGTGATTTCCTGCAAGACAGGAATGTCAGTGTTCTGCCATGGTCAGCGAAGAGCCCGGATCTCAATCCTATTGAGCACGTCTGGGACCTGTTGGATCGGAGGGTTAGGGCTAGGGCCATTCCCCCCAGAAATATCTGGGAACTTGCAGGTGCCTTGGTGGAAGAGTGGGGTAACATCTCATAGCAAGAACTGCCAAATCTGGTGCAGTCCATGAGGAGGAGATGCACTGCAGTACTTAATGCAGCTGGTGGCCACACCAGATACTGACTGTTACTTTTGATTTTGACCCCCCCTTTGTTCAGGGACACATTATTCAATTTATGTTAGTCACATGTCTGTGGAACTTGTTCAGTTTATGTCTCAGTTGTTGAATCTTGTTATGTTCATACAAATATTTACACATGCTAAGTTTGCTGAAAATATAAGCAGTTGACAGTGAGAGGACTTTTCTTTTTTTGCTGAGTTTATGTCACAACAGGTCTAAATATATGTGTCATGACAGCATTATGACCTTATTATAACAGGTTATGACAAGTTATGTCAGCTGTTATGACATATTATGACATGATTATGACCGTGTTATAACTTGTTATTATGCTGGGTGTCAAGTAAAGTGTTTCCGAAGGTTTATGTTCTGACAATGTAACCTCTGAAAAATAAATGTTTTCCTAATAGGTTTCATATTGTTTTATAAGTTAATATATAAAACCCCATGACAATTACTATAAGAAACATATACATACATATATAACATTTCATTTTCCGTTATGAGTTTTGTATATAATTTGTATATAAATTATTTCTATATAATTTGTAAATACATTTTAATTTAAGTTTCCACGGTTAGAAAACACAACAAGTTTACAAGACTGTTTATTTATCCCTATATAAATGCTGCATGTCACAATGTAAGAATCAAATAAAACCTGTCCATTATAAGAAAAATGATGATGAACCATCAGGCAACCTATTAAGTATAAGATTTTATTTACAGATGACGACGCCCTGATGATGATGCCAAACAGTCACTCGTACAGTGGCGACCCATCATTCAGGGCAGGTGAGAGCACCACCTGTTTTTTGTTAATAATAAATAATAATATGCCATTTAGCAGACGCTTTTATCCAAAGCGACTTACAGTCATGCGTGCATACATTTTTGTGTATGGGTGATCCCGGGGATCGAACCCACTACCTTGGCGTTACAAGCGCCGTGCTCTACCAGCTGAGCTACAGAGGACCACGTTGTTGTTGTTGTTGTTGCCTGTTTTGCATGTTATTTTGTCATTCATACGTGTCACATATCAGTTTGCAAACAATGTAAAAAGAAAAATCATTGAGTTAATAAAGACTCATACAAACATGGTCTCTTTTTTACTTTCTTGAGTAAGGCAGCTCCAAAATGCAGGTGTTTCAGCCTAGCTCAGTGCTTTCTGTGGTGGTGAGCAGCCAGCAGAAAATACAGAGCGTAGGGGTTGGTAATGTTCTCTAGTTGCGCTGTGATTGGCTCAGTGTTCTGTCACTCATGGGGACACTACGTCACCGCAAAATCTACGGGTAGAGCTCGGAAAATCAAGCCCCTTGGGTGCTGCCATAGATTGACTTTAGAAGTGCCCATCCAAGAAGGCTCAAGGTCATTGGCCACAGATAAAATGACGTCAAATCATGTTATATCTACCGTAGCTTTGATTGGACTGATCATGTCAACATCATACTTTTAAAATCTTAGCTAGCAAGCTAGACAAGCAGTCATCATCATGAATCAAGTCGACAATCTACTGGCAAGTCCTTTTCAATCTTTGTCATATGAAGAGAAATTATAGATAAAATGTATCGGTGCTCATCGGCCATTGAACATAAACATTACACAACAAGTTGAAAATCGCAAATTCAACAATGAGTGGTTTGGAAGGAATCAGCAGCTAACTGCAAGCATTGCAAAGCAATCACCAGCCTGTTATTCAGTGGAGAGGGTGTGTGGTCCAAGTCTGGGTTTAAGGGTCTCTTTTCCAAGCTTAAAGGGATAAACATTCACATGCAACACCATGAGCCGGAAAATGTTGAATACATTGGCCAGGCTGTCAATCCAGCATGGCTTCTGCCGTGTTCAAAACAACTGGAAACTCGGAACTGGGAAATCTCCGACTTCAGTGAGTTCAAGACAACTGGGAATGAGTTCCAACTGGGAAAATACGTTTTGAACAGTCATCCAACTCGGAATTCCAAGTCGGGAACTCGGACCTCTTTCTAGAGCTCCGACCTGAGGATCACTGACGTCATGAATCGACCTTGTTTTTTTTCAAAGTTCCCAGTTGTCTTGAAAGCACCATCAATCCAGAGAATGCCAGACTTTGATGACAAAGTTTGATGACAAAATGTGCCCACAAGAAGGACCGCCGCACCACCGTCCTGTTCAAGTGAGCACAGCACAACACGGTGAGTCCAAAAATGTATTGTATGCTGCTGCATAAATTATATAATATGCCAGGGAGATATGTATACTGTAGCTAAGAAAGTAATACTAAGTGTATGTTGTGTAGGCTGTTAGTAGCCCATTTGCCTCACCCTAATAATTTGGTCCCTTTCCCCCTCATAACTTATTCTACTGTTCTGACTTGGTGGTGCACATGTAGCCTATAGCCTGTTTTAGAGAAATGTCATCATCGAATATTGTAAGAGCTTTCATTGTCTGCTTATATGCCCCCTTCATTCATCTTACGGTTCTGACTTGGTGTACAGGGAGAACACTGTAACAACGGCCCATGTTCTGAATTCTGTCACTGTACATTTCAAAAGTGCTGAAGAAATAATTATATTGACTACGCCCAGCTCGCTCATTAATGTCTTAATCAAAATTACGGATTGCCTCTTATCCGCTCATCGTTCCCTTATGCCGTAGTTTGTACATCTCAATTGTCAGTAGAAACCACATTTGTTTAAGCAAGTCAGCCATATCTGCTATGTTTTTTAAAAAGGCAGTAAATGATGCTGAATAAACTGTTTCACTGCCAGACAAGGCCCCGCTGATAGCCAGGTGCAGTGGTAGTAAGGATTCACTCCATGGTGCTGAAAAGAAAGCTCTGCTGTTGGGACAGCTTTGTGTAGGCCCTAACAGTTTGTGGGCACCATTTGTCACCTTTATAGTGCAATTCATGTATTGTTTAGTGTTGTGTTGTGTAGTGCAGTGGCTTTGCTGGCATGCATCCCCACATTTTTTTTGTGTTTGCACCACCAAGATTTTCATGCTAAAATCGCCACTGCACTCATTCAGTGTCTACACACAGTGCCCTGAAATGTCCCTGAAATATTTCCACAAGTGTAGTATAGTGCCTTCAAAAATACAGCTAGATTGAGATATAGGCCTACTGTATGTATGTCATGTTTAAAGTAACTGTCTAGTGTTTCCAGATTCATCTGAAATATGACCTATAATTAATTACAATACAGTGCATTCGGAAAGTATTCAGAGCCCTTCCCCTTTTCCACATTTTGTTATGTTACGGACAGTGGAGGCTGCTGAGGGGAGGATGGCTCATAATAATGTCTGGAATGGAGCAAATTAAAACCATGTGTTTGATGTATTTGATACCATTCCACTTACTCCGCTCCAGCCATTACCACAAGCCCGTCCTCCCCAATTAAGGTGCCACCAACCTCCTGTGGTTAAAGCCTTATTCTAAAATGGATTAAATTAAATGTTTTCCTCATCAATCTACAACACAATACCCCATAATGACAAAGCAAAAACAGGGTTTTAGACATTTTTGCAAATTTATAAAAAATTAAAAACAGAAATACCTCATTTACATAAGTATTCAGACCCTTTGCTATGAGACTCGAAATTGAGGTCAGGTGCATCCTGTTTCCATTGATCATCCTTGAGATTTTTTAAAATAATAATAATAATTATTATTATTTTACCTTTATTTAATTAGGCAAGTCAGTTAAAAACAAATTGTTATTTACAATGACGGCCTACCAAAAGGCAAAAGGCCTCCTGCGGGGACCGGGGCTGGGATTAAAAATAAAAATATAGGGCAAAACACACATCACGACAAGAGAGAAATCACATCACTACATAAAGAGAGACATAAGACAACCACACAGCATTGTAGCAACACAACATGGCGGCAGCACAACATAGTAGTAGTACAAAACATGGTACAAACATTATTGGGCACAGACAACAGAACAAAGGGCAAGAAGGTAGAGACAACAATACATCACACGAAGCAGCCACAAGTGTCGGTAGGAGTGTCCATGATTGAGTCTTTGAATGAAGAGATGGAGATAAAACTGTCCAGTTTGAGTGTTTTTTGCAGCTCGTTCCAGTCGCTAGCTGCAGCGAACTGAAGAGAGGAGCAACCCAGGGATGTGTGTGGTTTGGGGACCTTTAACAGAATGTGACTGGCAGAACAGGTGTTGTATGTGGAGGATGAGGGCTGCAGTAGGTATCTCAGATAGGGGGGAGTGAGGCCTAAGAGGGTTTTATAAATAAGCATCAACCAGTGGGTCTGGCGACAGGTATACAGAGATGACCAGTTTACAGAGGAGTATAGAGTGCAGGGATGTGTCATATACAGTGCCTTGCAAAAGTATTCATCCCCCTTGGAGTTTTTCGTATTTTGTTGCATTACAACCTGTAATTTTAACTGATTTTTATTTGGATTTCATGTAATGGACATACACAAAATAGTCCAAATTGGTGAAGTGAAATGAAAAAAATCACTTGTTAAAATTTTTTCTAAATAATAAATAACGGAAAAGTGCTGCCTGCATATGTATTCACCCCCCTTTGCTATGAAGCCCCTAAATAAGATCCGGTGCAACCAGTTACCTTCAGAAATCACATAATTAGTTACATTTAGTCCACCTGTGTGCAATCTAAGTGTCTGTCACAGGCTGAAACGGAGGCTATGGAAACATACGTCACCGAGTCTCTGCGCCAGGGGTATATACGTCCCTCCATTTCACCCGCCTCCTCGAGTTTCTTTTTTGTGAAGAAGAAAGACGGCGGTCTGCGCCCTTTCATTGATTATCGACCACTGAACAAGGAAACGATAAGATTGAGTTATCCTCTCCCCCTCATTCCTTCAGTGATTGAGTCAATGCATGGGGCACGCTTCTTCACCAAATTAGATCTCAGGAGTGCGTACAACCTGGTGCGTGTTCGAGAGGGGGATGTGTGGAAGACAGCATTCAGCACAAGCACGGGGCATTATGAATACCTGGTGATGCCCTACGGTTTGATGAATGCTCCATCCGTCTTCCAGTCCTGTGTGAACAAGGTCGTGCTTGGTCGCGGTGTAGTGGTCTACATCGATGACATTCTGGTTTATTCCGCTACGCATGTCGAGCATGTGTCCCTGGTTCGCAAAGTGCTGGCCCGACTGTTGGAAAAGGACCTCTATGCCAAGGCAGAGAAGTGTATGTTTTTCCAGCAGTCCGTCTCCTTCCTCGGATACCGCATTACCACCTCAGGTGTGGAGATGGAGGGAGATCGCAATTCAGCCGTGCGTAATTGGCCGATTCCCACCACGGTTAAGGAGGTGCAGCGCTTTCTTGGCTTCGCCAACTACTATCGGAGGTTTATCCGGGGCTTTGGCAGGGTCGCAGCTCCCATTACATCTCTGTTGAAGGGTGGGCCGTCCCGGCTCCGCTGGTCTGCTGAGGCTGACAGGGCCTTCAGTAACCTGAGGGGTCTGTTCACCTCAGCCCCGGTACTGGCCCACCCCGATCCATCACTACCATTCGTAGTGGAGGTGGATGCATCTGAGGTAGGGATAGGCGCTGTCCTATCTCAACGCTCGGGCACGCCAACCAAGCTCCGCCCATGTGCCTTCTTCTCTAAGAAGCTCAGCCCGGTGGAGCAGAACTATGACGTTGGTGATCGGAAGCTGTTGGCTGTTGTCCGAGCCCTGACCGTGTGGAGGCACTGGCTCGAAGGGGCGAAACACCCTTTCCTCTTCTGGACAGACCACCGTACCCTGGAGTACATCCGGGCAGCGAGGAGGCTAAATCCTCGCCAGGCCAGGTGGGCCCTGTTCTTCACCCGGTTTGATTTCACACTATCATACATCCCGGGTACGAAGAACGTGAAGGCAGACACATTGTCACGGCTGTATGACACAGAGGAGAGGCCCAGAGACAACACCCCGGCCTCCTGCATTGTGGCTCTAGTAGTATGGGTGATGGACGCGGATATAGAGCAGGCGTTACGCACAGAGCCATCTCCACCTCAGTGTCCTGCTGGGCTGCAGTACGTGCCTGCTCTTATCCGTGATCGTCTGATCTAATGGGCACACACGTCACCCTCCTCTGGTCACCCAGGTATCGGTCGTACAGTGCGCTGCCTGACCGGAAAGTATTGCTGGCCTACAAACCTGCCAAGAGAGGGCTGCCCACCAAAACGGCAGGTAGCTTAGTGGTTAAGAGTGTTGTGCCAGTAACCGAAAGGTCGCTGGTTCTAATCCCCGAGCCGACTAGGTGAAAAATCTGTCGATGTGCCCTTGAGCAAGGCACTTAACTCTAATTGCTCCTGTAAGTCGCTCTGGATAAGAGTGTCTGCTAAATGACAAAAAAAAATTAAATAATAATAATAATTGCCATACAGAGCTGGGCTTTACAGAAGAGTGGCCAGAAAAAAGCCATTACTTAAAGAAAAAAATAAGCGAACACGTTTGGTGTTTGCCAAAAGGCATGCGGGAGACTCCCAAACAGATGGAAGAAGGTACTCTGTTCAGATGAGACTAAAATTGAGCTTTTTGGCAATCAAGGAAAACGCTATGTCTGGCGCAAACCCAACACCTCTCATCACCCCGAGAACACCATCCCCACAGTGAAGCATGGTAGTGGCAGCATCTTGCTGTGAGGATATTTTTTATCGGCAGGGACTGGGAAACTGGTCAGAATTGAAGGAATGATGGATGGCGCTAAATACAGGGAAATTCTTGAGGGAAACCTGTTTCAGTGTTCCAGAGATTTGAGACTGGGACGGAGGTTCACCTTCCAGCAGGACAATGACCCTAAGCATACTGCTAAAGCAACACTTGAGTGGTTTAAGGGGAAACATTTAAATATCTTGGAATGGCCTAGTCAAAGCCCAGACCTCAATCCAATTGAGAATCTGTGGTATGACTTAAAGATTGCTGTACACCAGCGGAACACATCCAACTTGAAGGAGCTGGAGCAGTTTTGCCTTGAAGAATGGGTAAAAATCCAAGTGGCTAGATGTGCCAAGCTTATAGAGACATACCCCAATAGACTTGCAGCTGTTATTGCTGCAAAAGGTGGCTCTACAAAGTATTGACTTTGGGGAGGGGGGGGGGGGGTTGAATAGTTATTCACGCTCAAGTTTTCTGTTTTTTTGTCTTATTTCTTGTTTGTTTCACAAGAAAAAATATTTTGCATCTTCAAAGTGGTAGGCATGTTGTGTATATCAAATTATACAAACCCTCAAAAAAATCAAATTTAATTCCAGGTTGTAAGGCAACAAAATAGGAAAAATGCCAAGGGGGGTGAATACTTTCGCAAGCCACTGTATGGAGCATTGGTGGCTAATCTGATGGCCGAATGGTAAAGAGGAGCGATTACGATAGAGGAAACCAAGTCTATACTTAACCTTAGCCTGCAGCTTGGATGTGTGCTGAGACAAGGACAGTGTACCGTCTAGCCATACTCCCAAATGCTTGTATGAGGTGACTACCTCAAGCTCTAAACCCTCAGAGGTAGTAATAACACTGATGGGGAGAGGGGCATTCTTCTTACCGAACCACATGACCTTTGTTTTGTAGATGTTCAGAACAAGGTTTAACACAAAATCCGGGGAGGGGCCAGCTGAGTATATGACTGCATCATCTGCATATAAATGGATGAGAAAGCTTCCTACTGCCTGAGCTATGTTGTTGATGTAAATTGAGAAGAGTGTGGGGCCTAGGATCGAGCCTTGGGGTACTCCCTTGATGACGGGCAGTGGCTGAGACAGCAGATGTTCTGACTTTATACACTGCACTCTTTGAAAGAGGTAGTTAGCAAACCAGGCCAAAGACCCCTCAGAGACACCAATACTCCTTAGCCGGCCCACAAGAATGGAATGGTCTACCGTATCAAAAGCTTTGGCCAAGTCAATGAAAATAGCAGCACAACATTGCTTAGAATCAAGGGCAATGGTGACATCATTTAGAACCTTTAAGGTTGCAGTGACACATCCATAGCCTGATCGGAAACCAGATTGCCTACCGGAGAGAATACTATAGACATCAAGAAAGACAGTCAGTTGATTATTGACAAGTTTTTCCAACACTTTTGATGAACAGGGCAAAATAGAAATTGGCCTATAACAGTTAGGATCAGCTTGATCTCCCCCTTTAAGTAAAGGACGCAACGTGGCTGCTTTCCAAGCAATGGGAACCTCCCCAGAGAGGAGAGACAGGTTAAAAAGGTTAGAGATAGGCTCGGCGATGATAGGGGCTGCAACTTTAAAGAAGAAAGGATCTAAACCATCTGCCCCAGATGTTTTTTGGGGGTCAAGTTTAAGGAGCACCTTTAGCACCTCAGACTCATTGACCGCCTGCAGGGAGAAACTTTGTAGCGGGCAGGGGAAAAAGAAGGAGGAGCATCGGGGCTGGTCGCATTAGAATGGGTGGGAGATGAGGAAATGTTGGACGGGTAAGGAGGCATGGCTGAGTCAAATAGGAATCCTGACTTAATGAAGTGGTGATTAAAGAGTTCAGCCATGCGCTCCTTGTCAGTAACAACCACATCATCAACATTAAGGGACATGGGTAGCTGTGAGGAGGAGGGTTTATTCTCCAGGTCTTTCACTGTCTTCCAGAACTTCTTGGGGTTAGACCCACAGAGAGAGAACTGCTCCTTTAAGTAACTAACTTTAGCCTTCCGGATAGCCTGAGTGCACTTATTTCTCATTTGCCTGAACGAGAGCCAGTCAGCCTGAGTATGCGTGTGCCGAGCTTTTCGCCAAATTGAATTCTTGAGGTGGAGTAACTCTGCCAGATCACGGTCGAACCAGGGGCTGGTCCACCTGTGGTAAATTCATTTGATTGGGCATAACTTGGAAAGGCACACACCTGTCTATATATATATATATATATATATATATATATATATATATATATATATATATATATATATGGTCCCACAGTTGACAGTGCTTGTCAGAGCAAAAACCAAGCCATGAGGTCGAAGGAATTGTCCGTAGAGCTCCGGAATTGTGTCAAGGAACAGATCTGGGGAAGGGTACCAAAACATTGAAGGTCCCCAAGAACACAGTGGCCTCCATCATTCTTAATTGGAAAACGTTTGGAACCACCTGTACTCTTCCAACAGGACAACGACCCAAAGCACACAGCAAAGACAACGCAGGAGTGGCTTAAGGACAAGTCTCTGAATGTCCTTGAGTGGCCCAGCCAGAGCCCGGACTTGAACCCGATCTAACAACGCTCCCCATCCAACCTGACAGAGCTTGAGAGGATCTGCAGAGAAGAATGGGATAAACTCCCCAAATACAGGTGTGCCAAGCTTGCAGTGTCATACCCAAGAAGACTCGAGGCTGTAATCGCTGCCAAAGGCGCTTCAACAAAGTACTGTGTACAGGGTCTGAATTCTTATGTAAATGTATATTTCCACTTTTTTTTTATATACATTTGCAAAAAATTCTCAAAACCTGTTTTTGCTTTGTTATTATGGGGTATTGCGTATAGATTAATGGGGGGAAAAAAACAATTTTATCCATTTTAGAATAAGGCTGTAACGTAGCAAAATGTGGAAAAAGTCAAGGGGTCTGAATACTTTCCGAATGCACTGTATATCTCACCAGGTCAGGGTTTTTCAGCATCCATATATCCACTAGTTCTAATGTATCCATGATATTCGTGATCTCCTTAAGTGCATGAGGGTGATAGTTTGTAGTGTGATTTCCTTTACGATCCATTGAGGTACTTAAAACCATATTATAATGTACCCCAATACTAATAGATTCATTCGTTGCTTGTGAGCTCAATAGATTATTATATATATTTTTGAAGAAGTGTTGATCATCATTATTTGGGCCATATAGATTAATTAGCTAGATCTGTTTTTGATCCAACAGCATATTTAAAAGGATCCATCTTTCTTCAGGATCTGTTTGCAGTTTGCACACTCAGATCAAAATTGTTGTTAATTAATATAATCACCCCTTTTGAGTTTCTTTGTCCATGACAAAAATATATTTTTCCACCCAACCTCATCTATATTGGTATATTATATTCTTTCTCTTTTAGCCAGGTAAAAATGTATCTTCTTTTTTTATGATCTGCTATGCCATTACTATTGTAACTGGCTATACTTATTTTTCCACTTATCATAATGATACCCAAGTTTCAATTATACTTACATTTACATTTACATTTTAGTCATTTAGCAGACGCTCTTATCCAGAGCGACTTACAGGAGCAGTTAGGGTTAAGTGCCTTGCTCAAGGGCACATTTACGTCATTTAGCAGACGCTCTTATCCAGAGCGACTACAAATTGGTGCATTCACCCTATAGCCAGTGGGATAACCACTTTACAATTATACTTTTTTTTTTTTTCTTTTTTTTTGGGGGGGGGGGGAGGGGTAGAAGGATTACTTTATCCTATCCCAGGTGTTCCTTAAAGAGGTGGGGTTTCAAATGTCTCCGGAAGGTGGTGAGTGACTCCGCTGTCCTGGCGTCGTGAGGGAGCTTGTTCCACCATTGGGGTGCCAGAGCAGCGAACAGCTTTGACTGGGCTGAGCGGGAACTATGCTTCCGCAGAGGAAGGGGAGCCAGCAGGCCAGAGGTGGATGAACGCAATGCCCTCGCCTGGGTGTAGGGACTGATCAGAGCCTGAAGGTACGGAGGTGCCGTTCTCCTCACTGCTCCATAGGCAAGCACCATGGTCTTGTAACGGATGCGAGCTTCAACTGGAAGCCAGTGGAGTGTGCGGAGGAGGGGGGTGACGTGAGAGAACTTGGGAAGGTTGAACACCAGACGGGCTGCGGCATTCTGGATGAGTTGTAGGGGTTTAATGGCACAGGCAGGGAGCCCAGCCAACAGCGAGTTGCAGTAATCCAGACGGGAGATGACAAGTGCCTGGATTAGGACCTGTGCCGCTTCCTGTGTAAGGCAGGGTCGTACTCTCCGAATGTTGTAGAGCATGAACCTGCAGGATCGGGTCACCGCCTTGATGTTGGCGGAGAACGACAGGGTGTTGTCCAGGGTCACGCCAAGGCTCTTCGCACTCTGGGAGGAGGACACAACGGAGTTGTCAACCGTGATGGCGAGATCATGGAACGGGCAGTCCTTCCCCGGGAGGAAGAGCAGCTCCATCTTGCCAGGGTTCAGCTTGAGGTGGTGATCCGTCATCCATACTGATATGTCGGCCAGACATGCAGAGATGCGATTCGCCACCTGGTTATCAGAAGGGGGAAAGGAGAAGATTAGTTGTGTATCGTCAGCGTAGCAATGATAGGAGAGGCCATGTGAGGATATGACAGAGCCAAGTGACTTGGTGTATAGGGAGAAAAGGAGAGGGCCTAGAACTGAGCCCTGGGGGACACCAGTGGTGAGAGCACGTGGTGCGGAGACAGCTTCTCGCCACGCCACTTGGTAGGAGCGACCGGTCAGGTAGGACGCAATCCAGGAGTGAGCCGCGCCGGAGATGCCCAGCTCGGAGAGGGTGGAGAGGAGGATCTGATGGTTCACTGTATCAAAGGCAGCAGACAGGTCTAGAAGGACAAGAGCAGAGGAGAGAGAGTTAGCTTTAGCAGTGCGGAGAGCCTCCGTGACACAGAGAAGAGCAGTCTCAGTTGAATGACCAGTCCTGAAACCTGACTGGTTTGGATCAAGAAGGTCATTCTGAGAGAGATAGCAAGAGAGTTGGCTAAAGACGGCACGCTCAATAGTTTTGGAAAGAAAAGAAAGAAGGGATACTGGTCTGTAGCTTACCACAACCAATGTTTGTAAACTTACCATTAAAAAGCACCATGATGATTAAGTATCCATATAGCTGTACCATAACATTTGCACTGTTTACCATACTGTAGCTGCAACTGTGTAAATCTCCAATCGTCCTAATATTCCACCCACTAAAACCTCCCCCCATATCTAGGTCTGTTGTCACTAAGACCATCAGACCATCGCCCTGTTTCATGACGCACCTTTGCCTCCTAAGGCAAACCCTTGGCCGCCAATTCGCGTAGGCCAGTTGGAAATTTGGGCAGTCTTATGATAACATAATTCAATACTGCCACCCTTCACTCACACATTCAAAGCCCCATAGGTCTATTGCATATTTATGAGGGTGCTTTTTAAGAGAACTACCCAAATAACATGGAAAACAGTCAGGAAAAAATTATAATAACAATAATAGATAATATTAATAGAAATAATAACAGCACAATATTATAGATTCATGCTCATATTTAGAAAGTCCTAGCAAAGGCTATAAGCATGTCAGCCCAACCTGCTCAGTTCATTGGATCCAATTGTTTGAAAATATGACAAAAAATGAAGAAATAAATAACTATAAATATTGCAAGACCAGTTCTTTATGTCCATTACATGCAAAAATTAAATCCTGTTTTATTCCGCCAAAAATAAAAAAATTATAATAACAATAATGACATGGACCTCGCTTTGTGCACGGGGGCATTGTCATGCTGAAACAGGAAAGGGCCTTCCCCAAACCCAGATTCGTCCTTCGGACTGCCAGATGATGAAGCGTGATTCATCACTCCAGACAACTCATTTCCACTGCTCCAGAGTCCAATGGCGGCGAGCTTTACAGCACTCCAGCCGAAGCTTGGTATTGCGCAAGGTGATCTTAGGCTTGTGTGCCGCTGCTCGGCCATGGAAACCCATTTCATGAAGCTCCCGACAAAGAGTTATTGTGCTGATGTTAATCCAGACGCAGTTTAGAACTCAGTAGTGAGCGATGCAACTGAGGACAGACGATTTTTACGCACTATGCGTAGCAGCACTCGGCGGTCCCTTTCTGTTAGCTTGTGTGGCCTACCACTTCGCGGTTGAGCTGTTGTTGCTCCTAGATGTTTCTACTTCACAATAACAGTACTTACAGTTGACCAGACTGACTTGTTGGAATGTGTTGTGGAAAATAATCACTATACTTTATTAAAAACCACAGTTCTTCCAGAGTTTTTGTAGAATCAAGATTGACTTTATTACAATTCAACAAAGCCGAGCTGGCTCCACTCTCCGTCTATAATGTCCCATTCACACACATCCCAGCTCAAAGCCACTCCCTCTTAGGTTCTCCTACCATTATCTTCAGTTTCCCGCTCTCTACCGCTCCGCCCACTTCCTTTGTCTATGATAGGGCTAAATTTGACTGTCATTCAGTTTAGAAACAATATTATTACAATCAATCATACCCTTGTCATGCAAAAACAATCATGTTCAGTTTTAAACTCTGTTCAACCCCGGCTCACTCTGGCTTGACCTAAATATTGATTGTTGGACATGACAGGTCCATACTTAATCTTTCAAACATACACAAACCCCACCCCATCATGCTGTAATCAATCAAGAAGATAGCCAAGGAGAGACAAAGGGTTTAGCCTGAACTCTGTTCAACCCTGGCTCGTTCCAGGGATATCCCTAAGGAGAGCCACATTCTGGTTTCAGTCTCTGATAAGGTAGGACAGCCATGGATTTAGGTAAGAGCGAGCAATTCGACCCTAGGTCAGATTCCCATTTCACACACACACCCAAGCCCAGTGAAAGGAACCATTCAAGTTCTTGCCTAGCAACAGAGAATCCTCACTACATGTTCGTCACGTCTGTGATTTAACTTCGGTTATCCAATAGTTTACAAAAAAATCTTCATCATATCCCCCCAAATGGGACTATTAGTCCCATAACCTTATATTATGTTCATACCATCAATCACAATCTTTGCATTCAAGGTTATACTCACAATAAACAATATCAATATTTCTACTAAAAACTATTCCAATATATGTGTTGGTATCCCAACACATTAAAATACATAAAATTAATGCAATTTTGTTTTAACCATAATATCTAGGATACGTTGAGAATTGTGTCAACATCTTTAGCTCCCACAATTTATTTACCATATCACATGTAGTATAACAATCAAAAGAATCAATATCAATACTTAATCCATTAATTGCAATGTCAACATCTTTAGTTATTAACATATTAATAACTTATTCAGATCAATCAGTCAGCTTACAATTCATTATCATAATGAAATTATTTACCCAAAAGAAATTTAGAATGTCAATTCTTAGTTAGTCACCTTGGTTCCATCACTCAAAGTAAAAACTCTCACCTTAGCACATATTGACACTGTCAGAATGTACATTTATATTATCCATAATTCTAGCATTTGCTTCCTCATAAGGATAATAACAACATATCAGTAACTCAATGAATTCTTAGTCTAAATTACTATAAATTTAGCAGTGTATAATACAGGGGTGTCAAACTCATTTTAGCTCAGGGGCCACATGGAGGAAAATCTATTCCCAAGTGGGCCGGACCGGAAAAATCATGGTATATATAACTTAAAAACAACAACTTCAGATTGTTTTCTTTGTTTTAATACGATCAACATACAACATAAAGCTGGAGCCTGAGGACAGTGTGTCCAAAATAGTACAAGCACAACATCACTATTAATCATAAAACACGTCAAGTTTATTTGAAAATTCTAAAGAAAAAGAACACACAAACACACAATGCCTCAGTGATTAACAGAACTGTTTCACAGATCACAGAACTATATCAGGGTGTCATTTCTCAGGCAGAAATGTAGATAAAAATAATGAAATCCTGTTCCCCAAACAAGTGCAAGAACCACAAAGTCAAGAATAGGTTAAATATACAAATAAAATAAAATCAATTAAAAACAATAGCACATCAACATAAAAACATATAAACATAAAGCTGGAGCCTAGGACAGTGTCCAAAAGCACAACATCACTATTAATCATAAAACACCTCAAGTTATTTGAAAGTTCTGAGGACAAAGAACACACAAACACACAATGCCTCAGTGATTCACAGAAGTATATCACAGATCACAGAACTATATCAGGGTGTCATTTCTCAGGCAGAAATGTAGATAAAAATAATGAAATCCTGTTCCCCAAACAAGTGCAAGAACCACAGAGTCAAGAATAGGTTAAATATACAAATAAAATAAAAACAATTAAAAACAATAGCACATCAACATAAAAACATATAAACATAAAGCTGGAGCCTGAGGACAGTGTCCAAAAGCACAACATCACTATTAATCATAAAACACCTCAAGTTATTTGAAAGTTCTGAGGACAAAGAACACACAAACACACAATGCCTCAGTGATTAACAGAACTGTTTCACAGATCACAGAACTATATCAGGGTGTCATTTCTCAGGCAGAAATGTAGATACAAATAATGAAATCCTGTTCCCCAAACAAGTGCAAGAACCACAGAGTCAAGAATAGGTTAAATATACAAATAAAATAAAATCAATTAAAAACAATAGCACATCAACATAAAAACATATAAACATAAATCTGAAAGCGTTGCTCAAACTCCCGTAACAGTCCCGTTATTTTATCTTTGAACCGCTTCATGTCTGCCACATGTTGGGTCGCGCACACATTTTTCAGACAGGGGAAGTGAGCTGCATCACCACCGGCAAGTTGCGTCTCCCACAATGACAGCTTCAACTTGAAAGAACGTATGCTGTCATAATACTGCGTGACAACTTTGTTGCGCCCTTGCAGCTGTTTGTTCAAGTTATTCAGGTGCTCTGTAACATCCACCATAAATGCAAGGTCCTGCATCCATTCTGCGGAATGAAATTCTAACACTGGTTTGCCCTTTTCTTCCATGAACTGTTCAATTTCTTCTCGTAAATCAAAGAAACGCCTCAGCACAGCACCTCGGCTTAACCATCTTACCTCAGTGTGGTATGGCAGGCCATAGATGTGGTCTTTCTCTCTGAGAAGGCTGTCAAACTGACGGTGATTCAGGCTTCTGGATCGGATGAAATTAACAGTTTGGATGACCACCTTCATGACGTTATCCATCTTTAATGACTTGCAACACAAAGCCTCCTGGTGCAAAATACAGTGAAAAGTCAAAAAATCACGTCCTCCATTTGCAGATTGCACTTTCTCTCTGAACTTTGTCACAACGCCTGCTTTTTTCCCGATCATTGAGGGCGCACCATCTGTAGCCAGGCTGACAGCGCGGGACCAGTCCACTCCGACCCTGTCCAGCGCGCCGACGAGTGCGGTAAAAATATCAGCTGCTGTCGTTGCATCTGTCATCGGCACCAACTCCACAAACTCCTCGGTGACGGTCAATGTGTCATCAACTCCGCGGATGAAAATGGCCAGTTGTGCAACATCTGTAATGTCCGTGCTTTCATCAATTGCAACCGAAAACGCAATAAATGACTTTACTTTTTGCTTCAACTGGCTGTCCAAATCCACTGAAAGATCGGAAATCCTGTCTGCAACTGTGTTTCTTGTCAGGCTGATATTTGCAAAAGCCTGCCGCTTTTCAGGGCACACAATCTCCGCTGCCTTCATCATGCATGTTTTTACAAATTCACCCTCACTAAATGGTTTTGAAGCCACTGCGATTTCATTAGCAATGAGGTAGCTAGCTTTCACTGCAGCGTCACTGATGTCTCGGCTGTGAGTAAACACAGACTGCTGTTTCTTCAGACCCGCCAACAGTTCATTCACCTTCTCTCATCTCCGCTGTCCTTGAAAGTTGTCATATTTGTCGGCATGAAGACTCACATAGTGGCGACGAAGGTTATATTCTTTCAGCACTGAAACATGCTCTGAACACACCAAACATACAGCTTTCCCATTCAATTCCGTGAATAAATAGGATGACCATTTTTCTTGGAACACTCTGCACTCTGCGTCCACTTTTCTCTTTTTTGACAGAGACATATTGGGGCAATGAGGGTGCCAAAGCACATAATGTTAAAAGTAGAAGCCGTAATAAATATCGCGGGCAAAACAAAGTAGCTCATTGGCTGCACGTGCTTGACCTACTTGCTCTGCCCCGGTATAAACAGTTTGCTTGCTTAACACAATTGCTATTGCGCCATCCAGTGGACGCAATTGGAACAGCAGTTTATTTTATTGAAAAATTGCAGCGCATATTTATTTATTTATTATTTATTATTTTTTTTCAAAATCATCTCGTGGGCCGGATTAAACCCGTTTGCGGGCCTGATCCGGCCCGCGGGCCGGACATTTGACACCCCTGGTATAATACCTCCTTAATCAACCTACTACCTCAAATAACAATCCCTTCCTCCCCCGGCACTCAATCTTCTGGTGTGTCTTCATTATGTTCTTCAGATAGCTTCATAGTTCAACTTGGATTGCCCATGACAATGTCCCAATTCCAATGTCACACCTGAGCCGCCCCACCTCTACCTCCATTCTGTTTTGTCCATTTTGCCAACCAGTATACCAAAACTATGAGAAATGTTGTATTTGAATAGATTTCTCTTCCTGCCCACTTCACATGGACTCCTGTCACATTCTTGAGAGAAAAGGCATAAAAGAAAAGGCAGTTGATTGCTTTGATTGGATGGTGGTTCTGATTCAGGTCTCCTGGTAGAGGTGGTGATGGACAGGAACGTCTTCAACGCCTTTGTTGCTCCTCTTCAGCCGGGTAGAGGGTTTTTTGTTTTTATTGAGGTTCACACCGTTCTGGACCGAATTATCTCTGCTTTGCATCAAGACACCATCCGTAGTAACCCCGAGAAAGGACAGATCATAACAGTTTAGTTGAGTTCATTTCCAATCCCAAAAATCCCTATAAGCATTGACTATTTGACAAATTATTATGTTTCACTAATCATTCTTAATACCAATTTATTCTAATACTAATACTTGACCCTCCTGCCTGATAGATTTTCTTTGAGGGGTCCCTGCATTCCAAAGGCTATCTGTATCTAAGTGTGATATAGTTTCACATTCTCCCTTGAATCCTCCTAAATTATAACCCAATTGTTTTATTTTAACACATATTTTTGCTCATAGTCTATTTGATATTTCTCTGGTGTTTCCCTTTCCCTTGTCTCTATTCTAACATCTAATTGCTTACACTTCTCTCCCCACCCTGGTTGATTATAAAATGGTTTATATTTAGGATTTTCTAAATATGACAAACATTCTGCTTGGCAATATGAGTTCCTGTCATGATTTAACTGGATTTGAACCCAAATGCAGACAACTACACCAAGCCAGAGAAGGTTTAACGGGCTTATTTACAATGTTCAATTAGTCCAGGTTTCCAATAATAGGGGAAGAGCAAGTCCAGGTTACAGGGAGGGTAACAGATCCAGGTCAGGGCAGGTGTGGTACCGTAATGTCCTAGTGTCCGTGGTGAGTCCAAAAGGGAGGTCCGGTAGTGGAAAGCAGGATGGTGGTGGCAGGAGTGAAGCGGAGGCAGGAGTCAGGTTCCAATAATCTGTGGCACAGGAGAAAAGTAAATAGAACAGGCCAAAAACACAAAGAGCGAAAACAAACAGGTTGAGTCGACAGCGAGACTAACATGGTCGTCTTGACTATGATCTGACGATGAGTGACAAGTTTGACCGGGTCTTAAAGGCTGAGGTGATTATGGTGAATGAGCTGCAGCTGGAACCCTGACTCCCGCACACCAGACTTCACTCCTGCAATCAAGGACAGACAGAGGGGAGGGGGAGAGCAGAGAGAGAGCTACCTAGCAGCAGTAGGCCTAACAGTACCCCCCCCTCTACGGACGCCACCTGGCGGCCGACAGGGTTTATCAGGATGTAACCTATGAAACTCACGGACCAGAGCAGGATCCACAATGAAGCTCCTAGGCACCCAGGAACGTTCCTCAGGACCATAACCCTCCCAATCCACCAGGTACTGGAAACCACGACCCCGGCGGCGAACATCCAGAAGTCGCCGGACAGTGTAGACCGGACCCCCACCCACGATCCTGGGCGGAGGAGGGGGACGAGAGGGCGGGCACAGAGGGCTAACCGACACAGGCTTAATCTGGAAAACATGAAAGGTGGAATGAACCCGTAGGGAGGCAGGAAGCTGTAGCTTAACCGCGCAGGGGTTAACAATAGACAGTATCTTGAACGGTCCTATAAAACGAGGCGCCATCTTCTTAGACTCCACTTTCAATGGAAGGTCACGTGACTTAAGCCATACCTCTTGACCAGGAGAGTAACCGGGAGCCTGGGACCGGTGACGGTTGGCTTGCCTCTGCATGTACGCCGAAGCTCGGGACAGAGCTACCCTGGCCTTCCTCCAGACCTTGAAGCAGCGGCGCATGTGGGACTGCACCGAGGGTACCGCCAGTTCCCTCTCTTGAGAAGGGAACAGGGGAGGTTGATAACCCAGAGCACACAGAAAGGGAGACAAACCAGAGGAAGCGTTAGTCAAGGTGTTATGAGCATATTCCACCCAGGGGAGCATGGAGCTCCATGACCCAGGGTTAGACCCTCTGACACAGCGGAGAGCGGTCTCCATCTCCTGGTTCGCTCTCTCGGCTTGCCCGTTGGTCTGGGGGTGATATCCAGAGGACAGGCTGGATGTGATGCCCAAAGCTTTACAGAAAGCTTTCCATACCTGGGAGACAAACTGGGGACCCCTGTCAGAGACAATATCCGTGGGTAGACCATGAGAGCGGAACACATGTTCAACCAAAATATCAGCCGTCTCTCTGGCAGTGGGCAGTTTAGGTAGGGCCAAAAAATGAGCAAACTTAGAAAAACGATCAATCACAGTAAGAATGACAGTCTTTCCAGACTGAAAAAGTCCAGTGACAAAATCCATAGCAATGTGCGACCAGGGCCGGCTGGGTATAGGTAGAGGTCGTAGATGACCAGCGCTGGCCTGGGTGGAGTTCTTACTTCGTGCACATACCGTACAAGCAGCAATGAAGGCTCGAGTGTCCGCCTCCATCGTGGGCCACCAGAACTTCCGTCGCACAAAGTCAAGGGTCCGCGAAACTCCAGGGTGACAGGTAAGGGGAGACGAGTGAGCCCACTGAAGTACCTGGGAGCGAGCAGACTCAGGGACAAACAACCGGTTAGGAGGACCCCTCCCAGAGTCAGCTTGATGATGTTGAGCCTGTCTAACAATCCCTTCGATGTCACATGTGATGGCCGCAATACTGCAGGTAGGAGGCAAGATGGGTTCAGGGTTACTACCAGTATCAACAGCCGAATGAACACGAGACAGGGCGTCAGGCTTGACGTTGCGTGACCCAGGACGGTAAGACAGAGAAAAATTGAATCTCCCAAAAAATAGTGCCCACCTGGCTTGACGGGGGTTGAGCTGCTTCGCTGACTGGATGTAAGCCAGATTCTTATGATCCGTCCAAATGATGAAGGGTTGTTCCGCCCCCTCCAACCAATGTCGCCACTCCTCGAGAGCCAGCTTAACGGCGAGCAGTTCACGATTGCCAACATCATAATTCCTCTCTGCCTGAGAAAGTTTCCTAGAAAGAAAAGCACAGGGATGCAGTTTGTTATCTTCAGGAGAACGTTGTGACAACACCGCACCTACCCCAGTGTCGGATGCATCCACCTCCACGACAAACTGGCGGTCGGGGTCCGGCTGCATCAGAATGGGAGCCGAGGCGAAGCGATGTTTCAGTTCTTCGAACGCTGATTCGGCCCCTTCATTCCAAGCGAACGGTCGTGAGATGGAGGTGAGAGCAGTGAGTGGCGCCGCAATGCGGCTGTAGTCCTTGATGAACCTCCTGTAGAAGTTCGCAAACCCCAGGAATCGTTGAAATTGTTTGCGGGTGGAGGGGGCTGGCCAGTCCGTGACAGCAGAGATCTTAGCTGGGTCCATCCGCAACTCCCCCTGAGCTATGATGTAACCCAAAAAAGAGGTCTCAGACACATGAAATTCACATTTCTCCATCTTCACAAACAGTTTGTTCTCCAACAACCTTTGCAACACCTGGCGCACATGCAGTTCATGTTCCTGGGAGGACTCTGAGAAAATCAAGATATCATCCAGATAGACAAAAACAAACCGATTCAACATGTCCCGAAGGACATCATTGACTAGTGCCTGAAAAACAGCAGGGGCATTGGACAACCCAAAAGGCATAACTAGATACTCAAAATGTCCCAAGGGTGTGTTGAAGGCAGTCTTCCATTCATCACCTTTACGAATGCGCACCAGGTGATACGCATTTCGTAGATCCAGTTTGGTAAAGATAGTTGCACCATGAAGGAGGGGAAAAGCAGAATTAATTAATGGCAGAGAATATTTGTTCTTAATGGTGATGTTGTTAAGTCCACGGAAATCAATACAGGGTCTGAGGGTCTTATCCTTCTTAGCAACAAAAAAGAATCCCGCTCCTACAGGTGACGAGGAAGGACGAATAATACCTGCCGCCAAGGAGTCCCGAATGTAGTTCTCCATAGCCTCCGTCTCCGGGCGGGAGAGATTGTACAGGCGACTGCTGGGGAGCGGGGCTCCTGGCTGGAGGTCAATGGCGCAGTCGTAAGGCCGGTGAGGAGGAAGAGAAGTAGCTCTGTGTTTGCAGAAAACGGATGCCAGTTCATGATACACGTCAGGGACAGCAGAAAGATCCATGGACTCCAGTGGAGGTTGAGGCACAGTGCTGGCAGGGGTCTGAGCAGAACACAAACAATTCACATGACAAAATGTGCTCCATGAAGCAATGCTACCTGTCACCCAATCAATGTGTGGATTGTGTCTTATGAGCCAGGGGATACCAAGGACCAGGGGGGTCTGTGGGCAGTCGATTATATGGAATTGAATGTTCTCCTGATGATTTCCCGACACTCTGAGACAAACAGGAACAGTCTGATGAGTAATACGGGTCAACAATTGTCCATTTAGACCCTTAGCCTGCAGCGGACAGTCCATAGGAACAGTCTCCAAATCCATTTGTTGAGCCCACTCTCTATCCAAAAAGCTTTCGTCGGCACCAGAGTCAACCAGCGCACTAACAGAGAAATTCTGGGACTGCCACTGGAGGGATGCCTGGAGCAGAATGCGGGGAGAAGAGGAAGAATCCGCTGCTCGGCTCACCAAAACTTCTCCCAATAATGATGAGCCGGCCCTTTTCCCGGACGAACTGGGCAGAAAGGAACGAAATGACCAGCTTCTCCACAATACAGGCAGACCCGAGCCTGAATACGACGTGCACGCTCCTCTGAGGACAACCGTGCACGACCCACCTCCATGGCTTCGGGTTCAGTGCTCCACGTATCGACTCGGGAAGACATGGCTTTCTCCGTAGGGAAGATGCGGGGAGGAGTTTGTTGACGACAGACAGGTTGCTTGGAACTAACACTCCTCTCCCGGCGGCGCTCCCGAATCCGATTATCCAACCTGATGGTGAGTGAAATAAGATTATCCAGCGTAGGCGATTCATCATATGACACCAATTCATCTTTTAAAGTCTCAGACAAAGCATTGATGAACACTCCTTGTAATGCCTCGTCATTCCAACCACTCACTGCCGCTAAAGTCCGAAACTCCACTGCCATCTCCGCCACACTGCGAGCCCCCTGCCGAAGAGAAAACAACCGTTTCGCAGCCTCCTTGCCCCGTACGGGGTGGTCAAAAACCTTCCTCATCTCAGTGGTGAAGGCAACGTAAGCGTTGCAAATGTCCGACTGACTCTCCCAGACCGCGGATCCCCAGGCACGAGCGGAACCACTAGTAGAGTTGATAAGGTAGGCAATACGGGCTCTTTCTGAGGCGTAGGTGAGGGGCTGTTGTTCAAACACTAACGAGCATTGAGTCAAAAAATCGCCACAGGTTCCCGTGTTCCCGTCATAGCGCTCTGGAGCAGGAACAAAAGGTTCTCTGATCTGGGCTGAAGGGGTAGGAAAAACAGGTGGAGCAGGAGAAGGAGCAATTTGTATGCCATGCCAGAGGGGTGCATTATTAACTTGGGTAGTAAGGGCAGACACTTGATTGGTGAGTAATTGAACCTGATTAAGCAGCACCTGACTGTTCTCAGCAATAGTCTTAAACAGGGTATCATGTTGGCCAAGTAAAATGCCCTGATTGGCTATGGCAGTCCGAATTTGAGTGCACTCTGGGGTGGTATCCGAGCTACTGTCTGCTGGGTTCATGTTGGTCAGATCATACTGTCATGATTTAACTGGATTTGAACCCAAATGCAGACAACTACACCAAGCCAGAGAAGGTTTAACAGATTTATTTACAATGTTCAATTAGTCCAGGTTTCCAATAATAGGGGAAGAGCAAGTCCAGGTTACAGGGAGGGTAACAGATCCAGGTCAGGGCAGGTGTGGTACCGTAATGTCCTAGTGTCCGTGGTGAGTCCAAAAGGGAGGTCCGGTAGTGGAAAGCAGGATGGTGGTGGCAGGAGTGAAGCGGAGGCAGGAGTCAGGTTCCAATAATCTGTGGCACAGGAGAAAAGTAAATAGAACAGGCCAAAAACACAAAGAGCGAAAACAAACAGGTTGAGTCGACAGCGAGACTAACATGGTCGTCTTGACTATGATCTGACGATGAGTGACAAGTTTGACCGGGTCTTAAAGGCTGAGGTGATTATGGTGAATGAGCTGCAGCTGGAACCCTGACTCCCGCACACCAGACTTCACTCCTGCAATCAAGGACAGACAGAGGGGAGGGGGAGAGCAGAGAGAGAGCTACCTAGCAGCAGTAGGCCTAACAGTTCCTTAGATGACAGAAGTTGTGGTTGAACATAGCACAGTCCTGGTAACTGTGAGGATTTGGAACTACTGTTAATTCTTTTAAAGGAGATGTGGTGCATATGAAACTATTTTCTTTAATTTAATTTTTATGTAGTATATTGTACCCATCAATACCTGTCATTGTTCAACGCCTCCTTCCATTCTCTTTCTTCTGCATTTGGTATGGCTCTAACATGTAAAGGGTTTTGTGCACTTTCCCAAGGAATAACTACTTCAACAACACTTCCCCCTGGAAATGTAGCACTAAGTACTACATCAAATTGTTTATCTAAGTATTGGGCTGTTATCCTTATGTCTATGATCCACCTGTCTTTTTCTTTTATTATCTTAAGGTCACAGTTACCCCATGTGATTTCCCCATAATCCTTGTGTTGGTTCCTCCCACACCAATAACCAGTTGACCCTCGTACTTTAATAGCGATCCCTTTCTGTATTTTAGTTATGGTTCCTGCTTGTGCAGGAATATACATTTTAATCCTGTCTGTTTCTCTTCTCTGTCTTGTTCTTTTGCTCTTTACTATTGTCAATGTGCCATTCCCCTTATTCTTAGGGGGACTATTCAAGGGCAGAGAAATCAATGATGGGAATATCTGGAGTGTCTTGGATGTCTGGAATATCTTGGAGGACTGGGAGGTCTTGGAGGTCTGGAAGGTCTTGGAAGTCTGGAAGATCTTGGAGGTCTGGCCCTCCCCAGAGGGAATCAGCAAGAGCACGTAGCTCATTATTATCATTCCATTGCCATCCTCCTGCCTCTCCTGATTCTCGCCAGCTCCAGCATCCTCAGGTCCTTCATCTCTAGATCGTTGGTTTCCTCGTGGTACCCTGGTACAGTGGTTCAGATGATACCAGGTCGAGCTCCCCTCAATCCGTACAGCCGTTGGTGTAGAGTGGGTGACGATGTAGGGTCCCTCATGTCTTGGTTCGTTCCACTTCCTTCTTAAGACCCTGACGTAGACCTTTTCCCCTGGGACTACCGGTCGTGGTGGATTCACTTCTGGTTCTGGAACTCTGTTTTTTCTGCTGTTGGTAGATAAATTTATGTATCGCAGTTAGTTGCCTAACATACTCTTCTAATTCTCTTTCCAACTGTTCTAGAGGTGGACCTTTGTAAGGTCCCCTTATCACTGACACTGGCATGGGTCGACCCGTAAGCATTTCATGCGGTGTTAGATGTGTTATTCTGTTAGCTTGCATGCGATAACTCATTAGTGCCAGAAGTAAGGCCCAAAAATACAAAGCAACATTGTCTGTTACCTTAAAATAACAAATCAAATTAGAATCATAACCCTTGACAACACCTTAACTTAATTGTATCCCATAAAGTAATTCAAGGAATAGTACAATTGACTAGCGACAAGTGTCCTTGTCCTGTTATGAATCATACATAAGCCTATTGCTACGTTATAAACTTCTTCCTAATTATTAGTGTTTACATACTACATATAAATCTCACACGTCTCTAGCTTTCGAGCGAGGGTGATCAAGCCTTGCCAGAAAGTCAGAACAAAGGTCAGAGGTCATTCAACCCCATTTAAGTGAGTGTCTCTTTCTATTTCCTTCCCCTTTACCTCAGATATTATTTAACGATATTGTAAACATTTCAAAAATTTTGTGTGCCAGGTTTACATTGTTTTTTTTTCAGTCCATTTCTTATCAGGAGAATGTACATGTGTGTAATTAGAACTCTAGCAATAGAACCTTCCAAAGATGTACTTTATGTGCCCTTTAAAATGTATTATTTCTAACCTGTGAAAAATCCACTAAACCAACAATAAAACGCTACACAACTACCAAATATTAATAATAGTTGGGTTGTGTGTGCTGGTGAAACGTAGGGCAAAAACAAACAAATGGCTAGGCCTTATTTAATTTGGTAGCTCCCCCTCACAGCCTAATCATAAGATTGCTGAGTTTTACAAATTGCTCTCCTCAGCTCACAGTCTCAGGACACATTCCAAAGAGATATATTGAAACTCCCATTCTCCTGGAAAAGAAAGTATACATTTCGTTAACATTCACTATAGTACATCTTAATCAGCCACCCAAACGTTTTAACTATAAACAAAACATGAAAATAATTCCACTGTACTCCATCAACTTAGTAATCGTTTGTTTCAATCTAATTCCTCGTTTATATAAATTGCTATCCTTTGTAAGTAAATGCAAACAAGTGTCTACTTTTTTATGCTAAAGGTACACAAAAAAATATTCCACATAATTATATTACTGAGAACCATTTTGCATCTGGTGGAATGTTTGTTAACAGTGTGTGTGGATTGGGCTCCTCTGCTTTATCCTGATCTACCTCATTTACTGCTGTCAGGTCATGAACCAATCTCCACTTCTGTTTGTCTGCCTTTAGTGGCCTGTTACAGTCACTCTGTTTTAACCAGTACTCCCCCCTTTGGACACATTACTCACATCATGAGTCATGCGTTCAAAAAACCAAACAACAACATTGCCTGTTATCCCTTGGCCACTAAAAGTATTATGAACCAGGTCTGTATGATATCAGATCCTAGAGCATCTTGTGCTTCCATTTGTGACCCATCTGTGGACGTACCCCTTCCTGATCTATTATCAGTCCCTCTGATGTGCATTTAATTTGGATGCCCATTATACACAGTGCATCTCTTCCTAATAGATTAACTGGAGTTTGTTCTGATACTAATATAGGTATGCATGTAACTTTTCCTCCTGCTTCTAGTTTTACGGGAACTGTCATAGGTATTAGCTGCGTTTGTCATGCAAATTCTACTGTCTTTGCATATTTGCCTGACATGGGGAGGTGAGAGGCATAATTTGGACTTATACATGAGTAAGTTGCTCCAGTATCTATCATCATTGGTGGGCCTCTATTATTCACCTGAACCTGCAGCATAGGTTCTTCATCAGCCTGCATAGTTACTGCCACTAGCTGACCCTCCCCTTTAGGATTCCCTGGGCATCCCTAGTATCCCTGATTTGGTCCTCCCCACGGGTTCACCGGGCCCTGTGGCGCCTGTGTCTAAGACTGCCGCCATGCATCCGAGCTGGGGCCATTTCTTTGCCAATTACCCTGTGGTGGTTGCCTAGGCAGCCACAGGTTGGTAGGATAATCCCTTCTCATATGTCCTGATTGATTGCACCCACAGCAGACACCTAGCGTTCCTCTACATCCACCATTTTCGTATGTCTGCTGTTGTGATTGGTACCCTGGATTCTTTGGTCTGTTTCCATTTCCTTTGTTTTGCCACTGTCCAGGGGATTGTTGTGTGTACACGTTCACTACTGATAAGGCAGGAGCTCTTTGGCCTTGCTGCTGAGGCGGTGGTTGTTGACCTCCCTGGATGACAGGTGCCATGATGCCCTCTTCAGGCGGCGCTGGAGTGATCACTGGGGCTTGTGTTTTCATTTTTTTTTGTCAGCTCTTCCAGCTGCATCTGTGTCAGTTTTCTTTGAATGTCTCTCCCTTGCTCTGTCAGTTTCTGTTCGTCCTTCCTGTATTTCTCCACTGCGTGGATAACATGGTCACAGAACTCTTTGTGTGACTTTGACGTTAGTCTCACCACATCTTCTAGTCTGCTTCGGACAGGCATTGGCATTGCTTCCATCAATGATGTCCTGAACAGTGTTGTCATCAGTGGATCCCCCTCTGGATCTCTTTCTGTTTCTTGTCGCCACCTCTTGAGCTAGTCCTCCAGGTAACCTGCCAGGTTTTCTTTATCCCCCAATGGCTTTCCTCTCATTGCTTTTGGGTCTATTTTGGCTGGAAACTCTATTCTCAGAGTGTGCCATAGTCCTGGCCTATAATTGTCAAAGGCCACTCCATCCAGTATCGTCCTCCGCACCGCCGGTATGAGGTCATCCGCCTGCAACAGGTTCTCCATTTTGGCCACTCCCACCAACCTGGCCAGCAATGCCTTCAAGTCTCCCACCGCCAGTAGCTTCCCCATTGTTTGTTCTTCAAATGTTCTAATCCATTTTCCTGCTCCTTCATGCAGGTTAGGCAGTCTAGTCACCAGACCTTCCAGGTCCTGCGTTCCCCAGGGCACATAGTTCCCTAGGGATAGTTCCCCAGGGCACACAACCTGTGTCCCTTTTACCAAAATGGGATATGAGCTCGATACTTTTCTGGCTTTTTTATTGTCCTTTTGTTTCCTAAATTTGATTTTTCCAGATGGGCTTACCGTGTCTTACCTAATTCTGTTACTATAGGTTTGCCTCCTGTGGCTCCTTGCTCTGATAGTCGTCCCTCTATCTCACTCTGTTCTTGATCAGAGTCAGCATACTGTCTAAATTCTTCACCTTCCTCATCACTTGTATTCTCCCCATCTTTTTGCCCATCATACTCTTGTTCATCTATTCCAAAATTTTCCAGTACCGTTAACATGCCCCTCAGCCCTCCATAACAGTCTATATCTAAATGTGATTTTTCTCCTCTTTTTGGTGTGGAAACCTGTCGCTTCCCTTTTTCTACTTCTATCTCTACATTCCCTGTCATTGAGACTAGACCTGTGACCTGAAAATACTGCCCCCCTTCTGTGTATGGTGGTGGTGTAGTTAAGCCAGCCTTTTTCGGTTCACTCTCCCTCTCCATTATTTTCCTTCTAGCTTTGGCTATGCTGTCCCTCCAACTCTTTCCTTCCTCCCAGAACATTTTCAAGATTTCTCTCTCTTTCTCTCTCTTCTTCTTTATTTTCTCCCCTTTCTCTCCTGTTTTATAGTTCTTTATTAGGGTATCCATTTCCTCACACACTGTTACATCAAATGTTCCCTCCTTTGGCCATTTTGTTTCTATTTTCCTGGTTATTTTTTCCCATTTATCAGAGATTTTACCAATCTCTTCACTATTTTCTGGGAACCTTCTCTTCATGATTGCTACTGCTGTTCCTGCCATCCCTACTCCTTGTATTGTTGGTATTTTCTGTTGCTAATCTTATGTTTGGTTCAGTGTTTATATTAGGATGCAAGGTAAATTATTTCTGTTAGCTTTCTCAGCTAAAATCTTTTATATTCCTCAGTTAATGGTATTCTTCTTCCTAATATCTCTTTATACTCTTCTTCTTTCCAAAAATTAGATTTTATCCCTTTCTTTTAATATTCTTCTTATCCTTGTATCATTACTGGATCAATGACATATATAATAACTGTTTCACATTAGATTGTGCCTTTTTCTGATAATGTTATAATTGTAGCCTATTGCATTAATTTAGTTTAAAATACAAATTTGTTGTTTAACAAATATAGAACCTACATAAAGTTGGTGCATCAGCATAATAGTTAAAGCTATTTACAATCCACTGGTGCACGTAACGAAAACAAATTACCGTTTTAGAATTCATTAACTATTTGCATTCGTCACTGGTGTTACGCAAACTATAGAATAAAGTAATAACAATTAGAATTAGTCAAAGAATATTTCCCATTCAACAATTATTCAGACATCTGCTTCAAATGTCTCTTACAGCTCGATTCATACTTGCTGGACTGTCTCTCTTTAACCGCGAACTAGAACATGGCATTAATAAAGTCTATTCACAAACCACCAATAACTAATAGTATATTTGCATTCATATTATTAAAATACATTACTTTCATTCCAGTCTACCTAAACAATTCAAATTTGAAATTCTCACTTCCCTATTAAATCACTTTCCTCTGTTATCAATTCAAATCATGGCCACAGCTCTATTGTAATTGCCAGTCCGCTTATTACAATTCTGTAACTGTCCTTTCTGAATAGACTATAGTTAATTAACCAAATACTTGCTGTATTTGACAAGCATACCATCAATTAATATCCATATTCAATTCAATATTCCAAATTACAACCCTATTCATGGTAATTTAAACTCCCCAAACTTTAGGCAACACAAAAAATGACTCTCAAAATCGTCCCACTATTCCTGTTGCATAAGTGAGTCTTTCAATTCGAAAGAAGCAGGCTGCTAAATTGTCCAGCCTTGTATCACAAAATAAACTGACTGTTCTATCAATATAAACAACCCATAACCATAGTCGAACTACAATCAGAAAACCTAGATTTTAGTCAGTAATGCAGAATCTATGCTTTATTGAAATGACAAGTAAATCCTCCTTTTTCCAATTATAATGGTCTGTAGTTTTAACATCTGGCACATAACACACTTATCAGAAAATAGCTTTACAGTACAAAGATCCCCCAAGCTCGAAGGGAATGACTTAGCAGTCAACGAGTCAAATCTACATTAATCGACCCGGAAACAGATCGAACGAATCCAATCAAATGGATTATGTTTTTTGCCTTACAATATACTAAACTTCCTTTACTGTATCACCTCTGCTCCGAAATGATAGATAGTTATTATAATGCTTAATCTTATTTCCCTCAAATGACCTACACAGTGAGGGGAAAAAGTATTTGATCCCCTACTGATTTTGTACGTTTGCCCACTGACAAAGACATGATCAGTCTATAATTTTAATGGTAGGTTTATTTGAACAGTGAGAGACAGAATAACAACAACAAAAATCCAGGAAAACGCATGTCAAAAAATTTTATGAATTGATTTGCATTTTAATGACGGAAATAAGTATTTGACCCCTCTGCAAAACATGACTTAGTACTTGGTGGCAAAACCCTTGTTGGCAATCACAGAGGTCAGACGTTTCTTGTAGTTGGCCACCAGGTTTGCACACATCTCAGGAGGGATTTTGTTCCACTCTTTTCAGATCTTCTCCAAGTCATTAAGGTTTCGAGGCTGACATTTGGCAACTCAAACCTTTAGCTCCTCCACAGATTTTCTATGGGATTAAGGTCTGGAGACTGGCTAGGCCACTCCAGGACCTTAATGTGCTTCTTCTTGAGCCACTCCTTTGTTGCCTTGGCCATGTGTTTTGGGTCATTGTCATGCTGTAATACCCATCCACGACCCATTTTCAATGCCCTGGCTGAGGGAAGGTTCTCACCCAAGATTTGACGGTACATGGCCCTGTCCATCGTCCCTTTGATGCAGTGAAGTTGTCCTGTCCCCTTAGCAGAAAAACACCCCCAAAGCATAATGTTTCCACCTCCATGTTTGATGGTGGGTGGTGTTCTTGGGGTCATAGGCAGCATTCCTCCTCCTCCAAACACAGCGAGTTGAGTTGATGCCAAAGAGCTCGATTTTGGTCTCATCTGACCACAACACTTTCACCCAGTTCTCCTCTGAATCATTCAGATGTTCATTGGCAAACTTCAGACGGGCCTGTATATGTGCTTTCTTGAGCAGGGGGACCTTGCGGGCGCTGCAGGATTTCAGTCCTTCACGTCGTAGTGTGTTACCAATTGTTTTCTTGGTGACTATGGTCCCAGCTGCCTTGAGATCATTGACAAGATCCTTCCGTGTAGTTCTGGTCTGATTCATCACCGTTCTCATGATCATTGCAACTCCACGAGGTGAGATCTTGCATGGAGCCCCAGGCCGTGGGAGATTGACAGTACTTTTGAGTTTCTTCCATTTGCGAATAATCGCACCAACTGTTGTCACCTTCTCACCAAGCTGCTTGGCGATGGTCTTGTAGCCCATTCCAGCCTTGTGTATGTCTACAATCTTGTCCCTGACATCCTTGGAGAGCTCTTTGGTCTTGGCCATGGTGGAGAGTTTGGAATCTGATTGATTGCTTCTGTGGACAGGTATCTTTTATACAGGTAACAAGCTGAGATTAGGAGCACTCCCTTTAAGCGTGTGCTCCTAATCTTAGCTCGTTACCTGTATAAAAGTCACCTGGGAGCCAGAAATCTTTCTGATTGGGAGGGGGTCAAATACGTATTTCCCTCATTAAAATGCAAATCAATTTATAACATTTTTGACATGGGTTTTTCTGGATTTTTTGTTTTTATTCTGTCTCTCACTGTTCAAATGAACCTACCATTAAAATGATAGACTGATCATTTCTTTGTCAGTGGGCAAACGTACAAAATCAGCAGGGGATCAAATACTTTTTTCCCTCACTGTATGTACTGTCTCCCACCGCTCACGTGTGTCTACGTTTCGGGTGCGCAAGTCAGCACCTATACAATATTCCACTGATTATTTTATCCAATCTCTAGTAATCAATTACACGCACATATTATTCATCATATTGTAATATATTCATATCAACCCAACTATTAGTATTTCTAATGATTCTTTATTACCACAAGTTAGTTTACCATAATCTAGTCCCAGCGGAACAACAACTTTAACTACCTAGACCCTTCCCCTCAGTCATAGAATCCTCCCAGAATCCTATAGACTGGTCACTATTCACTGATCTTACACTATTCTATGCCAGGCAGTGTTGTACACACCCCAAGATATCATTATATCAAAAAGCTCATTATCCAAACTTATATAAAATTATCATACACAACTCTATATCTTATCATTTAAACTTCAGAGCATGACTAATTTTCCACATTTATACCATACTCACAACACATTCACACAATGTTGTTCTCAAACACGCTTAATCACTATTTGCATAACCTAAAGGAATATTTTATTCTATCAAAGGGCCCCAATTCGGAACGTTAACCCTAGCACAGTTATTATTTTACTGTGATCAATTCTACCATAACACTACATCACCTCTAGATTTTCCAAATATAATGTCTGAAACATTGCCTAAAAGATTAGCCGAAATACAATATGTAGACGTCATACGATCGCACCCGTACACGTGACCTGTTCCTCCAACAGGATTTCTCATACCTCTCCTGGTAACGACACACACAACTTCTGATCCCCTCCTAGTAATGTGAATTTTCCTCACTCAGTTGATAAATGAATATCCACATACCATTAATTCTCCTCTTCCTAATGCAAGATTGGGCATGCCCTTTCTCCACCAGCCATAGAACCTTCAATTGACCTCAAATATTGTCCCTTTCCTGACACTTCCTCCACAAAGAAATTTGCTAAATGTAGTCCTTAATCCTTAATGCTGGAGAGACCCCTCTCGTACCTTACCCTCAGATTCAGCTTGATCGAATCACGCAGTTTTTTATGCTAAAAGTAAGAACGTCGCTTACCTGCATTTAACAGTGGCCACTGTATTTTTGTGTGCGATTCGTCCAAACTTTCTCCGATGGCGCAGCACTCAATGATCTCTTTCCAGTCCTGCCGGGGTCGGCAATTATGTTGTGGAAAATAATCACTATACTTTATTAAAAATCACAATTCTTCCAGAGTTTTTGTAGAATCAAGATTGACTTTATTACAATTCAACAAAGCCGAGCTGGTCTGCAGAATTTTCTCTCCTCCTCCTCTCCGCTCTCCGCCTATATAGTCCCATTCACACACATCCCAGCTCAAAGCCCCTCCCTCTTAGGTACTCCTACCATTACCTTCAGTTTCCTGCTCTCTACCGCTCTGCCCACTTCCTTAGTCTATGATAGGGCTAAATTTGACTGTTATTCAGTTTAGAAACAATATTATTACAATCAATCACACCCTTGTCATGCAAAAACAATCATGTTCAGTTTTAAACTCTGTTCAACCCCGGCTCACCCTGGCTTGACCTGAAAATTGATTGTTGGACATGACAGGTCCATACTTAATCTTTCAAACATACACAAACCCCACCCCATCATGCTGTAATCAATCAAGAAGATAGCCAAGGAGAGACAAAGGGTTTAGCCTGATCTCTGTTCAACCCAGGCTCGTTGCAGGGATATGCCTAAGGAGAGCCACAGTCTGGTTTCAGTCTCTGATAAGGTAGGACAGCTATGGATTTAGATAAAAGCGAGCAATTCAACCCTAGGTCAGATTCCCACTTCACACACACACCCAAGCCCAGTGAAAGGAACCATTCAAGTTCTTGCCTAGCAACAGAGAATCCTCACTATATGTTTGTCACGTCTGTGATTTAACTTTGGTTATCCAATAGTTTACTAAAAAATCTTCATCAAAAGGTGGCATCCTATGACGGTGCCACATTGAAAGTCACTGAGCTCTTCAGTAGGGACATTCTACTGCCAATGTTTGTCTATGGAGATTGCATGGCTCTGTGCTCGATTGTATACATCTGTCAGCAACGGGTGTGTCTAAAATAGCTGAATCCACTAATTTTAAGGGGTGTCCACATACTTTTGTATATATAGTGTATGTCAATTGAGTCGCCTCATTTTTCAACAGATGCCCTCTTGCTCTACTTGGGAGCCTGGGGTTGGAAATTGTTATCACTGGCGAGTGATTTAATCTAGCTTGTTGTGTGGAATCGGTTGCCTGAAACAAATACAAGGTAGAAGAAGACATTTACCAGAGTTAGGCTCATTGATTAGGCTTAAGCCAACCTCTTTCCCAGTCTAAATGACATTTAACCTGGCATAACTGTAGCGTGGAGGATTGACTACTATCGACAACAGTTGCAAAGATTTCAATAAAACTCCATCTACAGACCAACACCCATGCAATGGAACTCCTATTTTTGTGCCTGACCAAATCAAATGTGGGTATGGGCGGTCCACACCATGCTATTAACTAATCTGTTACCATATGAATATTCTGTACTTGTTAACTTGAAAAAGTTCAATTTTCCACCTGACATTTTGCAGAGTGAACTCTTTTCTCCTGATGAACATCAGGAGAAAAGAGTTCACTTGTGGACTTTTTTCTCCTGTCTCATCATTACTTTAGCCAACTGTGTTCTCATAAAAGCTACTATAGGTGAAGAGGGTGTGCACAAAGCATTATGGCCCAACCAAAAATTCCCCTGGGTGCTGACTTGAGGCCATTTTTAAATTTCCTTCACTAATGGTTAAAGCTAGGATTTGGGGAGGGGAGGCTGATCCTAGATTAGCATCTAAGGCAGGGATGGGCAACTCCAGTCCTCGGGGGCCTGATTGGTGACATACGTTTGCCCCAGCCCCTGCTAAGACACCTGACTCCAATAATCAACATATCATGGTCTTCAGTTTAGTATGCATTTAGTTTAATCATGTGTTTTAGCTCTGGGGCTTGGGGAGAAGTGTGACACCAATCAGGCCCCGGAGCACTGGAGTTGCCCATCCATGGTTTAGGGAAGCTTTGCCCTGGAAATGGGTGTCACTGTTGTTCCATTCTGTGAATGACATAAAGACCACAATAACATTATAAAGGGGCCATCCTCCTGGCGGCTTCTTTCTTTGCCTCCATTCAATAATGGCGGAATAGTCAGCCAGAGGATTCCCTTGGTCATCGAGTTTGCTGTCATCGAATTGTTGGTTAAGGGCTTGTAAGTAAGCATTTCACTGTTGTATTCGGCATGTGGGAAATACAATTTGATTTGATTTGATTTGATTTGAGTTAATTTGATGGTGAGCTGGCTTGAGGATTTATCTAGCTAGCTAGTAGCTAATCTTAGCTAGCTACTGTCATCCAGTCAGCCCAGAACAGATCGCAGATTGTGGCTTTCTGTAGGAGGGACATGCTCACAATCCTAATCTGCCAAATATCTGTTTTCTGTTGGAGAATTTCCTCGGATGTAGTAAAGAAAGAAACACAGACCTCACTGTGCCACAAAATGTGATTGGACTTACACAGTTGTTATAGTGCTGTGCATAGTTGATATGATGTTCACAAAGATATTTATAACGTTTTTACTATGTATATTTTACACGTTGTCATTTACAGGACTTGCAAGAGATGCAACATGAATCAGAGGAGCAGAGACAAGCAGCTGTCTTCACAGTGGCTGAGGTGAATCATCAAAATAAATAAATCGCAGCATGTTTTTTTATAACTAATTCCGCAGTTGTTACCTGCTTAAGTACATTAGCATTGGAAATTACATTTATATTTCTAAAACTTACGTTGAAAATGATGCTATTGACAAGACATTTTGATAAATAGCCCAAAGTCAAAACAAAGTTTTAACGTGTCCAAATCAATAAGCAATATGCAGAAACTGTAACGGATCCCCCCGGTACTGCTGCTCATTCTGTTCACCAGTTCCGGAGGTCTACGTCACAGGCTTTCTAGATGTCACTGACATGGATCATTACCACCAACCCCGGACGCTCTTTGTTTGGGTTACATCCCTTTTCTATACAGTGGGGGATCCAAGTGGGGGATCCACCTGTCCACAACCTCAAACAGTCACACTCCAAACTCCACTATGGCCAAGACCAAGACCAAGCTGTCAAAGGACACCAGAAACAAAATTGTAGACCTGCACCAGGCTGGGGAGACTGAATCTGCAATAGGTAAGCAGCTTGGTTTGAAGAAATCAACTGTGGGAGCAATTATTAGGAAATGGAAGACATACAAGACCACTGATAATCTCCCTCGATCTGGGGCTCCACGCAAGATCTCACCCTGTGGGGTCAAAATGATCACAAGAACGGTGAGCAAAAATTCCAGAACCACACGGGGGGACCTAGTGAATGACCTGCAGAGAGCTGGGACCAAAGTAACAAAGCCTACCATCAGTAACACACTACGCCGCCAGGGACTCAAATCCTGCAGTGCCAGACGTGTCCCCCTGCTTAAGCCAGTACATGTCCAGGCCCGTCTGAAGTTTGCTAGAGTGCATTTGGATGATCCAGAAGAGGATTGGGAGAATGTCATATGGTCAGATGAAACCAAAATATAACTTTTTGGTAAAAACTCAACTCGTCGTGTTTGGAGGACAAAGAATGCTGAGTTGCATCCAAAGAACACCATACCTACTGTGAAGCATGGGGGTGGAAACATCATACTTTGGGGCTGTTTCTCTGCAAAGGGACCAGGACGACTGATCCGTGTAAAGGAAAGAATGAATGGGGCCATGTATCGTGAGATTTTGAGTGAAAACCTCCTTCCATCAGCAAGGGCATTGAAGATGAAACGTGGCTGGGTCTTTCAGCATGACAATGATCCCAAACACACCGCCCGGGCACCCAAGGAGTGGCTTCGTAAGAAGCATTTCAAGGTCGTGGAGTGGCCTAACCAGTCTCCAGATCTCAACCCCATAGAAAATCTTTGGAGGGAGTTGAAAGTCCGTGTTGCCCAGCGACAGCCCCAAAACATCACTGCTCTAGAGGAGATCTGCATGGAGGAATGGGCCAAAATACCAGCAACAGTGTGTGAAAACCTTGTGAAGACTTACAGAAAACGTTTGACCTGTGTCATTGCCAACAAAGGGTATATAACAAAGTATTGAGAAACCTTTGTTATTGACCAAATGCTTACTTTCAACCATAATTTGCAAATAAATTCATTAAAAATCCTACAATGTGATTTTCTGGATTTTTTTTCCTCATTTTGTCTGTCATAGTTGACGTGTACCTATGATGAAAATTACAGGCCTCTCTCATCTTTTTAAGTGGGAGAACTGGTGGCTGACTAGTGGCACAATTGGTGGCTGACTAAATACATTTTTTCCCCACTGTATATATACGTGTTTGTGTTGGGTGGAGTCTTCAAATCATTATACAACATATTTTTATAATTTTTTAATATTGCAGATAGAGTGTGGCTTCTATCAATGTAATTATCAGCAGCATGTCCAATCCCCAATATATCTTTGGGGAAATACTGTACATATTTTTTATGTATTTTCCTTCTTTATTATTTTCCCCTAACCCTACCATCCCTGCCCTAATTGAAGTAAACTAATGGACAACAATACTTAGGCTTCTACTTCCAGCTTATACATACATATACATTTTACGGACACAGTATATTTTACATTAGTTATCTTGTTTTTTGTTATTTTTAGTCCCACCCTTCAGCTCCCCTCAACCCCTCCCATCTATCTCTGAACACCATCCAGTTTTTTATTTCTGTTTGCCATATATTTTTCAACTGTGCTGTGATGTTTCACAAAAGTTCTGAACCTTTCTATTCTCATAGTTTCTACAGATTGTAAATTAAATATATATTTTTTTAATGCAGAAACAGTTTGTGATGTATTGAAAACCTAAACAATAAAATGTACTATCTAAGCATACACTGAGTGTACAAAACATTAAGAACACTTCCTAATATTGAGTTGCATGGGCCAGCATCCCTGTGTGGAATGCATTCGACACCTTGTGGAGTCCATGCCTCGAAGAATTGAAGCTGTTCTGAGGGCAAAAGGGGGTGCAACTCAATATAGGAAGGTGTTCCTAGTGTTTT